>NC_046665.1:109517880-109545599 GCF_010883055.1 Belonocnema kinseyi | reverse complement strand
ATTTTAAAAAAATCGAATTTTTGACCAAATACTCGAATTTTATGCCAAAATAGACAAATTTTCATTAAAATACACGAATTTTTAACAAAATAATGCCATTTTCACCAAGAAAATTAAAAAAATATAAGTTTTTCTGCGAAGAAAGAAAAAAGTTCATTTTCAACCTGAAAATATGAATTAAAAAAATGAATTTTGAACTAAAATGATGAATCGTTAAATGGAATTTTTAAATTTTTACTTTAAAATAATTTTCAAACAAAAAAAAGGAATTTTCAAGTAAAAAAAAGGTAAATTTTCAAAAAAATACACGAATTTTTAAGAAAATAGTTCAATTTTCAACCAAAGATATTCAACAAATACAGATTTTTCTGTGAAGAAAGAAAAGGTCATTTTAAACCTGAAAATATTAATTTTCAAAACAAAAAAATTAAACTATAATGATGAAACTTTAAATGGAATTGTTATATTTTCAGTTTAAAATTAATTTTCATTGAAAAAGCTAATTTTTAAGTAAAAAACAAGACGATTTTTCAACAAAATATTTGAATACTTAACCAAAGACGATTAATTTTTAAACAAAGTTGCATTTTCACCTGGATGTCTATCCAAAACAGATGAAATGTCTACTATAACGGATGAATTTTTTAAAAATCAAAAGGACGAATTTTCAATAAACATTGTTGAATCGGAAGCAGCTGAAAATACATAAAATAAAAATAAAATTATAAGCCAAATAAATTACTAACAAAAATATTAATAATTTTTTTAACATGGAAACTTTTATAAAGGGAATAAACCAGTTTGAAATTCCAATAAAAAATTGCAAATAAAAGTTGAAACGTTTCCTTGGTTAAATAAGAGAAACCCCCAAATTTCTGAAAAACGTTCTAATTTTATTTACAATACATATTTTACTTAAAAGTCCCGTAAACGCCGCACAGTAAATGTTTAATTTTGCTTTTTACAACAATCATTCGCATTTTCATACAAAAAATATTCTTACTTTCATCAATAGACATCTCTCAAAAAAATTAAACTCCAGAAAAAAAAATCTCAAATTATATAACAAAGAAATTGGAAGAAAGACCCAAAAATTATTATTTACATTTGAACAAGATGGATACAAAAAAATTGTTATTAAGACGATTCAATACTTACCCGATTCCTACCATACCGAATTTTTTCCAAAACTTAAGTCATGTTTCTGTCTTTCTAAATTTCCGAAAATACACCAAAAATTTCGGAAAAATAAATATTTCTTTTGTTTTTCCAAAAATCCAAGACAATAAAATCATCCCTTAATGCCTCTCAGTTGAGAAAAAATGTTGATAAAGTAGAGAAACGTATAATCATTACAAGGCCCTAACTCTGCTCGTAATTAAAATTTAAAAAAAAATTATGTATTTACATGACTGAAAATAATTTTTATGAATAAATCCTACTCCTTCGATTCCACGCTATCATCAACATCCCAATCATTTAAATCATCCCCCCAGCCATTATCTTCCTCCGTATCAGCACTCTGATTCGTCAAATTAACATCAAAAATATTCTTATGAGTTACTTCCTCCACGTGGAGTACTTGCGGTTTTTGAATCACGGGCTCCATATCAGTAAAGAAATCAAATTCATCTTTGTGATTCATCGATTTCGAGTTTTTGATATCAAGTTCCGAAATGTCGGAGATGGGCTTTTTTGAATACTTAATTTTATCAACAATCTTAGGAGGAATTAAAATTTCCTCCACGGAATCACCAAAATTCACGAGATCGGGTCGATAAATTGAAACCAGGGGCTTGAAATTGTCGTCTAGCGACCCATTTATCGCAGACTCGAGACTTTTGACGTCACTGGCTTTCTTTTGAACTTCCTGGCCTTCCCAATCCGACCAATTTTCCTCCTCAGTGTTGGAAAAACTTAATTCCGCTCTATCTTCCCCTCCATCGGGCGACGGTCTCTCCGGCAACGAAAGCATCGACCTATCTGCAATTCTAGTTGCCTCCGGACTGGCGTTTATATTATGATTTGATTTTTTGAGCCTCTGCAATTTCTTCGGACGACCGTCCGTAAAAAGCTTGGCTCTACTTCCGCCGATCACGGTCGCTGCGCCCAAAATCGGAATAAGATCGGCGAGGGCTCGCAAAGTTGTGCCAACCAGGTAGTCGTCGTTGTCCTTAATTCCAACGAGAAGTTCCGGCAGGACTCGGCACTTCAATTCTTCTTTTTCGAAGACGTGGACGAAAGAATTTAAGTGAGAGAGGAGCAATAATCGAATTGAGGCGTCGCGAACGCAAAACATTTGAAGCAGTTTTGGTATCAGGTGGACTTTGAAAGTTGGCACTGTGAAAAGTCCTTGGTCTTGGCAATCTGGTAAATAAGGGATCGAAATTTAAGAAATTTAAATGAGAGAGAAATAAAATTTCAAAAGCCCCTTTAACGTCTCATAATCAAGTTAATGTGCAGAATTTCTAAAAAATAAAACTGTAAAATGTTTTTATTGCAATTAAAAAAAAAAGATACAAATTTTCCTAAAAAAAAAGAAAAGAATTCTTTTTTTTGTTTGATAAAAATAAAAAAGAGGAAAGACAATTGAGAAGGCAGCCAACCAAATTCCATTCCTTCTCTTTTTTATTTCTTTTGTTTTTTTTTTTAATTTTATTATTATCAAATCAGAATTAAAAAAAAAAATTTGTAAAAAATAATCACCAACGTTTCGGCACTCATTAATTGTGATTTGATAATAGTAAGAATAAAAAAAGGCAAAAGAAATAAAAAAGAAAAGGTCCAAAAAAATAATTTTTTTCCTTTCTTTTTTAGAAAAATTTTATCTTTCTTCAAATTAAAATATGATCCCCCCCCCCCCATCCCGGTTTTCCAGCTATAATTTTTTATAATACATCATTGTTAATCATAGTAAATAATTGTTTTCCCCGTTTCTAGGAATTCAATTAATATGTTAAATTTAGAAAGCTTTGACAAATGATAATACAATATATTCTTAAATATAGCAACATCGATAAAATAATAATTAAAGAATACTAAAAATGTAATCACTCATTTCTTAAATTTGTCTCTAAAGTCCATGAATTTGAATATTAATTCAAACAAATTTTTATGGTGATGTTTAAAAAATTGCATTTTTATCCAGATAAATGAATTTTCTTTCAAAGTAGACATTTTTTTTTAGTAAAATACATAAATTCTCCACCAAATAGTTGAATTTTCAGCTAAATAGAATTTTTTATACAAAAAATATGAAATTTCGATTTCAGGGTGGCAGTTTTAATCGACGAAATAAATTCCCGTTCATTTCCCGGTTCGCAAACATTTCTCACGGCCAATGAAATTTAAAAAATGGAACAATAAAGCTTAAAAAATTTCCACTTGTGGTAATAAAAACTGAGTTTTTAATTAAAGCACTCAAAGTAGAACTGTTCAATTTTTAAATTATGAAATTGAAATTTTAAAGTTTTTAATTCAAAAATTTTGTATTCAAATGCTCAATAATTTACATGTATAAAATTGAAGATACTAACATTTTTAAATATAGAAAAATATAAATCCACGTTATCATTTTAAATGCTCTAAATTAAAAAAGCAATCCTTTAAAATTTTCAAAATTATATAATTTTAAGGAATTTTAAGCTAGAAACATCAAATATTGAAAAATAGTAAAAATTTTAACTGTGCACTTGTTAAATTAGAAATTCAATTAATTTCTTTTTAAATAGTTTAAACATCCTTGGAAAGCTTCAAAATTTTATTTGAAAATCTTGAAAAAACTAGAACTTGTTTTAAATTGGTTTTAAATTTTTAATTATTTTGGTAATTTTTTCAGAACGTCGAAATATCTCTCATAATTAATTGAATTTTTTCTATCATCTTCAAAAAATCATGCAAATTTTAGACAATTTCTTTACAATTTGGATGTATAAATAACAATTGAACATTTATTATTTGTAGGCGAAATTTGAGTATTTTTAAAAGATATCTAGAAGTTTTCAAAAGATTCAAACTTAATGTAAAACTTTAAATGATAGACTAATATAAAAACAAAATATAGATTTTCGCAGATTTTAAACAAAAAAAATTAGATTCTTTTTAAGAATTGTGAAAGGCTTCCAAAGAATAAAAAAATTTTCTTAAGATTCCTAGGAAAATTAAAAATAATTTTTCATTTTGAAAAATTATTTTCAGAGAATATTTAAAAAGTTTTTGAAACATTGAAATAAATTTTTCAAAAAAGATTCTAGAAGATTTTAAGAAAACTTTCGAAAATTTGCATGATAATTTTTTATCTTTCTAAAACTCCTAAATATCTCTTAAAATTACTCAAATTTTTTCTACAAATGTTCATTTGTAAATTAGACATCAAAATTTTAAAATTTCACGTACAAATTAAGCTTTTTTCAAATACAAAATCTAAAATTGTAACATTCAAAGCGTTTTGTCAAATCGTTTTTGGTTCACTTTTTATCACTTAAAGTACAGATAAATCACAAAAATTATTTATTTATTAAATAAAAATGTTTTTTATCCAAAATTTTGAGCATCAAAGGCTTTTATTTTTTATTTGTTCAAGTCTTTAAGAAATCATTTAAAAAATCTTTAAATTAAAAATTTGAGCTTAAAAATAAGAAATTTTTAAACTAAAAAAATTTGGAAAACATAAAAATTCAACTAATTATTTAAAAACTTTTGAAATCGAACGTGGACAGGTTTTTTTTTCTACAGATTTGTAAAATTCCCGGTAAAAAAAAAATTCACTGTCATTTCCCGGTTTTCCGGTCCAGTGGCCACCTTGGATTTTAAAAAAGTTAATGCTATACGAAAAAAGACGAATTTCTAACGAGATACAAGAACGCTCAATCCTAAAATTGAATTTCCAACTAAACTAAATTAATTTTCAACACACAAAAAAACAACGAATATTTAACAAAATAGTTCAATTAAAAAAAAAATCAATTTTTACTGAAAGAGAACCATTTTCGATCAAAAATGGAATAGGTAATTTTGCAATTACTAAAGTAATTTTTCAACCAAAAAAAGGAATTTGCAACAGAACAGTTCAATAAATTTTTAACCAAAAAGATTGATTTTTCTTCCGAAAAAAATTTTTTTAACTAAATTCAAGAGTTACCAAAAAAGACAAATTTTTAATAAAATTCTCAACCAAAAATTAAAATTTTCAATTAAAAACATTAAATTTTGTACCGTAATTTACCGGTAATTTACTAGAATTTACCGTAATTTTTACCTACTATTTTTGTCTACTCAAAACCTAGAAAAAAAATTCCCTGACAATTAAGTAATACTAAAAATATAATTAATCACTTCTTGAATTGGCCATAAATTTAAATAATATTGCAAAACTATTTTTTTTATCTTCTTATATTATACTTAAAATCTACAACATATAGGTAAAAATAATATGGGTACTATATTAAATTTAATTCTACCCACTTCAAATTCTTAATTTTCCAAGTAAAAATAATGTTTTCGAACAGATAGGTGAATTTTTAACTAAATAGTTGAATTTTCAACAAAAAAGATTAATTTTCCAGCAATGAAGTCGATTTTTCAACAAAAGACATGAAATCACAACCAAATAGTTGAATTTTTAACTAAAGAATATCAGTTTTCAAACAAAAATGAAAGTTTTTGTTAAAAAAATTAATTTTGAAAAAAAATTAATTTTGAAAAAAAAATCAACCTGATTAATGAATTTAAAAAGATGAATAAGCCTTTAACTAAAATAGATGAAAATTAAACAAAAAATGCATTTTTAACAAAAGAGTTTAACTCTTAACCAAGTACTATAATTTTAAACCAAGAAAATAAATTTTCAACTAAAATAATTCATATTATTATAAAACACTTGAATTTTCAATTAACAAAATTAATTTTTAATTAAACTAATGAATTTCCGACTAAAATTATGAATCCAACTGAATCAGCTGCATTTTAAACAAAAAAAGATGAATTTTTTACTAAATTGATCAATCTTTAACTGCAATAGTTTAATTTTCAACCAAGAAAATTAATTTCGACCAAAAAAGTCAATTTTGTAACAAAACACATGAATTCTCAGCCAATTAGTTGAATTTTCAACTAAAAAATATCAATTGTCAACCAAATTTTTGCATTTTGAACTACAAAAGAACATTTTTCAACAAAAAATTAAAAATTCTCGATTAGAAAATTAATGTTCCACCAAAAAGAACAAAAAATTGCAACCAAAGTGATGAATTTTTAAATAAAGTAATGAGATTTCACCTGAAATAGATGAAAATTAAACAAAACAAAATGTTAACAAGAGTTTCACTTTTAAACAAATACTTTTATTTTCAAATAAAAAGATAAATTTTCAAATAAAATGGTTAAATTTTGAACTAAAAAATATCAAATATCAACCAAAAATGTCATACTTATATTTTCAGTTTAAAAAATTAATTTTTAATCAAATTGATGAATTTATAACTAAAATTATGAATCTTCAACATTTAAAAAATGAATTTTTAACAAAAGAGTTTAACTTTCAACCGAGTATTTTTATTTTCAACCAAAAAGATGAATTTTCAAATAAAAATTATAAACATTTAACCGGAATACATAATTTTTCAATCAAAAGGATGAATTTTTAAAGAATAAGATTAATTTTCTATTATAAAGACGATTTTTCAAGGAAATACAAGACTTTTCAACCAAATAATTGAATTTTAAACTAAAAAGACCACACTTCAACTAAAAATGGAATAATTATATTTTCAGTTAAAAAAATTAATTTTCAACTAAACTGATGAATTTTCAATTAACATTATTGATTATTCAATTGAAATAATTACATTGTCATTAAAAAAAATATATTTTAAACAAAAAAACTAATTAACAAAAATGTTGCGATTTGAAAGAGAGTGATACATTTTCAACTAAAATCATAAATCTTTAACTGGAATAGTCGAATTTTCAACCAAATATTTGAATTTTTAACTAAAAAAGATCAGTTAAAATAAGGAATAGTCAAATTTTTAGTTTAAAAAAATTAATTTATCACCAAAAAAAATATCAATCAAAGTTTTGAATTTTCAATTAAAATGAAGAATCTTTAACTAGAGTATATGCATTTTAAACTAAAAAGACAAAATTTGAAACTAAAAGATTAATTTTCAACTAAAAAGAAAATTTACAACCAAATAGTTCAATTTTAATCTAAAAAAGATAAACTTTTAACCAAAAATGAAATAGTTCCACTTTGAGTTAAAAAAATTAATATGAATTTTCAACAAAAATTCGCATAGTTACATTTTTAGTTAAAAAAAAAAATTTTTAACCAGAGTTCAATTTTTAACTAAAATGATCGAATATATTTTTATAGTTAAAAAAATTAATTTTCAACTAAGCAAACCAACTAATTTTCAATAAAATGGTTAAACTTTCAACTGAAATGTTAAATTTTCAGTAAAAAAAAAAAGATTTTTCTATCAAAAAAATGTTGTACTTGTTATTTCATCCATAAAATATTTTAATTTATAATTAAAAACAGTTAAATTCGACAAAAAAGATGAATTTTCAACATGCGTGAAATATTTAATTAAAAGAAAAATTTTTTATTGAAATTAATTTTTCAAAAGAAAAAATAATTAAAAATTTTTCTATAAATATCAGGAAAACTTTTTTAATATAGTAAAACCTTTCATCATCCATAAAAAGCTTCTAAACATTAAAAAAATTAATAATTCTTAAAATCTTCCAGATTTTGTTTACAATCTTGGAAATCTTTTAAAAAATCTTTTTAAATATTCTCTTAACATTAATTTTTCAAAATAAAAAATCGTTTTGAATTTTGCAAGGAATCTTAATATTCTCTTAACATTAATTTTTCAAAATAAAAAATCGTTTTGAATTTTCCAAGGAATCTTAAAAACCTAGCGTAGTTAAAAATTTATCAATTTTACTCACGAATTGGACAATTTTAAAATATTAAAATAAAAATTGTAACGTTCAAAGTTTAAATTTATCTCTTGAAAATGTTTAAGATTTTCTATTTGAATAAAATTTGTAATATAATAAAAGCTTTTAACCATAAACCTATTAATTTGAAGTTATTTAAAAATGATAAAATAGTTTATAAATTTTTAATCGGTCATTTAAATTGGTTTTGAATTGAAAGAGTTCTATTTTTAATGTTAAAACCTGTAAATTATTTATATTTTTATATTTATATCAATGGAATTTCAACCAAAAATCTGTGTTACCTTAAAAATAAATATAAATCACACATTATAAACTAAATATAATTTAAAAAGTTAATAATTGAAATACAGATTTTTTTAAAGTTGAAATCAAACTCATTTTAAATTTGTAAATAATTTTTCAAAAAGGAGCTTTTTAAATTAAAATTATTACGATTGAAAATTTAGTTCTTACCCTGCTCATTTTTCGGTTTTAACACAAAAGGCAAAAGCTTCGTCTGAGCTGTTCGGTCTAACAAAACTAATCTCGACAATAATAATTTTCCCAACTGTTCGGCCACAATCTTCTCAGGAAAACTTTCCAGTTTTTGCACAACGTTTCTGCAAAATAAATAAAAAAATGTAATATATAAATGAATCACATAAGTAAGAAAAAAAAATCGAAAAACTAGATAATTATCCCTTACAAGAAGAATTCTTCTTTCTCAGTCTCGTTTTTCAATGGCAGTTCTGTTAAAAATGCGTGAATTTTCATAAAATCGTGAGAAAAAAATGGATGATTAAGTAAAGAGGATAATGAGGCGATTGCAGAAGTATCTGTCGTTTTTAGGCGCTCTTTACAAAAGTCCTTAAAGTCTGTTAAGCCTGGGACGTCATCTGAAAGAAAAACAAAAATTATAATTAATTAAAATTAATCTTCAAAAATAAAAAAAATTTTAACGCAACAGTTGAATTTTCAACCCAAAAGATGAAATTTCTAACAAACAAAGATAAATTTTCAACAAAATAGGTTCATTTCCAAAGAAAGATGCAGTTTTTAACCAAGAAGGTTAAATTTATTTTAAAGAAGACACATTTTCAACAAACAAAAATAGATAAATTTTAAGCTTTAAAAATTCATTTTCAGTGAAAGAAATGAATTTTCAACCCACAAGATTAATTTTCTATAAAAAGAGACGAATTTTCCAGAAAACAATTAAATTCTAAGGCATAGATATTACTTTTTAACTAAATTAATGCGTTTTTAAACCAAAAAAATAGTTTTTAACCCAATAGTTTAATTTTCTATGCAAACAAGACAAATTTTTATTAAAGCAATTAAATTTTCAATCAAACAGAGGAATTTTCATCCAATCAATTTTTGAGACAAAATAGAATAGTTAAATTTTCAGTTAAAAATAATAAATTTCAGTTAAACAACTATTTTTCAATTTAAAAATGAAATTTTAAGCAAAGAAATGAATTTCGGAAAACCAAAAAATGTGAATTTTTGACAAAGAAGTCAGCTAAAAACGATCAATTTTCAACCAAACATGAAACAGTTAAATTTTCATATAAAAAAAAAATTATTTCAGTCAAAAAGAAAAGAAATTTCCAAAAAAATTGTTCAATCTTCAACCATTAAAATTAAGCATTAACAAAATTTATCGTTGAAAGTTGATCTTTTTTATCAAGAATTCAACTACTTGGTTCCAGTTAAAAATTTAATTATTTTGTTAAAAATTCTTTCTTTTATTTTTAAAATTAATTTATTTTAACTGAAAATTTATCTTCTTTAGTTAAAAATTGATAAAATTTGTATTGTTTGGTAGTATATTAATCTTCGTGGTGAAAAAAATCATTCTTTGAATTGAAAATTGATTTATTTGGTTAAAATGTTAACGATTTTTCTAAAAATTAGTTTCTTATGGTTCAAAATTGATATTTTATAGTACAAAATTCACATATTTTGTTGAAAATTCCTTCTTTTTTTCAGAAAATTAATATTTATAGTTAAAAATTAACCGATTTGTTCGAAAATTGTACTGTTTCGTTAAAAATTCATTTTTCAAGTGAAAATTCACTATTATAGTTGAAAATCCATTTTTTTTTGTAAAAAAATTAAAATATTTTAATGAAAAATCGTATTCTTTGGTAAAAATTAATTTTTTGTTGAAAATTTAACTGCGCCATTAAAAGTTCATCTTTTTGATAGAAAATGTATTTGATTGTTTAATTTCAACTTTTTGGTTTCAAGTTAAAATATTTTTTGATTGAAATATAAACTATTACTTTTTCGTTCAAAATTCAACTTCTTCGTTCAAAGCGGAAATACTTTGTTAAAAATGTATTTCTTTGGTTCATGTTTCATCAATTTTATTTTTAAAAAAACATGTTTTTTGTTTGAAAATTCAACTGATCTGTTGAAAATTCGTTTTTAATTAGCTTAAAAATTAATTTTTTAACTAAGAATGTAACTTCAATTTTTGCTTGACATTTTTTTTCAGTTGAAAATTCATGCATTTTATAGAAAATTAATTTTTTGTTGGTTAAAACTTGAACTATTTTGTTAAAAATTCGTTTTTTCTTAAAAATTAATATTCTTTTAAATAAAAATATAACTGTTTCATTTTTGGTCGAAAATTGATCTTTTTTCGTTGAAAAATCATCCTTTTGATAGAATATTAGTCTTCTTGATGAAAATTCTTTTTTTTTTTTCTTCAACAATTCATTTGTTTGGTTGAAAAATTATCTTTTTTAAATGGAAAATCACGTATTTTGTTGAAAATTCTTCTTTTTTTGGCAGAGAATTAATCTTCTTAGTTGAATATTCATTGTTCTTGGTGACGATTCCTAATTTTAGTTAAAAATTCATTTCTTTGATTGAAAATTAAACTATTTTGATGAAAATTCGTTTCATGTTTGGTTGAAAGTAAATTGTTTAAGCTGACTATTAATCTATTCCTTTTTTGGTTGAAAATTCATTTTTTTTCAGTTTAAAACTTAGCTATTTGGTTAACATTTTATATTTTTTATCCAAAAGTTCAAATTGCTTGAAAATTCAAGACTTTGGTACAAAATTGAACTTTTTGTTTAGGAATTACATTTTTTTGTTAAAAAATCATATTTTCCGTCGAAAGTTCAACTATGTTGTTAAAAATTCACCCTTTCGGATTAAAAATTCATCTTTTTGGTAGAAAAGACATACATCTTGTTCGGAAATTTGTCATTTTTTCCATAAAAATTAATTTCATTTCGATATAAATTCGTTTTTATAGTTAAAATTTTTAAAATTTTAATTATAAATGTAATCATTTTATTTCGAGTTGAAAAATGACATTGTTTATTTGAAAATTCACATATTTTGTTGAAAATTCGTCTTTTTTATAAAGAAATTAATCTTTATGGTTGTAAATCAATCTGTTTGTACGAAAATTATACCTTTTGGTTCAAAATTCATTTTTCAATTGAAAATTCACCGTTATAGTTGAAAATCCTTTTCTTTTGTTAAAAATTTAACGACTTTATTGACAAATCTTTTTTTTTTTATTATTTTTTCGGCTGAAAATTTAACTGCGCCGTGTTTGGTTAAAAATTTAATTTCTTTGGTTAAAAATTTAACTATTTCTTGTTGAAAATTCATCTTTTTTTGGTAGAAAATTATTAGTATTGGTCAAGTTCAACTGTTTTTGGTTATAAGTTAAAATATTTTTTGTTTAAAATATCAACTATTACATTTTTCGCCGAAAATTCAACTTCTTCATTAAAAGTAGATTGGGTTTTAATTGGCCAGAAATTAATTGTTTAACTAAAAATTAAACAACATATTCAATTTTGGGTAGACAAATTTTTTTAGATTAAAATTCATGTATTTTATTTTATTAGCAATTATTTTTGTTCTTGTTAAAGTGACTATTTTGTTAAAAATTCGTTTTTCTTTTGTCAAAAATTAATATTTTTCTAAATAAAAATATAACTGTTCCATTCTTGGACGGAAATTTACATTTTCTTCATTGAAAATTCATATTTTTGTTAGATTATTAGTCTTCTCGGTTAAAAAATCATCTTTTTGATTGACAATTCATTTCGTTGTTTGGAAATTTAAATATTTTGTTGAAAATTCTTTTTTTTTACTGTTTGTTCAAATTTATTTTTTGTTTGGTTATTTTTAGATGAAAATTCGTGTATTTTATTGAAAAATAAATTTTTTTGTTAGTTAAAACTGTAACTACTTTGTTAAAAATGCGTTTTTTGTGAAATATTAATAATCTTCTAAATAAAAACAGCTTTTCCATTTTTGTCAGAATATTATTCTTCTCTGTCAAAAATTCAACTTTTTGTTTGACAATTAATTTTGTTGATAGGAAATTTAACTTTTTTAGTTAAAAATTCGTTATTTATGGTTAAAAATTAAATTTTTAACTGTAAATATAATTATTTTATTTCCGGTTGAAAAATGATATTTTTTAGTTAAAAATGCATGTTTTGGTAGAAAATGAATCTACTTTGTTCAAAAATCATTTTTTATTGTTGTTAAAGATTCCTTGTTTTAGTTAAAAATTAATTTTTTATTGCAAATTTATATATTTTGTTGAAAGTTCGTTTTTTACAATTAGTAATTAATTTTTTTAATGTGAATATAACTATTCTTCTTTTTTGATCGAAAATTAATCTTCTTAATTGAATATTCATTGTTTTTGGTCAACGACTCCTAATTTTAGTTGAAAATTCACTTCTTTTGTTACAAATTGAACCATTATATTGAAAATATACGTATTTTGTTTAAAATTGACCTTTTTTGGTAGAAAATTAATTTAAGTGTTTAAAAATTTCTCTTTTAGACTGAAAATTAATTTCTCTGTAAATTTAAGCGAAAGGTAAAATAGTATTAGGCGCGGGGTGAAATTAGAGATTGAAGGAGCTGATAAATGTAATAATGTCTTGATTTTTTAATCAAGTCACTTTAACGTTTTACATACCAGCATTTTTTAATCGTAAAACATCTTCGGCTAAAACACCGAAAGCGTATCGATCGATGGATGCGGGTTCAGTAGAAATGCTTGTCATTGACTCATCTTCTTCTGGAGAAATGGCTTTTTCATAGCGATAATTTTTTATTTTCCTAAAGTAAGCGGGGGTCAATTCTGCAAATCGACAGAGATATTCCAAGCCGCCCAATTTCCAACATCCATCAGTTGTTACGTATATGGCACTGCTACAAATATTATTGTGCGACGCTGAAGCTTTTTCATGGAGAAACAATAAGGCACGAAGGATGCTGTATAAGCCGATACAAATTTGGAGAGTTGTTTGTCCTCCGATTACTTGAACGAGCGGTTTTACTTCCTCGGTCGCAAGGAAAAATTTGCTTCCCTTGGGCCAGGAAGAAACGTATTTTAAGATGCAAGGATGCCGATGCAGCATCAAATTCTAAAACATAATTGTTCCCGGTCATTTTCCGGGTTTTTCCCGGTCCACAAACATTTTTCACGGTCAATGGAATTTAAAAAATGGAACACTAAAGCAACATAACTCTCCACTTGAGGTAATAAAAACTGAGCTGCAAATGAAAGACTCAAAGTGGAGCAGCTAAATTTTGAATTTTTAAAATTGAAATTTAAAATTTTTTAATTCAAAATTGTTGTATTCAAATGCTCGATAATTTACGCGTATAAAATTGAAGGTGCTAACATTTTTCGATATAAAAAAATATAAATCTACGCTATCATTTTCAATGCTCTAAATAAAAAATCAATCAATGAACTTTAAAATTTTCAAAATATATCATTTTAAGGAATTTTAAGCTAGAAACGTTAAATATTGAAAAATTGAAAAAAATTTAACTGAATAATTCTTAAATTGGAAATTCAATTATTTTCATTTAAAATAGTTTAAACAACCTTGGAAAGCTTCAAAATTTTATTTTAAACTCTTGAGAAATCCAGAAGCTGTTTTAAATTTGTTTTAAATTTAAAATTATGTTGGAAATTTTTTCAGAACTTCTAAATATCGGTCAAAATTAATTGAATTTTTTCTACAATTTTCAGAAAATCCTGCAAATCTTAGAAAATTTCTATACAATTTGGATGTATGAATAACAATTGAACATTTATTATTTATAGGCGAAATTTGAGTAATTTTAAGAGATATGTAGAAGTTTTGAAAAGATTCAAACTTAATGTAAAACTTGAAATTATAGCCTAATATAAAACAAAATGTAGATTTTCGCAGATTTTAAACAAAAATTTTTTATTCTTTTCAAGAATTGTGAAAGGCTTCAAAAGAATAAAAACATTTTCAGGGTGAACGTTTTAATCAAAGAACAATATTCACGGCCATTTCCCAGTGTTTTCCCGGTTCGCAAATACTTTTCCTGGTCAATAAAATTTTAAAAATCGAAATATAAAGCTAAACAGTAAAATAACAAGTAATAAAAAAACAACATCAATTTTTTTCAACTTAAAAGTTCTGAAGTTAGAATTTAAATTATTTTCATTTTAAATAGCTTAAGCATCCTTGAAAAACTTTAAAATTGCATTTCAAAATCTTGAGAAATCTATAGGTAGTTAAAAATTTTTTCAAATTTAGCTTTATTTTTCAAATTTTTTAAAAACCTATCAATAACTTTAAAAATTAATTGAATTTATCCCACAAATTTGAGAAAATTCTGCGAATGAAAAAAATGTCCTTACAATTTGGATTTTTAAATAACAATTGAATACTTATTATTTTTAGAAACAATATGAGTAATTTTAAGAGACATTCAGAAGTTTCGAAAAGATTAAAAATTAATTTAGAACTTGAAATGATTTGAAATAATTTTAACAAAGTGTGTTTACCGAAAAAATTTGGTTATTCGTAACGAAATTTCGACACAAATATTCACAACCTAATTTAAAACAAAATGTAGATATTTGCACTTTACAAAAAATGTAGAGGCTTTTTAAGAATTGTGAAATACTCCAAACGAATAAAAACATTTTCTTAACATTCCTAGGAAAATTAAAAATAATTCTTCATTTTTTAAAATTATTTTAACTGAATATTTAAAAATATTTCAAGAGAAGGATTTAAAAAAAAATTTAAGATTTTCTAAATATTGTAGGAAAAATTGTATTCAGTTTAACATATGTTTAGAAGTTCTGAATTTTTTTTTCTCAAACTTTGTTTAAATTAATTGATATCATTTTAAGTTTTAAATTAATTTTGAATTTTTTCAAAACTTCTGAATGTCTCTTAAAACTACTCAAATTTTTTCTACAAATAATAAGTGTACAATTATTATTTATACATCAAAATTCAACAATTGCGCTTACAAATTAAACATTTTATTAAGTAGAACCATAAAAATTATGACTTTAAAATGTTAAAAGCTTTTCGAAATTTTAACAATGCAAAGCTTTCTATGTCAAACAATTAAGTTTCAAATTGTTTACTTTAAAATATTAAGCTTCAATTTAGTCTTCTTAAATTACAAGTCAAATATTGCTAATTATTAAAGAATTATCCCTTTTCTTAATAACAAATTTTTTAATTAAATGGGTTAAAAATTGAATAATTTAGACTGAAGCAATATTTTTAATTTGATAAAAAACTTTAATTACGAATTAATTACGAATCTCGAAATTCTTTATTAACTTTCAACAGATTTAGAATCGTTTTATCAAATCAATTATTGTTCAGCTTTTAATACTTAAAGTACAGATCCATTTTAAACATCATTTATTTATATTTATAGTTGATAAAATAAAACAATTTTTCATCAAAAAATTTCAACTTCAAACGTTTTTAATTTTTAATTCCTTAAGTCTTCAAGACTGAACGTTAAAATTCTTTAAATTAAAAATATAAGCTTGAAAATAAAAATCTAAAATGAAGAATTTTTCAGGTAAAAGATTTTCGAATTATGCATTATAAACTGAATGATATCATAATTGAAAGATATCAATTCAACTAATTATTTTTAAAAATGTTGAAAACCAACATGGACAGATTTTTCTTCTGAAAATTTGTAAAATTCTCGGTCAAGAAATAAATTCACTGTCATTTCCCGGTTTTTCCCGGTCTAAGAAAATTCACGGTTTCTCGGTCCAGCGGCCACCATGATTTTCTTAAGATTCCGAGGTAAATTAAGAATAACTTTTCATTTCGAAAAATTATTTTAAGAGAATATTTAAGAAGTTTTTCAAAATTTAAACAAAATTTTCAAAAAAGTTTCTAGAAGATTTTAAGAAAACTTTCTAAAATTTCCATGATAATTTTTAATCTTTTAAAAACTCCTAAATTTCTCTTAAAATTACTGAAATTTTGTCTGCAAATGTTCATTTGTAAATTATACATCTTCTATGTTAAGCAATTCAGTTCAAGATTCTTTACTTTTAAATATTTGATTTCAATTTACTTGTCTTAAATAAAAATTCAAATATTGCTAAATATTCAATAATTAATCTTTTTTTTTTTTTAATTAAAAATTTCAAATTGAATGGGTTGAAAATGGAATATTTTAGACTGAAACAATATTTATAATTTAATAAAATACTTTAATTAAGAATATATTATTATGAAGTTATTTTTAAGTTGAAAGTAGTTTATAAACTTTCAGTCACACCTTCAAATTTGTTAAAGACTAAGACTTTCAAATTGAAACCATTTAAGTTTTAACGTTAAAATCTGAAAATTCTTAAATTTTGAACTGATTTAAAATCGTTTTGTCAAATTGTTTTTGTTCATTTTTTATTACTTCAAGTACAGATAAATTAAAAAAATGTATTTATTTATTAAATAAAAACGTTTCTTATCCAAAATTTTCAACATCAAAGGCTTTTTTTATTTGTTCAAATCTTTAAGAAAGCATTTGAAAATTCTTTAAATTAAAAATGTGAGCTTAAAAACAAAAGTTTTTAAAGTAAAAAAATTTTGAATTATGCATTGTAAGCCAAATAATACCATAATTGAAAAACATAAAAATCCACTAATTATTTGAAAATTGTTCAAATCGAACGTGGAAAGATTTTTCTTCTACAAATTTGTAAAATTCACGGTAAAAAAAATTCACGGTTCTTTCCCGGTTTATCCCGCTCTCAAAAAATTCCCGTTTTCCTCGTCCAGCGGCCACCCTGCCTAAGCAAGTGATTGAAAACTTGTTAGAAATGTTTAGAAAAAAATTAAGTCTCTTTGAAAACCGTAAAAAGTGATTTTTCTACAAAAAAAGTTTGATTTTCAAACCAAAAATATGATTTTTTAACAGAAAAGTTATTTTTCAACCACGAAGGAGACCTCACTCTCGGAAAACTTGGACGCGTGAATTCGAATTTAGTTAGTTTGCATCGCTTGTAGCGCCTCTTGCGGAGAAATGCGGTACCGAGAACATTCTCAAAATTCTCTGATTTTTCCTTAACTAATTTTTCATTTCAAATCTTTAAATTCAAATACCAGCATTTTAATTTTGTTATATTTTTACAATAGCATATTTTATAAACGGAATAAAACAGTATTTCATATACAAATTTCGAATTAAAAAATTTTTAAATTTATTTCAAACAAAAAAATGCCTTTTAGACAAAATAATTGAATTTTTAACATAATAGTTCAATATTCAATCTAAGTTTTAGCTAAGTAGTTGAATTTTCAATAAAAACATATTAATTTTCAACCAAATTATTAAACTTTC
Source organism: Belonocnema kinseyi (assembly GCF_010883055.1). Lineage (NCBI taxonomy): Eukaryota > Metazoa > Arthropoda > Insecta > Hymenoptera > Cynipidae > Belonocnema > Belonocnema kinseyi. Next base: position 109,527,977 of record NC_046665.1, on the reverse strand, counting down.
AACCAAAGAGATGAATTTTCAACTTAAAATATAAATCTTTAACAGAAAAGTTATTTATTAACAAAGTGATTCAACTAAATCTTTCAAACAAATTAGTTAAATACTCAAGCAATGAAGAATGATTTTTAACCAAAAAGTTGCATTTTCATTAAAAAATAAAATAAATTTCTTCTATAATAGATAAAGTTTACCAAATAGTTGCATTTCTTTCCAAAAAATATTAAATTTTGTACTAAAACAGATGAATTTGTAATAAAAATGTCAAATTTTTTTATAACTGGAACTTTCATCCAGAAAATATTTTAGTTCATTTTTTAACACCAAAATATAAAGTTTCAACAAAAAGTACATTTTCGACGAAATAGTGAAATTTTTAAGAAAATAGTAGAATTTTTAACCAAAAAGTATGACTTTTTAACAAAAAAAGTGTAATTTCCAACCAAACAATTACATTTTTATCCAAAAAAGATGACATTTTTCTTCAAATAGATGGATTTTTCATTAAATAAAAAGAAAAACGAATTTTAAAAAGATAGTTGAATTTTCATCCAGAAAGTATTTCAGTTCTTTTTTCAATACCAAAATATTATATTTAAACAATAGAACTTCCAACCAAAAATGATAAATTTTAACAAACTTGTTGGGTTTTCAACCAAACAGTTGCATTTTTATCCAAGAAAGATCAAATTTCTGATAAAGCAGGTGAATTTTAAAATCAAAAAGACAAGCTTTCAAAAAAGATTTGAATTTTCAACCGAGAAATTTGCATTTTTCTTTAAAAAATATGAAATTTCTCCGAAAACAGATGAATTAAACAAAAAAAAATTCTTTTTAAATAGTCAAATTTTAATCCAAAGAAGATTCCAGTTCACTTTTTAACACCAAAATAGGAATTGTAAACCATTTATAAAAAAATGGATGTCTTCTAGAGAAAATTATGAAATTTTCAACCAAATATTAAAATTTATAACTAAAATGATAATCTTCAGAGGAAAGATGTTGCGAATTTTCAATATTCTAATCTGAAAATATTAACGTTTTCAACTTGTTCTATTTTCGAATTTTTAATATTAAATTATTCAGATTCGAAATTCTGTAATTCAAGATAAGATTGTTCAATTTTAAATGCTTTGAATTAGAACTAAATGATACAATTTCATCCAAACAGTTTCATTTTTAACCAATAAATATAAAATTTCTACCAAAGAAGATAAATATTCAATAAAAAAAATTTCTTCAAAACAGTTGAATTTTGAATACAAAAAAACGAAGTTTCTAAACAAAACAGTTAGATTTTCAATCCGAAAATTTGATGTTTCGACAAAAAGTTAATTTCCTATCAAGTACTAAAAATTTTAAGATAAAAACTTTGTTTTTAACCCGAAAATCTTGTTTTTTAACCTAATATATAAACTTTTAAACTATTTTAAAACAGTTAAACTTTCATTTAAAAAATTCTCACTAAAAAACGAATCTTCTACAAAGCAGTTGAATTTTCTACCACATAATTGAATTTTCCAATCCGAAAATATGAAATTTCAACAAAAAAGTTAACTTTTAACCAAATTTTAAATTTTTTAGTTAAAAAATTAATTTTTATTATAAAAAATTTGTTTGGTTGAAGATTACTGTTTCCACAGTTATCTTTAGAATTATTTCTTTATATGATTTAAAAAAAAAACATTTGTTGAAGAAAATTAATTCTGGTGGTAAATACACTTACATAGTCACAATTTTACTTGAAAATTACCATTTTTTGTAAATTAAAGTTAGAGTTCTGAGCCGGTTATATTACTTTGAGAACGGCAACGAGAGTGAGAATATTACAGAGAATATAATCGAGAAATAAATTCTCTGAGAATTTACGAGAATCTCAGTCTATTTTAATTAATAGAAAATTGCATTTTTCATTAACTTTTCGGTTGAAAATTCAACTCTTTTTTTGAAAGTTTGTCTTTTTTATTTTAAAGTTTACCTGCTTTAGCAGAAATTAAATCTTTTTTTGGATAAAAATGCAACTGTTTCGTTAGAAGTTAAGCTGTTATACTATTTCCTTGAAAACTCAACTATTTCGTAGAAAATTTACTTTTTGTTTAAAATTTACATCTTGATGTTGAAAAATGAACTGAAATATTTTTGGATGAAAGTTCCACTTGTAAAAAAATAGGTTTTTTTATTGCAAATTCATCGGTTTTAGTACAAAATTGATATTTTTTGGATAAAAATGCAACCATTTGGTAGAGAATTAAACAATTTTGGTTAAAAACTCATCCTTTTTGGTTAAAAATTCATCTTTTTGGATTGAAAATTCAATTTTTTTGGTGGAAAATTATTTTTTTGTTCCAAAAATTCCATTTTTGATGTTACTGAGTTACCTGAATTTTTTTAAATGAAAACTAAACATTTTTATAATGAAAATTTTTCTGCTTTAAGATAGATTCCATATTTTTTCATAAAAATGCAACTATTTGGTAGTTAATTTCACTATGCTGTTAAAAATTCATCCTTTTTTATTGAAAAAATTCGTCTTTTTGGATTGAAAATTCAATGTTTTCGTAGAAACATATTTTTTTGTTACAAAAATCCAATTTTTGATTTTACTGAGTTAACTGGAATCTTTTTTGGATTGAAAATTAAATTTTTTGGTGAAAAATTATTGTTTTGTTACAAAAATTCCATTTTTGATGTTACTGAGTTAACTGGATTTTTTTTATGAAAACTCAACTTTTTTATAATAAAAAATTCTTCTGCTTTAAGATAAATTTCATATTTTTTTATGAAAATGCTACTCTTTGCTAGATAATTCAACATTTTTTTTTTTAAATTCATCCATTTTTATTGAAAAAATTCGTCTTTTTGGATTGAAAATTCAATTTTTTCGTAGAAACTTATTTTTTTGTTAGAAAAATTCCATTTTTGAGTTAACTGGAATTTTTTTTTTATTTGAAAACTCATCTTTTTTATAATAAAAAATTCTTCTGCTTTAAGATAAATTCCATATTTTTTGATAAAAATGCAACTATTTTGTCGAAAAATTCAATTTTTGATGTTACTGAGTTAACTGGATTTTTAAATTTCATTTTTTTTTATAAAAAAATAGCAACTATTTGCTAGAGAATTCAACCATTTTGTTAAAAAGTCATCCTTTTTGGTTAAAAATTCGTCTTTTTTTTATTGAAAATTCAATTTTTTGGTAGAAAATTATTTCTTTTTAAAAACTTCATAGTTTGATCGTGAAAAATCGATTAAAATCTTTTTCAACAGAAAATTCATCTATTTTTTGAAAATTTATCTTTGTGATTTAAAACTTCATCTGCTATAGAAGAAATTTCATTTTTTTAATGAAAATGTAAGTTTTTGGTTAAAAATCATTCTTCTTTGCTTGAGTATTCAACTAATTTGTTTAAAACATTTGGTTGAATCGCTTTATTAATAAATCACTTTTTTGTTAAAGATTTATATTTTAAGTTGAAAATTTATCACGTTGTTTAGAAGTTTAATTATATTGTTGAAAATTAATCTTTTTTAATTGAAAATTCAACTACTTTGGTCAAAGTTAAACTGCACTGTGAAAATTTTTTTTATTAAAGATTTACGTCTCGTTGAAAATTTAACTGTTTAGTGGAAAACACTTCTTTTTTGTTGATGTTTAGAATTCATTTTTTAACAGAAAATGTAACTTTTCCATTTTTTGTAAGATTGATATTTTTTAGTTAAAAATTCCCGTTTTTTTTTGTTGTAAAAAATAATTTTTTAGTTTGAAATTTCCTTTTTTTCGCGTAAAAATGCATCAGTTTCGTGGAAAATTAATTTTTTGTTGAACAGTCATATTTTTTGTTTGAAAATTGAATTTTTGTAAAGAATATTTGTCTTCTGGTTTGAAGGTTCAATAATTTAGATAAACTTTTATTTATTTTTTGAGTGAAAAATCTTTATTTGTTGGATTTTCAAACAAAACAGGTAAAATTTCTACCAAAGGAGATGAATTTTTAATCTAAAAAGAAAATATTTTTTCAAAACAGTTGAATTTTCAATTCGAAAATATGAGTTTTCAACAAAATTGATCAATTTTTAACCAAACAGTTGCATTTCTCAAAAGAAGCCTTCAATTTTTACTAAAATAGATGAATTTTTAAATTAAAGACAAATTTTCAACAAAAAAACAGTTGAATTTTCATCCAAAAAATATTTCAGTTGAATTTTCAACGCAGATGTGAATTTTAAGTAAAAAGTTAATTTTCTACAAAGATAGTTAAACGTTCATCCTAATAAGACGAATTTAAAAAAAAAGCCGTTCATTTTTATCTAAGAAAGATGCAATTTCTACTAAAATATATGAATTCATAAATAAGAGACTACATTTTAAAAAATTGTTGAATTTTCACCCAAAGAGATTTTAGTATGACTTTTCAAAATTAAAATAAAAGTTTTAAACAAGAAGTAATTTTTCTACGAAAATAGTTTAATTTTCAACCAAACAGTTGGATTTTTCTCCAAGAAAGATGGAATTTCTACTAAAATATATGAATTTTCTACATTAAAAAGACAAATTGTTATTTAAAAAAATTAAATAGTTGAATTTCCGTGGGAAAAAAAGATTTCGGTTAATTTATCAACATTAAGAGGTGAATTTGAAAAAAGTACATTTTCAACGAATATAGTTAAAGTTTCAACTCAAGAAGACGAATTTTTAACAAAACAGTTGCATTTAAGATGCAATTTCTATTAGAATAAAAGAATTTTTTAATTAAAGACAAATTTTCAACAACAAAAAATAGTTGAATTTTCATTAAAAAAATATTTGCGTTAAATTACCAGCACTAAGATATGAATTTTGAAAATAAAGTAAATTTTCTAAGAAAATATTTCAAGTTTTAACCCAAAAACACTATGTTTTATCAAAACAGTTGCATTTTTATCCAAGAATGATGCAATTTCTACTAAAATAAATGAATTTCAAAATTTCAAAAAAAAAAAAAAAATATTTAAATTTTCATCCAAAAAAGGTTCCAGTTGAATTTACAACACTAAGATATGAATCTCAAAAAAAAAGGTAAATTTTCTACTGAAATAGATAAAGTTTCAACCTTCATAGAATAATTTTCAACAAAACAATTACATTTTTAACCAAAAAGGATATTTTAACCGAATTGTTTTGTTTCTTTTAAAATAATCAAATTTATAACTAAATAGGTAATTTTCAGGCAAAAAAGCGTCAATTTATCGCTTATATATATTAAAATTGAAAAGTCCTTTAAATTCATTGGACAAGAAAATTAAAATTTTTGGATCCGCCCTTGATTCACGAAGTAAAACAAAATTGCAAAAAATATCTTATTTGCAGAGAAATATTTTTAAATTACTTCATCGAAACTACTTAAATTATGTAGTAAATAAAAATAAGCCTAAAAATGAGAAATCAATAATCTAATAAATAAATAGAGAGATGTCAAGTGATAAATTATAAATGAGTGTAAAGTCAAGGCAATCTGGAAATCAATTAAGCGAATATTGTGGTGAAACAAATAGGAATATATGGAGAAAAAGATACCTTGGCATTTTTCTCTAAGGGGGAAGGTTTTCCGAAACTGGCAGTGGAGTGTAAAGAAGGTTCGCTAATAAAAACTGATAAACTTTGGGGGTTGGATCCGTCAATATTAGCACTGTGATGTGTCCAAAAATCGGTTATTTCCACTGCTTTTTCTTCAATTTCTAGCCCTTTTAGGGCACTTTGACCGGTCCCCATGAATGATCTTTTTAACTAAATCAAATATGGACCGGTTTTGATACTTTTCAAGAAATTAAAAACATTTTCGTGTGACAGAGCTTCCGTCTGTCATAAACAGCCGGAAACAACTTCACGTGATTGAACGTCTGATTTAGAGCTAATTCGATTAGGGACTAGTTCGTGTCGATCTCTTTGGCGCGAAATTTTAAATTTTTCTCGGACAATAAGACTGTTTATAAAAGCACATTTTGCTAGATCCACCGAATACCTAAACACACCGAATTTTGGTAAACATAGACATAGCCTATTCAAAAACTAATGACTAAATTTCTGTAAAAAAATGGTTAAGTATAAAAAAAAATTGAAAAAATCCCTTATTAAAACAATAAAATAAAAAATTACTTTAGTATATTTAAGTTTATTAAAGGTCGGCTACGTGCAACGAAATTTCGGTACATATAGCCGGATTCTTTCGATACGTGTAAACGTTTCCTTTAATTAAACCATATTTTTTATAAACTACAATACTAGTCTTATAATAAATATGTGAAAATAATATTTTCACCATGAAATATTTTAATTTTCAATAAAAAACAGTTAAATTTAAAAAAATCTCAAAGAATTTATTTGAATCATTAACAAAAACGATTAAAAAAATATTTTTAACCAAATAGCTGAATTTTCCACCAAAAAAGACAAAGTTTCATTAAAATACATGCATTTTCATATGAAAGAATTCAGAAAAAAATTACAAATTAAAAAAAAAGATAATTTTCAACGAAATCATTCAATTTTCAACTAAGAATATTAAATTTCTAACAAAAAAGATCCATTTTTCACAAAAAAGTGGAATAGTTAAGCCAAGGTTTTTTTAAAAAAACTAATTTGTAACTAAAATAATGAATCATCAAATACATCAATTTTCAACTAACAAAGATAAATTTCTAAACAAAACTAGAATAGTTAAATTTTCGGTTAGAAAAACAAATTTGGATAAAAAAACCAAGAATTTTCAAGCAAATATTTAAATTTAAAAAAAAATGAATTTTTGACTGAAATGATGAATCTTTAAAATAAAAATACCATTTTTAACCAAAAAGTAGTTGAATATTATATGAAAAAATTACATTTTAAGAAAGAGGAATATTTTCAAATAAAAAAGGTAAATTTTCAAAAACAAAATTATTTTAAAAAACAGTTAAATTTCCAGCAAAATAAATGAATTTATAACCATACATTGAAATATTAAATTTGTAGTAAACAAATTAATTTTTATCAAATAAAATAAATTCTCAAGAAATTAGTTAATTTTTCAATGAACATACAAATTTTCAACAAAGAAGATTAAATTTATATTTAAAAAAATCATTTTTCCATAACAAATAGAATAATTACAATTCTAACCAAATAAATAAAATGTTAACTAAAACAATTTATTTTTTACCTAGCAGTTGACTTTTTCTACACATAAAAATAATTTCCTACCATAAAAGATTAATTTCAAATGAAATAAGAGTAATTAAATTTTCAGTTAGAAAAATAAAATTTCAAACAAAAAAAGAACACGAATTTTCAACTAAATAAATTAATTTTTAACCAAGAATATTAAATTTCTATCAAGAAAGGTCAATTTTACACATAAAATTGATTAGTTAAGGTTTCAGAAATGAATTCTTAACTAAAATATTAATCCATAAACCAAAAAATGCATTTTTAAGCAAACAGTCAAATTTTCATTTTAAAAGATTAATTTTCTACCAAAAAATATAAATTTTCAATAAAATACATAAATTTAAAAAGAAAACACGAATAATCAACAAAATAGTTACATTTTCAACAACGAACACTCAATTTTGAACTAACAAAAAACAAAAAATGCATTTTCGACCAAACAGTTAAATTTTCAACCCAAAAGATAACATTTCAACAAAAAATAAAATAGATGAAATTTTACAAAAATGAATTTTTAAAAACACGAATATTCTAGAAAATAGTTACATTTTCAACCAAAGAAATTAATTTTTAACTAAACAGTTGAATTTTCTACTATTGGGTTCCGTTTAGAACAATGTACCCAACTTTGAGTTTAATTTAAGAACAAAAATTACAACAACAAAAAATACAAAAAAATGAAAACAGTTTATTTACAAACCAAAATATTGATTTTTTTAACGAAAAACACAAATTTTCAACAAAATAAATGACTTTCGACCTAAAAAAGGTAAATTTTCAAGCAAAACTACAATACATTTTTAAACAAATAGTTCAATTTTCTACGAAACGGATGTTTTTTAAATAGATGTACATTTTCTACTAAAAAGGTGAATTTTTTAACAAAAATAGTGAGAATGTTAGAAAAATGAATCTGAAACAAAAAATTAATTTATAACCAAATATTGAACAATTAAATTTTCAGTTAAGAAATTAATTTTCAACCAAATAAAATAAATTCTTAACAAAGGCGTTAATTTTTTTCTTCAAAAAAGATCATTTTTCCGTGAAAAATAGAATAATTACATTTCCAGCTAAATAAATGAATTTTTAACTAAAATCACTAAAATGTTGAATCTCCGAACAAACAAACAAAAATTCATTTTTAACCAAACATATAGTTTTTCAACCCATCAAAATAATTTTTCAAAAAAATACATAAATTTTAAATTAGAAAAATAAATTTTGATAAAACCCCGAAGAATTTTCAATCAAAGAAATTAATTTTTAACTAAAATGATGAATCTTCAACCTAAAAATAGAATTTTTAATCAAACAGTTTAATTTTATTTCAAAAAAGAAAAAATATAAACATTTTCGACTACAAAAGGTAAATTTTTTAACCAAGAAGAAATTAATTTTTCACCAAAAATATGATAGTACGTTTTAAGTAGAACAGTTTAATTTTGAACGTAAAAAAAAAAGAATTTTCTACAAGGAGAGAAATTTCAAGAGATTAATTCACACAACTGCTTCTTGATCTTATTCTAGCTTCAATGCTAAAACTGAGATCTCGGAACCTTTGCTTTAAAAGCAAGGCTTCCGAGATCTTACTTCTTGTGCCAAAGCTAGAATAAGATCAAGGAGCAGTTCCGTGAATTAATCTCTTGAAATTTCTCTCCGTGTGTCGAAAAAGACAAATTTATACATTTTTAACTAAATCAATTCATCTTCCTAAAAAAAATGAATTTTTAAACAAATAGTTGAATTTTTACCTCAGAAAATTTATTTCCTACCAAAAAACAAATTTTCAACTAAAAAGTTAATTTTCGGACGAAACATAGAATAGATTTGCAATTGGAAAATAAATTAACTTTATACAAATTATTAAAAATTTTAATCAAATAAATTAATATTCAACGAAAGAGATAAAGTTTATATGAATGAGATTCACTTTTCTATCAAAAAATTCAATTTCTTACCTAAAACAGAAACAACATTATAAACTTACAATAAAATAGTTAAATTTGTAGGAAAAAAATGTCAACCAAATAAAATAAATTTTTAACAAGATCGTTAAATTTTCAACCGAACCGATGACGAAATCCAAGGAGATTAATCTTCTATCAAAAATATTAATTTTCAAAAAAATACATGGATTTTCAACCAAATATTTCATATTTTTAAAAAAAATTTTTAGCCTAATAGTTACATTCTCAACCAAAGAAATGAATTTTTAACCAAACGTCCAGCAGTTAAATTTTAAATAAAAAAATAATAAATTTTCAACCAAATAAAATCCATTTCCAACAAAGTAGTTAATTTTTGAACAAATAGATGAATTTTTAACCAAAAAGATTAAATTTCTATCAAAAAATGGTAGATTATGTACCTAGGCAGTAAAGTATAAAACAACTTTACTGCCGTGGTGCATACGATACTTTATCTGAAATAAGCAGCATGAGAGCTCTTTTTCTGGAAAATGGCGCTTGATTGTACCACATGCGCACGCGCGTGGGTTAACGTTGAAAGTCCAAAATCCATTTCGTAGTTAAACTTAAGTTTAAAATGAATTCCCACTAATTTCTTTCGCTTCTTCCTCTTTGCTATCACTTTGCGCGCCGCTCGTCGCAGTACAATAAAGCGCTACTTTACTGCCGCTTCGCGGGCAGATAAAGTTTGCGTATTCTGCCCTTTTCAGATAAAGATATATTTTCAACTAAAAATGTAGCAGTTAAATTTTCAGCTAAAAAAGGAACTTAAAAGTATGTTGTAATTTATAAGTATTATATAAGTGTATTTAAAATCTTTAACAAACTTGAAAAAATTCGCAAGCAAAAATATTTTTGTAAAAAATGAAATTTAATAAAAAAAAAAACGTAACTTTAAAATTTTTTAATATTCTTGGCAAAGAATTTATGTGAATACTCTCAAAGGA
>NC_046665.1:109468282-109517780 GCF_010883055.1 Belonocnema kinseyi | reverse complement strand
GTCTTTACGACATCCTATGTCCATGTCGTTACGATATCGTAAAGACGACTTAACGACATGGACATAGGATGTCGTAAAGACGTCGCCAAATTTTGTGCCCACTGGGATGCCTAAATAATAAAAAATAGTCCCACTTTGTAACTTAAAAAAAAAACGTATTTATTTTGCGTAGTGACAAATGTGATTTGTAAGCTTTAAACAATCGTGATTCTTTCACATACGTGAGTGAAACAAGTTTCTTTTTTATTATAAACAATTGAAAAAAAATTTGTTATACAAAGATGTCGTTCTGTCCGTGTGCCCTTGCACAAACTTTAAAGCCAGTTTTTGGCACTTTTTTCGCCAACAAACGTTTAGAGTTGATGAAACCGAAAAATCCCAATTTTAGTCAATTCGACGTTAAGTGCACACATGGGTCACATTGACCCTGCATCGATTTCAATCTCTTTTACACGAAGAATGATAACTCGGCACGCTACACAAACTGTTTGAAACTGTATTCGGGACATCTAATTATACGTATAAGACTGTGGTGCCGCCATTTTTTCAAAAGACTGAGAGCTATATTTGGCCAAAGTCGATGACAGGGTGATAATGACCCAGTGTGTACATGAAGGGTTAAACTAATGAATCATTAAAAAAAATTAATTTTTAACCAAATAGTTGAATTTGTACCGCAAAAAATGCAATTCCTACCAAAGGATCAAACAAAATTTTTTACTAAAAATTATAAATTCTGGATGAAACATAGAATAGTTGAATTTAGATAAAAAAAAATAAATATTCAAACAAATTATGTTTCTACCCAAAAATTTCATTTTTTTTACCTTAAATAATAAATGATAAAGAAATTATTTTTTGACCAAAATAATACATTACAAAACAACAAACTTAATTTTTGACCAAACAGTTAAACTAAAAAAAAAAAATGTTCACCAAAATAGACGAATTTATAAACTTTCAACCAAAAATTAATTAGTTAAATTTTCGACCAAAGAAATTAATTTTTAATCTAACGTCGAGCATTTAAACTTTCATTAAAAAATAAATTCTCATCAAAGTAGTTAATTTTAGAATAAACACATTAATTTTAAAAGAAGATTAAATTTCTATAAGAAAATGTTCAACTGAAAATGATACATTTTGGACAAAACATAGAATAGTTAAATTTGCAATTAGAAATAAAATTTCAAAAAAAAAAAAAATAAATAATAATAATAATTTGATCACATGAAATTGCAAAGAAAAATTTTAATATTTTTAATTGATTTTTCCATAAAAGTGAATTTTAATTAGGAGTGAAATCTATTTTAAAATATACAGAATCTGGAAAATTATTCTCTTCAATCATTAAAAATTTGGCTTCAAATATAAAAAAAAAAGATTATACTTACCCCTACTTCTTAATTCCTCTGACTGATCCAAAACTTTCTTATTTAAATAAAGAACTTATAGACTTAAATCTAAAACAAAACTAAATCTTTAAACAAACAAAAAATGCCTTTTTAACCAAACAGTTGGTTCTTCAACCAATAAAAACAATGTTATATCAACAAAGATAATTTAAAAAAGAATACATGAATTTTAAATTAGAAAAATAAATTTTGATAAAAATCCCAAGAATTTTCAACCCATAAAATTAATTTTTAACTAAAATGATGAATCTTCAGCCTAAAAATAGATTTTTTAATCAAAAAGTTTAATTTTATTCATAAAAAGAAAAAGAGGAACAATTTCAACTACAAAAGGTAAATATTAAAAAAAAAAAAAAAAAAAAAAAAAAAAAAAAAAAAAAAAAAAAAAAAAAAAAAAAAAAAAAAAAAAAAAAAAAAAAAAAAAAAAAAAAAAAAAAATTTTCATCAAAAGTCGGATAGTACGCCCTCAGTAGAAAATTAATTTTTACCCAGTATGTAATATTAATTTCAGATAAAGAAAGTAATTTGTTACTAAAATAATATATTATAGAACATTAAAAACCAATTCTAACCAAAAAGTTAAGTTTTTAACCTAAAGCAATGAGTTTTTTTACCAAAAGTTAAATTTATAAATTTTCAACCAAAAGTAAAATATTAAAATATTGAATGCATTCGTTTGTTCCGAAATAAACTACTTTGTTGAAATGTTATTTTTTCACTAAAAATTGAATTGCTCGACGTTTGGTTAAAAAATCATTTCTTTGGTTGAAAATTGATGAATTTGTCTTTTTTGGTAAATTTTTTTTGTATGTCAACTGTTTGTTTAGAAATGCATTTTTTTTTGTTTTGTAATGTATTATTTTGGCTAAAAATGAATTTCTTTATCTGAAATTAAGTTCATTTGGTTGAAAATTTACGTATTTTTTGAAAATTAATAGTTTTTGATAGAAATTTAATTTCTTCATCTGTATGTTTGAAAATAAAATTTTTTCGTTGGAAATTTAGTTTACTTGCTTGAATTTTTTTTTGCTGGCAATTTAACTGTTCTATTCTATGTTAAATTTTTTTCTGTTTTAATTAAAATATTGAATTTGTTGCTAGAAAAGTAATTACAATCGTATAAACTTGTGGTGAAATATTAATTTCTTTGATTGAAACTATAAATATATAATTTGTTTAAAATTAATTTTTTATCTGCAAATGCATCTATTTAACTGCTACATTTTTAGTTGAAAATCTATTTTTTTTATATAAATATAATCTTCTTGATTAAAAATTCATCTGCTAAAAAATTAACTACTTTGTTGAAAATTTATTTTTATACTCAAAAATTAACTTCTGGATGTTTTGTTACAAATTCATTAATTTAGTTAAAAATGTATAAAATTGTCTTTTTTTGCTAGTGAATTATTCTTTTCAGAATGGAAATTAAACTGCTTGGTTAAAAATTCGTTTTTTTTTTAATGAGCAGTTAAATTTTTAGTAAAAAAAAAAAATAATAAATTTTCAATGAAGATTAAATTTCTATTTAATTTTCTATTTAATTTTCTGATTAAAGTTAATTTTCTATTTAATTTAATTTCCTAAGTTAAATAAATAAAATAAAAAAATCAATTATTTGCAACATAATACATGAATTTCATTCAAATGATTTAATCTTTAAAAATTTTGCATCAAGTATTAAAAAAAATGTACTTACCCTTTCTTTTTAATTACTCTGACTGATAAAAAAAAAACTTTCTCATTTAAGTATAGAACTTATAGACTTAAATCTAAAAGAAAACTAAATCTTGCATTAAAAGAAACTAAAATACCTTTTCAAAAATCGCAAGAAAAAAAAGGAAGTACGGAGAACAACTAAAAAAAAAAAAAATACAAACTAAACTGAATAAAATAAAATAATTTATTGAAGCCTTCAAATTGAAAAATTCATGTATAAGTAGGAAGGGAATATCGATTAGAAAAAAGTCCGTCTTTTCAAGATCAAGTTGTAATCAAAACCAAGCACTCTCAAGAGTCACTCGCTTTCGACTGCAACTCTTTTTTTTAATTTACAATTGCAGCTAAAGACAATAATTACACCACAAGCGTAATGTTTATGTGATTTGTGAAATTGTCTCATAGTTTTTTTTATGTCATACGATTTAGTTTTTAGTTGTTTTTTTTTTTTTTTTAAATCCTTAAATCAGATCACGATTTATCGACGGTATAATTGGCGCGATCTCTTACTTTTAAATCTTGAGCTTAAGAATGACAAGATTCCACGTGTATAGCTACTGGCGTGTTCGAATAACAATTTCCTAACAACCCATAATTATTTTATACTAGTGACCTTCCGTTTATCGTCTCGTTGATGAAACCCAACTTTTGAGTTTAATTTAGGAAACAAAAAAACAAAAATTACAAAATAAAAACAACAAAAGAAAGAAAAAGTACGTTCAACGAATTTCTCAAGTATACGTAATTAATTTAACAATTTCGATGACTTCTCGCGTTTTCAAGTCTGTGTATGTACAATTATTTACGGAGTTCAGGACCTGGCAAAAATTCAAAAAGTTCTCACCATCCCGATTCGCTGGGAGAGTACGCTGTTACGTATGAAAGTACTTCACAAATTACGTTTTATGTTTACGAATAGCATCAAATTAAAGGCTAGTTCAAGTCTTTTCAAACTCTCAAAAGTCCACTTTCCATTTTTCTAAAATCTCATTCCGATCTGCAAGCTATCAAAAAAAAAAAAAAATGATGTGAAAATTTTGCGGCACAGTTTTTTTAAATTCATTTTTTTTTCTAAAAAAGCGACACCGCGTAAATCTTTTATCAAAAAATCCTTCGTCGCCGTTTTCTCCCAGAAAAAAACAAAACAAAAGAAGAAATCCCTCCCTATTTCACAATTTCGCTAGATAATTTTTCAGACGAGATTTCTTTGCCAGAGTTGAATGAGTTGATGATAAAAATGGATTCGTATAAACAGGACAATACAAAAATTCTCGTATTTATTTTCTTTCTTTCTTCTTTTTTTGTTTTTGTTTTCTGTAAAAAGCGCGGCATCCCTTAAGATTTTTCTTCACCGTGAAAAAAAAAAAAAACGTGAATCTTGAATATACGAAGATAAGTAACGGCTTCCCCCAATACTTTCCAAAATGAAAAGAGTCAATTAAATAAGATTGAGTGTCTAAAAAAAAAAAAAAATGAAAACAAAACAAAAAAAAAAATAAGCGGTGGTACAAGGAAGTTCGCAATTCGCCCTCTCCATCGAATGAACAGTCTGGGTATTTTTTGTTTGTTTTTTTTTTCTTGTTCAGTACTACGAGAAAGTAACGTTATGTTTTCCCTTTATTTATTATAATAACGTAGCAGGTAAATGTATAAGTTACTGTTGTCACGTTACTAACTACAAGATAGATAAAAATACAGGCACTTTGGGTTAGATTCGCGGGTCTGTCCTGTCGCTCCTGTTTAAATCGTTACAACGACGGCCACACAAAATTCAGTCTTTCAAATAAAACAATATTTACAGGTTCATATCACGTATTGTCAATCGCAATAGTTTCTATTAATCTCAGACTATCAAATCTCAAGCTTCTTCTATCGTCGTCGATTGCATTTTCGAAACTTGACAAAAGTAAAAGATTCATGTGAGGGAACTTCTCGTTTTTTCCTTTCTTTTTCTTTCTTTCTTTTTTTTCTTCTTCTTTCGTTTCTGACAGACACCAACGCGATTCTCAAACCCTTTCCCTCGATTCGACGACAGACCCCCGCACCGCTTCCCTTGTGCCGTGGACACAATTTAAAAATACCGCATCGAAGCAGTAGACGCGATCGAACGTTGCTTTTTTCTCCTTCTTCTTCTTCATCATTCTTTTTAATACCTTCGATAATTATACTTTAATGTTACCTTACATAATCAATTTCCTCTACTTCTTACTTTCATTCGACTTACGGAGCATGCCCAGTGTACACGTGCAAACATATAATAAAATTAAGAAAATTATAGTAGCAATATCGGAAAGAATTCTTCGCTCCTAGAAATATCGTTTTTGTTTTTTCTTTTTTTTTTCTCTTCTTCTTTGTTTGTTTAGAAAACGTCTCGTGTGCCTTTTATGCAGCAGCCCGTCAACGGGTCTTCCTCTCCTTTATTTCTCATCCGAGTCTGAAGAAAATTGATCCTCTCAAGGTTTCCTTCCAGTGGCAGTAAATAATCGTAGTAGTTTTTCCTTTGTTTTCTGTTTTTCTTTGTTTGGTTTTTTTTTTTTAACAGAGCTCTACGATACGAGCTGATTATTGATTAGTGCGCGTTAAAATGGGAAATCAGTAGACGGTTTTCAGCCGCTCGAATAGACTTTTTTATTTATTCTTGCGTTTAGCTTCTTCTACCGCACACGGAGGCACGGATGACAGTCTTTCCGTTCCCATCTTCACCTTAAACACTGTGACAACGGTGCGTAAAAAGCTCGCTGGCGTTAGAAAAAAAACAAAAACAAACAAAAAAAAAACAAGCGCCGGCGATTCATCATCACTAGTCGACGAGGACGTTAATAAAAAAGAGTTCGCTTTGCCTTTGAAAAAAGAGTTCGCTTTGCCTTTGAAAAAAGAGTTCGCTTTGCCCTTTCACCAAATGATTCCGGTTTAAGAGTGAATTCTCAGCACTTGGTTTCAGTCGTCGTGCGATTTTGTGAAAATAAACTTACACATTTCTTCTGCCAAAAGATCACATTCCGGAAAATCAAGGATCGCAATCACGATTATTCTCAATTCGGGGAATAAAAAAAATATATATATTGCTCGCTTCTTCTTTGGGGGGAGGGGGGGGGGGCAGGCTAGGGAACAATTGGCCCAAAGTATGTGCAGAGAGAATCCGCGGGAAGAAATAAGAAAAAAAAAAGCTTTTCGCACGATAAAGTCTGTGAGTGTTGATTTCTTCTTTGTTTTTTTTTTCTTTTTCTTTGAGAAATAGTAGAAGGCTTGTTTGTTGTGTTGGGAAAAAGTGAGCGAAGCAGAACGAGCAAGTTGTGCGGCAAGTATTTTTCAGATGAGTAGAAACACAAAATCTTTTCTGCGTCTTTCATTATTAATTAGCCAGTGTGTGTGTGTGTGTGTGAGAGAGAGAGAGAGACAAAGAGAGTCCATTTGTTTCAGGGGGAGCAAAATTGGATCTTTTGCTCGCTTATCTGAGAACTCGTGGACGGAGGAGGAGGCTTTATTCATTTTGCTGATTCACTTCCTCCTTGCTTTCGACGTCTTGTTGATTCACCGTGGATTTGTTGCCGCCAGATTGATTTACTGCGTTGCTTTCTGCAATTTTATCGCTGTGCGTGTCGACCTTGTCGGCGGAATCCATTTTTACGTTACCTGGAGAAAAATCATTTTTCAAGTGTTACAAGTGAGTTTACCCAGTTGAAACTTATTTAACGGGGCTGTAAGAGGCTGTGCATTCTTTTGTGGCGGGGGAGGGGTGAATTTAAAATTTCTTTTCTATTTGACAAATTTTTATTTTTTTACAATTCAACCATTTTTTTTTTTTTTGTAGAAATTTTATCTTTTTTGGTTAAAAATTAAACTGTTTCGGTTGAAAATTACCTGTTTTGTTGATAATTTACAATTTCATAGTTGAAAATTCATTTCTTTCCAATAAAATTCGCATTTTATTCCCGAAAACTTAACTTAGTAGAAAATTGAATCGTTCAAAAGTTGAATTATTTGGTTGAAAATTTTTTTTTCGACTAAAGATTTAACTATTCTATGTTTGGTTAAAAATTAATTTTTTAGTTGAATTTTTTTTTGTAGTTGTCAAAAACTTTATTTTTCCAACTAAAAATTTAACTATTATACTTTTAATTAACAATTGATATTTTATTGTAGAAATTTTTTTTGTATTAAAAAATCAACTGCTCAGTTAAAAATGTATTTTTGGTTTCGATCGGAAATTTATCATTTTCAGTTGAAAATTCAAGTATTTTGTTGATAATTCATTATTTTAGTTAAAAATTAATTTCTTTAAAAAGAAACCCTGACTTAACTATTCTATTTTTGTATGAAAAAATTGATTTTTTTAATAGGAAATTAATTTTCTTGTTTGAAAATTCATTTATTCAGTTAGAAATGTAACTATTCCATTTTTTATGGAAAAATTATCTCTTTTGAAAAAATTCCAATCTTGTTTGTTGAAAATTCGTTTTTTTTTTTTTGTTGAAATTCTATTTTTCCAAATAAAAATTTAACTACTCTACTTTTGATTGAAAATTCATCTTTTTTGCAGATAATTATTCATGTATGTTAAAAAATCAACTGTTTGGTTAAAAATGAATTTTTTTTTGATAAAAATTCAGCATTTTCGTTGAAATTTCATGTATTTTGTTGAAAATTTGTCTCTTTAGTTAGCAAAATAAACTTTTTTTTTGTTGCTAAAAATTTAACTTCAAGTTAAAAATTAATTTTTCTGTTGATAATTAATTATTTTAGTTAACACTTAATTTATTTAAAAAGGAACTCCTACTTAACTGTTCCATTTTTGTGTGTTAAATTGATTTTTTTTTAATACGAAATTAATCTTCTTGTTTGAAAATTAAATTGTTCCGTTTATAATGATTTACTTATCTCAAAATTAAATTATGATATTTTTGGTTGAAAAATTAATTTTTTTAGTTAAAAATTCGTTTTTTGTTCTTCAAATTTTATTTTTCTACCTGAAAATTCAACTATTCTACTTTTAATTGACTTTTACTGCTAGAGTAAAAATGTATTTTTTTGTTGTTGAAAATTCGTTTATTTAGTTAGAAATGTAACTATTAAATTTTTTATGGACAAATTATATTTTTTGAAAAAATTCCAATCTTCATGGTTGAAAACTCAAATGTTTATTGAAAAATTAACGACTTTGTTGTGATTTTATTCGGTTGATAATTAATTTTTTAAGTTATTCATTTTTTGGTTGAAAATTTCACTATTTTGTTGAAATTTTTGGTATCGGTTGGAAATTTATCATTTTTAGTTAAAAATTAATTTCTTTAAAAAGAAACCCTGTGACCTAACTTCCATTTTTGTGTGAAAAATTGATTTTTTTTCAATAGAAAATTAATCTTCTTGTTTAAAAATTGAATTGTTTCGTTGACAATTATTTTTTTAACTCAAAAATTAACTATTCTATTTTTGGTTGAAAATTTATTTTTTCAATTAAAAATTCGTTTTTTTTTTGTTCATCGAATTTTGTTTTCCTAACTGAAAATTTAACTATCCTACTTTTAACTGAAAATTGATATTTTTTTGTAGAAAACTATTTTTATGTGTTGAAAAATCAACTGCTTAGTCAATAATGCATTTTTTGTTGTTGAAAATTAAGAATTTTAGTTAAAAATTCATTTATTTAGTTAGAAATGTAACTATTCCATTTTTTATGGAAAAATTATCTGTTTGAAAAAATTCCAATCTTTTTTGTAGAAATTTCGTTTTATTTGTTGCTGAAATTTTATTTTTCTAACTGAAAATTTAACTATTATACTTTTAATTGAAAATTGATCTTTTTTGGTAAATAATTATTTTTAAGCCTTGAAAAATCCACTGCTTGGTTTAAAATGAATTTTTTGTTGTTGAAAATTCAACATTTTAGTTGAAATTTGTTATGGACAAATTATATTTTTTGAAAAAATTACAATCCGATTTGTTGAAAATTAAAATGTTTAGTGAAAAATTAACTACTTTCTTGAGGATTTATTTTATTTGGTTGAAAACTAATTTTTTAAGTTATAAACTCATTTTTTGGTTGAAAATTTAACTATCTTGTTGATCATTTTCGTTTCGGTGGAAAATTTATCCCTTTTAGTTAAAAATGTATGTATTTTGTTGAAAATCTGTCTCTTTAATTAGAAAAATTAATCTTTTGGGTTACAAATTTAGCTTCTAAGTTAAATTTTTTTTTGTTGATAATTCATTATTTTAGTTAAAAATTAATTTCTTTAAAAAGAAACCCTGACTTAAATATTCCATTTTTGTGTAGAAAATTGATTTATTTTATAGAAAAAAAGAATATATAAATAAAAAAAAAATCTTCCTGGTTGAAAATTTAACTGTTTCGTTGAAAATTATATATTTTTTAAACTAAAAATTTAACTATTTTATGTTTGTTTAAAAATTCATTTATTTGGTTGGAAATCTAACTATTTTGTTTCAAATTTTGGTTTCGGTTGGAAATTTATCCTTTTTAGTTGAGAATTCATTACTTTAATTAAGAATTAATTTCATTAAAAATAAACCTGAATTAACTATTCCATTTTTGTGTGGAAATTGATCTTCTTTGTTAGAAATTTAATCTTCTTGGTTGAAAATTGAATTATTTTGTTGACAATTATTTTTTTACTGAAAATTTAACAATTTTCTTTTTGTTTAAAAATTTATTTATTTGATTGAACATTCAATTTTTTGCTTAAAACTAAAGTTTTATTTCTTAATTTAAAACTGACTTTTCTGACTGAAAATTTCACTTTTCTGCTTTTGAATGAAAATTGATATTTTTTGTAGAAAATTATTTTTATGCGTTGAAAAATCGAATTTAGACAATTATTCTTAATCTTTGAAAAATTTTTCTACTGAAAATTCAGTTATTTCATTTGTTTTTTTCATTAATCTCTTTTAGTTGAAAATTTAACGATATGGTTGAAAATTCATGTATTCAGAACAAATTAATCTTTTTTGGTAGAACTGCTTTGATGAAAATTCGTTTTCTAAATTGGAAATTAAGTTTTTCAAATGAAAATTTAACTATTTCATTTTTGGTTTAAAATTGATTTTAT
Source organism: Belonocnema kinseyi (assembly GCF_010883055.1). Lineage (NCBI taxonomy): Eukaryota > Metazoa > Arthropoda > Insecta > Hymenoptera > Cynipidae > Belonocnema > Belonocnema kinseyi. The sequence goes on along the minus strand of NC_046665.1, from coordinate 109,507,579 downwards.
AGTTTAGAAATTCAACTTTTTCGTAAAAAAAATAATCTTTTTATTTGAAGAGTCAAGTATTTGGTTAAAAATTTATTTGTTTGAAAATGTCTTTTTTTTTGGGTTGAAAATTTATTTTTTGTAACTGAAATTCAAATATTTCATTAAAAATTATTTTTTGTAGTTAAAAATTCATATTTTCAAGATAAAAACTTGAATCTTTTGTATAAAACTCGTCTTGTTGGCTTGAAAATTCAACATTTTGTTAAAATTTTTAACTATTTGGTAACAGATTCAACTGCTCTGTAGAAAATTCTTTTTTTTTTTTTATTGAAAAGTACTTTTCAAATGAAAATTAATCTTTTTAGTTGAAAATTCAATTGTTTCATTGAAAATTCCACTTTTTGTAGAAATATTGTCTTTTTGACCTGCAAATTCAACATATTGAATAAATTATTTTTTCTTTATTGAAAGAAAAATCTTGTGGTTAAACATTCATCTTCTTCATTTGAAAGTTCATCTTTTTAGTAGAAATGTCAACTTTCATAAAGCGGTTCAAAATTAGATAAAAAAAAACCTTACATAATTCATGCACGGCCTCTAATTGCTTGAAAATATTAACATTTATTTTAAAAAGAGAGTGTCTAGCATCCAAGTGAGAATATTGTATATTTCCTATATTACAGACCTCGGACTCAATTCGGAGATTAAAAATAGTGTAAATAGTGTTCGAATTTAAAAGAGTATATAGTACGAAATAGAAAAATGTACAAAGGAAAATCAACTTTACCTTTTTGAACAAAATTTCTAGTTTTCTAAAATAATATTTTAAAAGAAGTAAAAATAAACTTCAATTTCCAAAAATTATCCAAAAAATTATATTTTTTGGTACAAAATTGAATTATTTTAGTAAAAATTCAACAATTTTTCAAAGTCAATTTTCAAATTAAAAATGAAACCATTTGGTTGAAAATTGATCTGTTTTAGTTTTTGTTGGTTAAAATATCAACTAATTTTTTTTTTGTTGAGAATTCATCTTTTTCGGTTAAAAATTAAACACATAAGTTGAAAGTGGAACTACTTTCTTGAAAATTATTATTTTTTAAATTGAAAATTGAACTATCCCATGTTTGGTTGAAAATTTCTGCATTTTTACTATGAATTTATCTTTTTAGTTGTAAATTCATTTCCTTTGTTGAAAACTTAACTGTTTAGTAGAAATTTATTTGAAAATATATCTTTTTTATTTGAAAATTAAGTTATTTAGTTGAAAAAACGCTTTTCTTTGGTTGAAAATTCAAATAGTTTGGTATCAAATTTTAACTATTTGGTTGAAATTTGATGTATTTTGTTAGAATTTGTTGTTGTTAGAAAAACATCCATTTTTGTCATTAAAAATTCAACTGTATGAGAGAAAATTGTTTGTTTTCGTTTAGGATTCAAGTAATTTGTTAAAAATGTGTTCTCGTTGATTATATCCAAATTTTTTTTTTATATTTTAAATTAATTTTTTTTTTAATAGCAACTATTACATTTTCCGTTAACAATTTATCTTTTTAGGTTCAAAAATCAACTACTTGGCTGAATGTTGAAATGCATTTTCTAGAGTTAATTTTTTTGGTTGAAGATTTATAATATTAGTAGAAAAATTGTTGTTAATTTGGTTAAGAATTAATTTCTTTGAAATAAAAATTTAACAATTTGGTTGTAAATTGATGTATTTTGTTGAAAATTCGTAAGTTTTTGTAAAAAAAAATTCTTTATAACATTTTTAAAAATAAAAATGCAACTGTATGATTGAACACTGTTCTTCTTTCGTTGAGGATTCAAGTCTGTTTTTGTTGAATAAATCCAACTGTTTTTCATATTTAATATATTTTTTTTCGATATATCAAGTATTATATTTTTCGTTAAAAATTCCTCTTTTTAGGTTAAAAAATAGTTTGCTTGTTTTTTAAGGTAAGAATTAATTTTTTCAAACTGAAACTTTAACCATTTTGTTTAAAATTCTACTGATAGGTTGAAAATGAACTTTTTTGTTTAAAATTCATATTATCGGATTGAAAATTCAACTCTAACGTAGGAAATTAATATTTTTTCCTTGTAAATTTTACAATTTCTTTAAGTTTTTAATTAATTTATTTTTTTTTGGTTCTCGGCAAACAATTTTGCTGGAAAAATCAAACATTTATTTTTTTGGTTTGTAAATTAATTTTTTTCTGAAGAAGTTTCACCTTTTTGGTACAGAAGAGGAACTGTCTGCTTAACAATTGACGTCAAAAAATTAAACTCTTTTGTTGAAAATTTAACTATTTGACTGAAAATTGATGTAATTGATGGAAAATTCTTCTGTTTGGTAATTTTGGTAAAAACTCAATTTTTTTTTTGCTAAAAATGCAACTATTCATATTTTTTGGCAAAAATTCATCTTTTTGGTTGAAAATTAATTTTCGATTTAAACAGTTTTTAAAATAATTAACGTGCAGTTTTGAGGATCAACTGTAGATATAAATAAATAAATAATTTTTAAAATGGTATAGAAATCCGAACAATAATTGCTTTGACCAAATAATTCTAGATCCGTTCAAAATTTGAGAATTTCCAGATAAGAATTTAAATTAATATATCATTTATTCTGAATTTTTTTTTTAATAAAATTTTTTATGATTTATCAATAAAATATTCTTAATTCAGAGTTTTAGGTCTTTATATATTTTCTATAATAAATTTTACTAAATAAATTTATTTAAATATTATTTCTGTTAATTTTTTTAGCTATTAAAAAATGTAAACGTACGCTTTACTATTTTCAACTTAAAAATAAATTCATAACAATATAGTGATAATTAAAGGTTTTTTTTATTAAATTTAAAATATTGTGAGTCTAAATTTTTTTATTTTTATCCCATTTAATTTGAAATTTCTTACTGTAGAAAAAGAATAAGTATTTAATATTTAGCAATATTTCACTTTTTATTTAAGACGAGTAAATGGAAACCAAATATTTAAAAGAAAACAATTTGAAACTGAATTGTTTTACATAGAACGCTTTGAATCTCTAGATTTTCGAAGAACTTTTAAACTTTTAGCGTTACAATTTTAATTGCTCTATTTAAAAAGTGTTTAATTTATAAGTGAAATTGTTAAATTTTGACGCATAAATGACAATTGAACACTTATTCTTTGTAGAAAAAATTTGAGAAATTTTAAGAGATATGTAGAAGTTTTGAAAAGATTCAAAATTAATTAAAAACTAGAAATTATTGTATGTAATTTAAACCAAGCGTGTTAAAATTTTGTCAGAATTTCTAAATATATTTTAAAATTAATCGAAATTTTCCTACAATTTTTGGAAATCCTGCAAATTATTTTTAAAATCTTTAAAAGCTTATGTTCTTCATTGATCATTTTTTTAATCTCTGAAAATCTTTTGAAACATTCTGTTACAATCATTTTTCAAAGTAAAAAATCATTTTTAATTTTCCTAAGAATTTTAAAACAATTTTGTATTCTTTTGAAGTCACACAATTATTTATAAACTTCTAAATTTTTTGTTCGAAATCTACAAGAATCTACATTTTATTTTAAATTTGGCTGTAAGTATTTCAAATTACTTCAAGTTCTAAATTTAATTCGAATCTTTTTCAAATTTCTAACTATCTCTTAAAATTAGTCTAATATTTTTACAAATAATAAGTGTTCTATTGTTATTTATAAATTCAAATTTAATTTTTTTTTATTTGCAGAATTTTCTAAAAGTTATAGAAAAAATTCAATTCCTTTTCAAATATATTTAAAAGTTCTGACAACAAATTCAAAAATGATTTTGAATTTGGAAAAATTTAAAACCACTTCTAGATTTTGCAAGATTTTGAAATAAAATTTTAAAGCTTTTGAAAGATGCCTAGACTATTTAAAATAAAAATAATTTAAGAACTCTTAAGTTAAAAGACAAATTTTTCCATTTTTACTTTGTCTAGCTTAAAATTACTTGAAATAATATAATTTAAAATTTTTCAAGTTCATTGACTGATTTTTGATATTTTTATATTTTTGGCACTTAATCTGAATTTTTGAACTCTATATTTTATAAAAGTTCTTAATTTTCCAATTTATTTGCATTTCACTTAAAACTGTTCAATTTAAAAGTGTTAGGAAGTTCCAGTATATCGTTCATTGTTTATTACTTTATATGGAAAAATGTTTAGAATATAGTTTTATTTTTTAAATTTCATTGGCCGTGAAAAATGTTTGCGAGCCGGGAAAAAAACCGGGAATTTTCTTTTTTCGATTAAAACCACCTCCCTGTCATTGCTAAAAAAAAGTGTCAAATTGTGTCAATAATGTGGTGAGTCCGAGACCTGCTATTACAATAATCACTAAAAAAAAAAACATAATTAAGGTATAAAAAAAAAAACATTTAAATTCTTCAATTAAAAATTGTCCAAGTAAAAGTAAATTTGAAGTTCTTATGCTGTAGGATTTTATTTTAAATTACAGAATTTAAAAGTCTTTCTAAAAATTCTTAGTTTTCCAGTTTAGCAGCTACTCTGAGCGACAATAAAAAAGTATTTTTAAAATCCATAAAATTTCAGGATTCTTGAAACGCTAGACGCCCTCTTATGAGAAATATTCCAAACAAATAAAAAAAAAAAACATTCGGAGGGTAAAATTTTGAAAGCAAGAAAAGGTACATACTAACCTTGTCCAGAATAATATTGCTGCTGCATCTTCATGTTACGTTGCTGCTGTTGCTGCTGATGCATAGGTCTGTGCCGATTCATTTGGGATTGCTGTTGCTGCTGTTGTGCAGGCATACAATTTTGTTGTTGCTGTTGAGAAGGATTGTTAGGTCCAGGTGGAAAGGGAACCACAGGCCTTTGAATTGGCGGTGGATATCTTTGCTGGGAAGGCTGAATACCTGCACGAGGTGGCATTCCCATTCCACGAACATTTTGTTGTAAAACCTTTTTTGAATAACCAAAAAAAAAAAAAAAGGAAAATTCACGTGTAAGCAATTATTCTACTATAATTTGTCCATACCTACTCAAGTATACAATAAACTTTGTTCTATTGTTAATTGATTTCTATTTTCTTTTTATTGACAACAAAAATTGAAACTCTCAAATCTTTTTTCATATTTATTTTTCATTCACAAATATTGCCTTATCTTTTTAAAGTAAAAGAAATACTTTGTGCATAATGAGACGATTAATTCAATTATTTCTGAGAAACCTAAAAAAAAAGGAAAATGTACAAAATTAATAAGCTATTTCTTTCTTCTCTAAAAGTTATTGAATAACAATAAGTAATTTACGAAAAAGTCAAATTACAATTGCATGCATATTGGTAATTTTATGTTAATAAGACAAAATGTTGGTAAAGATATTATTAATAGATTAGGGTGTCTACTCAAATCCTGAAAAACAAAATTCCCTGATAATTATCGTCTTTTGTTTTTCTTCAAATATTTCGCATTAAAAAAATAGACATGGAATATGTATACAGTTTCGCGAGTTTATTATTATTATTATTATAAATAATGGTTTTTTTCTGTGTCTAGGGATTTAATTAACATGTTTCATTCAGAAAGCTTTTACAAATTATATCACAAAATATTCGCAAACATATTAACACCATAGATTAATTCAATAATTAAATGATATTCAAAAAATTATTAATAATTTTTTCAATTTGGCTCTAAAGTTCACGAATTTAATTAATAACAAATCAAACCAATTTTTATTCTATCTTCTTATACTTAAAATTCAGTCCATATTTAGATAAAATTAATGTGAATACTATATTAAATACAAATTAAACTGTTTCAAAATCCTTAATTTTCAAACAAAAATATTGCATTTTCAGCACGATAGATGAATTTTTAATTAAATAATTAAATTTTCAACCAAAAAATATTATCTTTCTACAAAAAAAATACAATATTTTTAAAAAATACATGAATTCCCAACTAAATACTTGAATTTTCAGCTAAAAAAGATCAATTAAAAAATGAAAGTTTAAATTTTCAATTACAAAGTAAATTTTCCACAACAACAAAATGAAACAAATTTTAACCAAAAAAATTAAACAGATCATTTTTTTATCAAATTTAATAAATTAAAAAAAAAGTAGTTGAATTTTCAACTGCAGAAGACGGATTTTCAAACAAAAAGATTAATTTTTTAACCAAAAAATACCATTTTTCAACCAAAATTTCAAATAAATAGTTGAATTTCAAAGAAAAAATGTAACAAAATAAGTCGTCTACCAAAAATTTAATAGTTAAATTGTCAGTTAAAAAATTAATTTTCAACCAGAGATGAATTTTTAACTGAAATGATTAGTTTTAAATACGAATAGTTGAAATTTAAAAGAAAAAGATCAAATTTCAACTAAGATTATGAGCCTTTAACTAGAATAATTAAAATTTCAACAACAGACAAATTAATTTTTAACTACGAAGAATTTAAACAAAAAAATCGAATTTTCAACTAAAAAATGATAAATATCAAGCAAAAAAAAAATGAAATTATATTTTCAGTTAAATAATTAAAGTTTTTGTCACGGAGATGAATTTTTAACTGAAATGGAATATTGATGGAATGATGGAATATTAAATTGTAATACTTACATTTTGAGTTTGAAAAAAATAATTTTTAAACAAAATAATGAATATTTGTCTAAAATTTTGAATTTTCAACTGATATAGTCGAATTTTGAACCAAAATATAAATTTTTAATTAAAATAATTAATAGTTAATAATTGAATTGTCAGCCAAAAAGATTAATTTTTAACCAAGAAGATTAATTTCTGTCAATTTCTAACAAATAAGACGAATTTTCAACTAAAAAGATCATTTTTCAACGAAAAATTAAATAGTTAAAAAATTAATGTTAGAAAAATATACGAATTTTCAATTAAAATGGTGGAATATTCAATTGAAATAGATTTATTTTCAGTTAAACAAAGTGATGAATATTCAAGTAAAATGATGAATCTTCGACAGTAATGTGAATTATAAACCGAAAAGATGGATTTTCAATAAACAGATCATATTAATAAACAGATCAATGTTCAACTAAGAAGATTAATTTCGATAAAAAAAACGGATTTTTAACCAAGAAAGATAATTTTCAACCAAAAAAGAAAAAACAACAAAAATTTCCAAGAAAATAATTCAAGTTTCAAGTTGAATAGGTAAATTTTCATTAATAAAAATAATTTTCAGGTAGAAGAGAAATGAATTTTCAACAAAACCTCTCATTTTTCAAGCAGACAAGTAATTTTCAATTAAAATTATGAATGTTAAAAAAAAAATTAACCAAAGAATGTAGAATTCAGACAAGCAGTAATTAAATTATCATTGCAAAAAATAAATGATTAATTCTGAACGAAAAATAAAGTAGTTGATATTTTAACCAAAGAGGATTTAAATGAAAAAAAGCTGAATTAAAAAAAAAGTAAGGGTTTAACATGAGTTAAATGTTCAACTAAGAAAGATTTTTTAGTCAAGAGAGAGAAAAAAATTGCAAGCAAACTGTTGACTCTCTAAGCAAAAAGATCAATTTTCTATCAAAACGAACGAAATTTCAACAAAATACATGAATATTCAACTAAAAACAGTCAATTTACACCAAAAAATGGAATATTTAAATTTTCAACAAAAAAATTTTATTTTTTTTACCAAAAAGAACATTTTTTAACCAAATTTAATCAATTTTCATAAAAAAATGGAATAATTGAATTTCCAACAAAAAACATTAATTTTTTTTACCAAAAAATACAACATTTTAATCAATTTTCATCAAGAAACGGAATATTTGAATTTTCAACAAAAAACATGAATTTTTTTTACCAAAAAACACAAATTTTTAACTAAATTTAATAAATTTTTTCATAAAAAAATAAATATTTAACCAAAAGATTAATTTTTAACAAAGAAAGTCGAATTTTAAACTGAAATAAGATCAATATCAACCAAAAATTGAATAGTGGAATTTTCAGTTTAAAAAAGAGATGAAATCTCATCTAAAATGGAATATTGATGGAATCATGAAATATTCAATTAGAATAATTACGTTTTCATTTTAAAAGAAATAAAAAAAATAATAATAATTTTCTAACAAAATAACAAAATTTTCATCTAAAATTATGAAGCTTCAACTGAAATAGTCAAAGTTTTAACCAAAAAGATTAATTTTCAACCAAAAAAATTAATTTCTACCAACTAAGGCGAAATTTCAACTAAAAACAAAAATTTCAAACGAAATATTAAACACAGTTTAATTTGTAGTTAAAAAAATTAGTGTTCAACCAAGAAGATGAATTTTCAACTAAAATGATGGAATATTATATTGAAATAATTACATTTTCAGTAAAAAAAAATAAAAAAACATTGTTAGAATTTAAAACAAAGAGATGAATTTTAAACTAAAAAACATGAATTTTTAACAAAAGAGTTTACCTGTCAAAAATTAGTGTTATTTTCAAATAAATAGATCAATTTTTTTATCAAAAGACCATTTTGTAACCAAATTTATTCAATTTTCAATTACAAACGACACTCTTTCAAACAAATAGTTGAATTGTTGAACTGAAAAAGATAAATTTTCATCAAAAAATGGAATATTTGAATTTTGAATAAAAAACATTAATTTTTTTATCAAAAAAAAGACAACTTTTTAACAAAATTTAATCAATTTTCAACGAAATAATTAAATGTTCAACTTAAATAAGATCAATATCAACCAAAAATTGGTTAAATTTTCAGTTACAAAAATTAATTTTCAATAAAAAAGATGAAATTTAATCTAAAATGGAATATTGATGGAATCATGAAATATTCAATTCGAATAGTTACAATTTTAGTTTAAAAGATATTTGAAAAAGAAATAGATAAATAATTATCTAACAAAATAATAAATTTGCATCTAAGATGATGAATCTTCAACTGAAATAGTCGAATTTTCAACAAAAAACATTCTTTTTTTTTACCCAAAAAGGCAACTTTTTAACCAAATTTATTTAATTTTCAACTAAAATGATTAATCTTCATATGCCATTACTGAAATTTAAACGAAAAAGATCAATTTTCAACTAAAATGATGAGTCATTGACTAGAATAATTAAATCTTCCACAATATAAAAATAGATATTTAACCAAGAAGATTAATTTTTAACAAAGAAAGTCGAATTTTAAACTAAAATAAGATCAATATCAACCAAAAATTGAATAATTAAATTTTCAGTTAAAAAAATTTATGTTCAGTCAAAGAGGTGAAATCTCATCTAAAATGAAATATTGATGGAAGTATGAAATATTCAATTTTGAATAGTTATATTTTCAGTGTAAAAAAAATTTTAAACAAAACAAAAATAATTTTCTAACAAAGTAATAAATTTTCATCTAAAATGATGAAGCTTTAACTGAAATAGTCGAATTTTAAACCAAAAAGATCAATTTTCAACCAAAAAGTTTAATGTTAAAACAAAAAGATTAATTTCTGTCAATTTCTACCAACTAAGATGAAACTTCAAATAAAAAAAAAACATTCCAAAAGAAACATTAAACAGTTTAATTTGTAGTTTAAAAAAATTAGCGTTCAACCAAGTAGATGAATTTTTAACTAAAATGATGGAATATTCTATTGAAATAATTAGATTTTCAGTAAAAAAATAAATAAAAAAACATTGTTAGATTTTGAAAAAATGTGATGAATTTTTTACCAAAAAAGATTAATTTCCAACAAAATTGATGAAGCTTTCGCTAGAATAATTAAATTTTCAATTAAAAGGTCAATTTTCAACTAAGAAGATTAATTTCGACCAAAAGACACGGGTTTTCAACCAAGAAAGATAATTTTCCAACCAAAAATTGAGTAATTCAATTTGTAGTAAAAAATTAATGTTTAACCTGGAAGATGAATTTTTAATTAAAACGATTAAATATTCGACTGAAAGTTGTTAAGTTTTCAGTTTGCAACAATTAGTAATTAGTAATTAAATTACTATGGCAAAAAAGATTAATTCTGAAAGAAAAATAAAGTAGATGATATTTCAACCAAAGAGGATTTCAATAAAAAATAAATAAAGCTGGATTAAAACAAAAAAAAGAGAGGTTTTAACATGAGTAGAATTTCCAACCAATAAAGATTTTTTAGTCGAGAGAAAAAATTGCAACCAATTTGTTGACTCTTTAAGAAGCAAAAAGATTAATTTTCTACCAAAACGAACGAAATTTCAACAAAATGCATGAATTTTCAACTAAAAATGATCAATTTTAAACTAAAAATAGAATAGTTCAATTTGTAGTTAATAAAGTTAATTTCAAACAAACAAGAAAAAACGAATTTAAAACCACAAAATAAAATAAATAAAAATAAAATATCTATAAATACGAATTTAAAAATTAAATTTTGTTTTAAATACAGTAATTAAAAGCTACTTTTACCAAAAAAAGAAACATTCTTATTTAATTTTATATTACAATGAAAAAAAAAAAAAACATTACGCCCTCTCGAAAAAATTCTCCGACTAAAAAAAAATGTCTAGGTTTTCCCGGTATATAAAAATTCCCTGATAATTCCAGGATTTTTCAAGTTTTCCAAGTAAGGCAGACACCCTCTAAATATTGAAATCTTCGAAATTAAATTATTTTTGCATCTACGTAAAATATTTTTACTCCCCGAATGATTAACAACTGAAGGGAGGGATTAATATGCCGATATTTGAAGAAAGTTAGTCACTGTCTTTTTTTAAAATTGTTATTATCATGCAAATATAAATGAAATAATTACGTAAGAGCATTGCGTTTCAAGATAAGAGACACTTGATACGCAATCTCCGTATATCAGATGTGCTTAAAAGAATAAGGAATTAATTGAAGTGGTACATACATAGTTAGTGTAGCTGCTTACCAGAGCAGACTGACTGACGCCCTGATATTGTTGGTATTTATGATGTTGCGTTGAACTTTGCTGTTGTTGCTGTTGAGATGGGGCTTGTTGTTTTCTCGACTTTGGAGATGGAATTTGGGGTGCTGAAAATTATAGGACAATACTCGAATTACGGAATGATATTATTAATATTACGGGTTAATCAATCAAAATTATTTTTCATCTGTCGTTTCAATTGACTAAAATTTAATTATTTTTGGCGAAATTAGGTAAAAAAATCGTGATATACCTTTGCTTTTAAGAAAGAAAAGCCATTTATTTAATTATTGTTGGCAATCTGGAAAATGTTCTTTTAGGCAAACCATCACGAAAAGTTACGATAAGTCGGCGACTTATGTCATAATACTTTTCGACAATAAGTGATTTTAAGTAGTTTCATATCAAATAAATGTATATCAAAGAGACTTTAAAGGATTTAAAAAAGACTTTAAGTGATCTTAGGGTTTCTCAAGAGATTTTTAACGATTTCAAAGAATTTGAAAGGATTTTAAATTAATGCAGAAAAATTGAACGACTTAGAAGGAATTTTAAAGATTTTTTTAAGAATTCAAAAAGGTTTAAGGATTTGATCAAATTTTAAGGCAGTTTTAGTGATTTCAAAGAATGTCAAGCGAGTTACTGAAAAATTCTTTCAATAGATTTGAATGAATTTGAAGAGATTTTAAGGGATCTAATTTTTTAAATATTTTAAGGGATTTAAGAAAACTCCAAGGATTTTAATTAACTGTACTGAAGTTCGAAAATTGTAAATGATTTTATAGAAATTGAAAGAATTAAAAAAAAATTCGGAGTAGTTAAAGGATTTAAAAAAAAAACTCGAAGAATTTCTGAAAATTCAAGTGATTTTAAGGAATTACTATAGGGACTTGACGGGATTTCATGATTTTTTAAAAAGGATTTAAAAATAATTCAAAAACATTTCAAGACTTACAATAAATTTAAACAAATTTAAGACAGTTTTAGTGATTTCATAGACTTTAAAGCTATTTAAAAAGTTTAAAAAAAAAGTTATTAAAAAATATTTTAATAAATTTTAAGAGACTTCAAGGGATTAAAAAAATTCAATAAATTAAGGATTTTAAGAGATTTTAATTAATTTTAGTCAATTTTGAAATTTTTAAAATGTTGTCAAAGAAGTTGAATGGAGTTCAAAAAAATTCGGAGGACTTTAAGGATTTCCAAGAACTCAAGTGATTTTAAGGAATTACTAGGGACTTGGCGGAATCTTAAAGCTTCTTTTTAAAGGATGTAAAAATAATCCAAAAATAGTTCAAACAGATTTAAAGATTTACAAGAGATTTTATAAGATTTTACGACAGTTTTAGCGATTTTAAAGAAAGTCAAGCGAGTTATTGAAAAGTTATTAAAACAGATGTAATGAATTTTAGGAGATTTCAAGGTATTTAAATAAATTGATTGATTTAGGGACTTTCAAGAGATTTTAAGGAGCCTAAGAAAATTTAAAAGATTTTGGATTTAAAAGATTTGAATTAATTTTAGTCAATTTTACAATATTTTAAATTATTTCAAAGAAGTTGAAGTGATTTACGAGATTTCTTAGTATTTAAGTGATTTCAAGGAATTGATACTAGGGACTTGGCGGAATCTTCATGTTTCTTTTCAAAGGATTTAAAAATAATTTTTAAATAATTCAACAAGTATGAAGAATTTACAAGATATTTAGTAAAATTTTAAGACAGTTTTAGTGGTCTCAAAGAATTTAAAGCGAGTTTTTGAAAACTTATTTAAAAAGATTTTAATGAATTTTAAAAAATTTAAAGATTTTAAGGATTTAAAAAGATTTGAATTAATTTAAGTCAATTTCGAGAAACTTCGAAAGATTTTAAATGATTGAAAGAAGATGAAGGAGTTTAAAAAAAATTCGGAAGAGTTTAAGGATTATCAAGAAATCTTACAGGATGTCTGAGAGTTCAAGTGCTTTAAAGGAATAACTAGGGACTTGACGGGATTTTAAAGTTTATTTTTAAAGGATTAAAAAATATTTCTATAAGTTGTAATGACTTTAAAGAATGTCAAGCGATTAATTTAAAAGTTAGTTGAAAATATTTTAAGTTATTTCCCAAAGTTCTAAGATTTTAAGGCTTGTCAAGAGAAATAAAGGAAGTTAAGAATATTTTTTTTATTTTACGTGATTAAAATTAATTTTAGTCATTTTCGTGATACTTCGAAATATTTGAAATTATTTCAAAGAATTCGAAGGGATTTAAAAAACAGTCAGAGAAGTTTAAGGATTTTCTGATAATTTTTGTTTCCTCAAAGTGCAAAAATTGTATGAAAACATATATATTAAATCATGAAATTGTAAAATAAATAAATTTTTAAATTAAAATAATGAATCTTCAACTGGAATAGCGGAATTTTAGAACAAAGAGATGAATTTTCAACTCAAATGATGAATATTTAACTTAAATACTTGAATTTTTAACCAAAACGATGAATTTTCAAACAATAAAATTAATTTCCAAATAAAAAGAATAATTTTTAAACAAAAAGATTAACTTTCTACTGAAAATACGATTGTTAAACAAAATAAATAAATTTTAAAACAAATAGCTGAGTTTTGAACTAGAAAAAATCCATTTTTTAACTGAAAATGGAAGGTACATTTTCAGTAAGACGAATGAATTTTCATCTTAAAAAGATCATTTTTCAACCAAAAACTGAATAATTAAATTTACAACCAAAAAATGAATGTTCAATAAAAAAAATGAATTTCCAAATAAAATTATGGAATATTTAACTGGAACATTATTTTAATTTTCAGTTTAGGAAAAACAGATTTTCAACCAAAAAAGAAACAAATTTTCGATTTTAAATTAAAGTTTCTTTTTCAATAAAATATGTAGTTAAATTTTCAGTTAAAAGATTCCTTTTTGTCCAAAGAAAAAACAAATTTTCAATCAAATAGCTCAGTTTTTAACAAAATAAATGAATTTTTAATAAAAATGATGAATCTTCAATAAAAAAATTAATTTTCAACAAAAGAGTTTATTTTCCCACCAAGTAAATTGATTTCTATCCTAAAAGGTGAATTTTTAAATAAAATGAAAAATTAGTTGAATTTTCAACCAAAAAGAAGAATTTTTAACTGAGAGATTAAAATTCAAAGAAAACAATCATTTTCGTAAAAAAAAGAGTTGATTCTCTATAAAAAAAGACGTTTTTTTTTTAAACAAAATACGTGAGTTTTTAACAAAATGAATGAATTGTTAAATTTTTAACCAAAAAAGGTCCATTTTCAATTCAAAGTGGAACCGTTAAATTTTAGGATGAAAAAATTAACATGAATTAAAAAAAAATTTAATTTGTCAATAAAAAATTTACAATTTTCCACTAAATAGTTTACTTTTCATTCAAAATAGATCAAATAAAATTGTTTAATTTTCCGTTAAAAATGCCATTCTTAAACTACAAACATCAAATTTTCAGAAAAATAATTAATTCCAGTTCTAACTCAGAATTGGTTGAAATTTGAAAATTCCCTGCTTTCACTCAGAATTAAAATTCTTTGGAAAAATGTCCTTTTCTGATTCAGAATTTCGTTCCTTTTTAAAAATTACCAGTACTAGCTCGGGATTTGTTATAATTTGAAAATTCCCAGTTTCCAAGTCAAAATTATTAATATTCTGGATAAATTTCAGCTCCAACTAATAATTTGTAAAAAATTGAAAATTCCCTGGTCAAATTAAAAGTTGAATTTCAAGATCTTGAAACATCTACATGTTTTTTTTCAAACTTTTTCAGATTTAAAAATATTATTAAAAGTTTTTCAAAAGTTTAAAATATCTTTTTGAATTATAATTTTTTTTAAATAATTTAAAAATCCTTGGAAAGCTTCAAAATTTTATTTCAAAATCTTGAGAAATCTAGAAGTTGTTTTTGTTTTAAACTTAAAATTATTTTGGGAATTTTTTCAGAGCTTCTAAATATATGTCAACATGAATTGAATTTGAATTGAATTGAAAGTTTTGAAAAGATTCAAACTTAATGTAAAACTTGAAATGATAGCCTAACCCCTAATATAAAACGAAATATAGATTTTTGCAGATTTTAAACAAAAAAATTAGATTCTTTTAGAGAATTGTTAAAGGCTTCAAAAGAATAAAAACATTTTCTTAAGATTCACAGGAAAAATAAAAATTATTTTTCATTTTGAAAAATTATTTTAAGAGAATATTTAAAAAGTTTTTCAAATATTTAAACAATAATTTTTTATCTTTTTGAAACTCCGATTCCAGGTTTTCTATGTCAAACAGTTCAGTCGAAGATTCCTTACTTTTAAATTGGTTTCAATTTACTTGTCTTAAATAAAAATTCAAATATAGCTAAATATTCAATAATTAATCTTTTTTTTTTTTTTAATTAAAAATTTCAAATTGAATGGATTAAAAATAAAATTTTAGATTGAAACAATATTTTAAATTTAATAAAATCCTTTAATTAAGGGCATGTGACACAGCTAAATACCTATATTACCGACCTCACTTTTTCAGTTCACTAAATGTTTTTTTGAACATAAGAACTTTTTTTGTAAATAAAATATCGAGCTTAAACGACATATTTTGAACGTTCGAACTTTTTTATACATAAAATATCGGTCTCAAACTTTGAGAAATGCAAGAGCCGAAAGAAAACTACGTTTAAGTACAAACCTTAATAATAAATGATGTAAAAAATATATATTTCAACTATCAATTCCATCGGCATCAGCCGGTAACATTGTACACGAAAATACGAACCCTGGCGGCCACTAGAGGGTTCGTATTTTCGTGTACAACGTTACCAGCTGATGCCGATGGAATTGATAGTTGAAAATTTTTTTTATACATCTTTTATTATTAAGCTCTGTACTTAAACGTAGTTTTCTTTCGGCTCTTGCATTTTTCAAAGTTTGAGACCGATATATTATGTATAAAAAAAGTTCGAACGTTCAAAAAATTTCGAGGTTCAGAAAAAAGATGAAATAATTTTCAGTGAAGTTCCTATCAAAATGCAGTACCTAAACGTACTTTATTGTACTTTAATACATTTTCCAAAGTTTCAGCTCGATATTTTATTTACAAAAAAAGTTTTTAGGTTCAAAGAACTGAAAAAGAGATGTCGGTAATATAGGTATTTAGCTGTGTCACATGCCCTTAAGAATATATTATTATGACATTATTTTTAAGTCGAAAATAGTTTATAAACTTTCAGTTACACGCATTTAAAAATTCTTAAATTAAAAATGTAAGCTTAAAAATAAAAAATTTAAATGGGAAATTTTAAATGTAAAAAAATTTTGAAATACGCAGTGTAAGCTAAATAATAGCATAGTTGAAAAACATAGCAATTCAACTAATTATTTAAAAACTGTTGAAATCGAACGTAAAAAAAAAAAATCACTGTCATTTCCCGGTCTCAAAAAATGCCCGGTCATTTTCCGGTTTCGCGGTCCAGCTTTAAAAGCTTTAAAGGCTTTAAAAGCACCCCAAAACTTGAAAGAATTCAAAATTAAAAATACTTTATTTATTAATAATTATGAAATATCTCTCCCACCAAACTAATGATTACAAAAAAAAAAACAAACCCTTTTTTAAAAATTTTCTAATAAATCAATAAAAACTCACTCGATCCAAAAACAGAAGTCAGCACATCCTGCTGATTGCCAGAGGGGCTCTTCAGCTGCCTCGGTTGCTCCTGCTGTTGGTGCTTGCTCAGAAAGGTCGCAGCCGCATTCGCGGGACCCGGCAATCCTCCCGTCGGATTTCTATACTGCTGTGCCGCAATCTGGAGTCCGGAACCCGAGAGAAACTGCGAACTGAAATTCTGAAGGCCCACTTGCTGGGCATTTCCCGTCGCTAGACTCTGACTATGCTGGCCAAACCCCTGCAGGCCGTAGTGTGTACCCGTCTGCTGAGCAGCTCCGCCCGGTTGATAAAATCCCGTCTGGGAACCGGGAAAGACATCGGCGGAGGTTGCACTGTAATAGCTATTCGCCGAAGGTTGTACATTCGGTCCTGGCCTCTGAACAAGCTGTGAATTGCCCATGTAACTTCCGCTCACACCCAGAACTTGGTTCGGATCATATGGAATGTAAGCCAATTGGTTTGGCTGTGGCGCCGAGGGCGCCTGAAAGTGTGGTGCCTTTGTTCCGATCGCGCCAATCGATTGCGACGATGGCTTGACACTCGCGGACATTAACGAATTGGACGACGAGCTGATCAAAACTGTGTTGGGATTGTTGCTGAGCTGTTGGTTCTGGCCAAAGGGAGGCGCTGCAGCTGCCTGGATTCGATACTGGGAGAGATTGCTCTGGTACATGTCGGGAGCTGGTGCATTTGGTGCGTGAGGAGGCGCTTGCTGCAAATAAACGTTCTGCTGGTTGAAGGAATTCTGCAAGGACGGTGCGTACGGAGGGTATTGCGTGAACGGAGACCGGCTCTGGTCCAACTGGAATGCACCGTACAAACCTCCAGCCTGAGCGGGAAGCTGACCTGATCCGGTGTTGTAGAGCATCGCCGGCGGCGACGGAATTGCAGACATACTACCGTATTGTGCTGCCTGGGACCCGGGATACTGCGGGAACTCCTGCAACATCGGTTTTATATTTTCTGTTAATTTATTGCATTTTACAGCGGTTGGCCTAACCAAATTTTTTATTTTCCCTAATTATTTATCCTTGTTTGCCACATATGGGTATATAATACCCAAAGGCCTTTTGTAGTTAAATATCAAGTACCTAAATGCAAAGGGAGCGGGCCTGTTGCAACATTCGTCGATAGTTGAAAAGTTTAACCCTTAAAGGGCACACTTCCGTAAAATTATATAGTTTTTTACAATAAAATCAAATAATGATGTTTAAGTTTAAGGAGAAAAAGTTAAAATTCATAACTTTTTAAGTTTTTTCATATTTTTACTTAAAATTTTACCTGAATACTTCCGAGATACGGCGCTTCAAAAATAAAATTAGTCTTATCGTGTTCGTTCCAAAAAAGGTATTTATTCTGAAAAATAAAAGCTTCAATTCAATGAAAAATGAAACACCGTACTTTGCATGATTAAACTATTTAACTGATCTTAAACTGCGCATAAAAATGATAACATATGTTCCATTTTCTTGAATTTGGTACGTTTTGTTAAAGCACAAATAAGTCGCTGGGTGTTTTACACCCAGTATTCCCCTTAAGGGTTAAATACCCTTCAGGACGTTTATCATGGCGCTGGAACCATTCGTTTATTTATCGCAGCTGATTTGATTGATTTGGATCCTGTGGACCCAAGTTTGGGAAGTACGTTCAAAAATGATTTTTGGAAGCACTTTTTGGCATGAGTACAGTGTACCCATGTGTAATGATTGCGCTAACATGTAAAATAAAAATAAAATCACTTTATTTTGTCTGAATTTCATGCCTACTTTGTATAAATTCAAGAATTTATCAATATTTTGTATAAATATTTCTTTGTAATAGATAATAAAACAGAGTATTTTGACAAAAACGTACGGTTCATTTTTTCCTTTTTTATCGTCATACATACCTAAGAATAAATATACTTTTTGAAAGATCCACTGAACTACTATTTTGTTTTCTTGTAGTGCTACATCATCAGAAGACTTGCTCCAATTTTTAGCCCTTAATATCGAAAATTAAAAAAGTTAGGAATTTTTTAATGAAAATAGTAATTTTTTCTACTTTTTTTACTTCAACCTTTTTTTAAGTATATTTAAATGTAATTTTTGTTTAGTTCTTAAGAAGTTTTAAACAAAATTTCAAGTAAAAATTTTCAATAGTGTGGTTTATTATTATTTTTATTTATTTTTATTATTTATATTTGTATATATATTCAAGTGTGGTAAGCAAGGGTTAAATTTTCAAAGACCAGAGAATTTTAATTTAAAATTCCAGATTAATATTGATAAATTTAAAATGTATTTATTGAAAAAAATACTTTTTACTATGAAATATTAATTTTCAATCCAAAAGGACGATTTTTTAACAAAAGAATTGTATTTTCGATCGAAAGAGATTCAGGGTCGTCGTTTTAGCCAAACAAACAAATTCCCAGTTATTTACCAGTTCTCAAACATTTTTCAGTTAATTAAATTAAAAAAAAAAAGAAATCTAAAGCTAAAAATTTTTCCATTTGGTGTAATAAAAATTGAGTTGCAAATTAAAGGACTCAAAGTGAAATTTTGGAATTTTAAAATTTAAGTTTAAAAGCCTTTTTAATTCCACAATTTTGCATTCAAATGCTCAATGATTTACACGTGAAAAATCGAAGTTACAAACACTTTTCGACTAAACAGTTTTAAATTAAATGCAGTTAAGATTGCCAAACAATTTTTTTTTAACTTTTATAAAATATAGAGTTTAAAGATTTAGATTTAGTTGAAAAAATAAAAATCCCCGTTATCATTTTTAATGCTGCTCTTAATAGAAGAATCAATCAATAAATTTAAAAAATGTAATTATATCATTTTAAGTAATTTTAAGCTATAAACATTAAAAATTATATAATTATATTATTTTTTTGTCAACTAAACACTTCCTAAATTAAAACTTAAATTTTCATTTTAAATAGTTTTAAAATCCTTCAAATGCTTAATAATTTTACATTAAAAACTTGAAACATCTACATGTTGTTTTACAGTTTTTCAAATGTTTAATTATTAAAAAAAAATTCAGAACACGCACATTAATTTTTGATAATTTTGTAAATATTTTTATATATTTTAAAATATTCAAAATTGAACAATTTGATTTAAAAATTATTATTTTTTTAAAGAGCAAATAAAATTGTAACATTCGAAGTTAAAATTCATAATTAAAAAATTTCAAATTTATGGGTTTAAAAATAGAATTTTTTAGACTGCAATACTTGAAAAATAATAAAAGCCTTTAATTTCATCATTTTTGAGAACATATTATTTTCAAGATTTAAAAATTGGTGTATGCCTGTACATAATACTCAAAAAGAGGAACAATTTATCCCAATAGCCTTTTTTAATAAAAAAAAAAAAAGATACGAAAAAAGATGAGAACACCAAAATTATGCATCCAAAAAAGATCTACAAATTTTTGTATTAATTACGTTTGATAGGACGCGTTGTATTTGTTTTATTTGAAAAAAAAACAACATTAAAAATATAAAGTTAAATTATTGGACACACGCCACAAGCTACAAAAAAATAATAAGACATAAGTTTTCATTTTAATCATGAAAAATGACATTAAAAATAAGAAACTTACATTTTTTGATAAAAGACACAAGGTAGAATAAAATGATTGATAAAAAATTTTATATGTGATGAAAATATGTTCATTAAAGCCGAAGGAGTTTTAACAAAAGAGAATTCACAATCACTAAATTTCAGTTGAAAATGGTTTGACCTTTAGTTTTAAAAAGCAGCAGACAGATTTTTTAATTTAAATTAAAAAATTTTTTAACAGTTCCTTTAGAGTTACTATTATTCATCCTTGAAACGTTGATTCCAATGTTTGAAATTGCCCAATTTCAAGCTTTTCAATTTTAAATTGCTTTATATTTACATCCAAAATTATTAAATATAAAATTGATAATCAAAGCTTTTAATATGAATTTGGATCAAACTAATAGCGAAATTGTCGTGATATTTTCAATACTTGAATCTGAAACTAAAACATGGTGAAATTTTGAACTTCCAAAAATTGATCTAAAATTCCATTTAAGAAAAAAAATTTAGTTTCAAGGCTTCACAAGTTAAACTCTTTTAGAATGGTACATTAAAAACTATAATTTTAAATTTAAATTATAGAAATATGAAAGATGGTAAATATATTATTAAGTATCATATCATATAGAATCAAGTGCCATTCAAAGCGAATTTTCAACCAAATAGTTGAATTTTGAACTAGAAAAAAATCAATTTTAAACAAAAAATGAAATAGTTATACCTTCAGTCAAACAAATGAATTATTATCTTAACTAAAATGATGATTCTTCAACTTGAATACTAGAATTAAAAAAAAGACTTTTCAACAAAAAAAAAAACTTTTTAACTGCAATACTATTTTCATATTTAGGTTAAGACAAAAGAAATTCAACAAAAAAGAAACAAATATTACATAAAATAGTTAAATTTTCGGGGAAAAAATTCCTTTTGATCTAAAGAAAAAACAAGTTTTCAATTGAATAACTCACTTTTTAAAAAAAGAAATAAATTTTTAATTAAAGTGATGAAGCTTTAATAAAAAAATTAATTTTAACAAAAGTATTTATTTTTCAACCAAGTATATTTATTCTAATTTAAAAGATGAATTTTGAATTAAAACGATGAATATTTAATTAGAATACTTGAGTTTTTAAGGAAACACTTAAATTTCCAATTAAATAAGACAAATATTCAACCAAATAGTTAAATTTTGAAGTACAAAAAATAAATTTTCAACAGAAAAGGCAAGGTACATTTTTAGTAAAAAACATTCACTTTGAACCTAACTGATGAATTTTCAATTAAAATGAGAAATATTTAACTGAAATACTTGAATTTTTAACCGAAAAAAAGAATGTTTAAATGAGCATATTAAATTTCAACGAAAAAGATAATTTTCTGAAAAAAAAAAGATTTTTTTAACAAATTATGCGAATATTCAACGAAATGGTTGAATTTTCAATTAAAAAATAAATATTTTCAGTCAAATTGCTGAATTTTCAACTGGAATAATTTATATTTATATGTACCAAAAAGATGAAATTTGAATCATCAAGATTAATTTTCTACAAAAAATTACGACTTTTCACAAAGTACAGAAATTTTCAAACAAATAATTTAACAAGTTTTTGAATTTTTATCTAAAAAAAAAGTTAAATTTACAAAAAACAATGTAACAAAATTTTGTATTATAATTTAGAAATATTTCCTCTTTAAAATACTACTACTGTAAAAACTTTTTGAAGTACTTTCTTTTTTTTTTTAAATTTGGATGAGGGAGTTTTCAAATTGTAAAGAATTCTGACTTGGAACAGCCATTTTTTACAACAATCCTTTTTTCTCAATTCGAATTATAATTCTTTTAAAAGTTCCCGTTCCATGTAAAAATATACATGTTCAAAGTGAAATTATATTTCTTTACGGAAACTCCCTTTTCTAAAATAAAATAATAATAATATAAGATAAATAAAATATAAAATAATACCTCACAAAGCAAAAAAATTGCCAAAGGGTTTTTTCTTATTTCGAAAAAAAAATCTTTCTCTAACAAAGTATAGGTAAAAATGTACAAAATCAGATTCAAGGCACGTTACACTCTTTAAATAATATGACAAATTCTCTTTTTTGATTAATAAAAAAAAAACCGTTACAAATGCCAAAAAAAATCAGTACTCTTCAACAATAATAAATGATAATTTAATTAGAGTAAACTGATCTAATCGGTAAACTCTAAGATCAATAAACTGTAAATAAGTGAGTAAAATCCGTAAACCTATAAACTAAAATAAATAAATATAAAAAATAAATAATGAATTCATAATGATTAATAATTGAATTTAAAAAATTCCAATTAAAAAGAAATAATTAAATTTTAATAAGATTCTAACTTAATTAATAAATGATTAAAATAATTTTTATTTCTTTTTAAATAGTTTAAATAAAACATAATATTGAAGATATTAAAATGATTTTATAATCTTTAAATAATTTTTTTTTGTAAATGAAATTAAATTATTTTTATAATAAACTATATAAATTTTAAATAACAATATGAAAAATTAAATATAAATTTATAAATATTAAATTAATTTTATTTATTAAAAATATTATTTTTTTTCTATAAAATTCATTTCAACTAATTTCGTTTAAATTTAAAAACAATGTTCTAAATTTATATAATTTTAAATTATTATTTGTGGTTAATTTTAATTTAAAAAAAGATTCTAAGAATATTAATCATTTTAATAAAAATTATTTTATAATTAAAATTAATAATTTTTAAGATTAATATAATTCTTAATCTTAATAATATTATAATATATAAATTAAAATTTAAAATTAATAATTGATAAATGTAATAAAGAAAATAATTATCAATTAATTATTGATCCAAATATAATTCTTATAATAAATAATATTAACATTGATAAATTTATAATAAAAAAGTCCAATTTTATTCTTAATGAATAGAATATATTACAATTTAAAATTGAATATATATTAACCGAAAAGTATGTATTATATAAATTTTACCGCGATCAAAATAAGATTCTCGGTTTTCTAATTCAATTCGCCGTCAACTCGCTACTCTGAAAATAAATAAATTAACTAAGAATTACTGACCTGATAATTAATATGGGACGGTTGTCCTGTGGAATTGAAGGGCGGAGGACTGAGTGGGCCTTGGAGGCTGACGGGAGGATGTCCGATGGGACTTTGACCGGGTCCTATGGGACTAGGTCCTGGTACAGAGGAACCAGATTGTGCAGCATTGCCACCAGAGGACTGTTGCTGCGGCTTCACCTGCGGGGGAACCAGCTGCGCATCAGGCAAAGAGTCAGAATTTTCCCACAGGGGACACGGTTATTGGTTCACTATGTACATCACTAATCAACTGTCGCGTTTTCTATTATCAGGGTGTCCATCAAAATCATGATTGTTAATTCCCAGTCATTTCCCCCCGCCAGGGTTGCTACAAGAGTCGGTTTACAAAATTCCATGACTTTTTCAGGTATAATTTTGACAAATTTGCAGGTCTACCTTTTCTTTTTAAATTCGGCCAATTAAATTCAATTGTATCATTGTTGTATCTTTTTTTTTTTTTTGTTATTACTTGAAGAACAATTATAGTCAAACTATGCAAAGATTAGGATTACATTTGAAAATAATATTAATCTAAAAAATATTTTTATATTAAAATTTATCAAAATTTAATTAGTTCACGAATTTCTTCTTTTCATCAGTTCACGAAGTTCTTTTTGCTTTTCCCATTGACTCTTCCATTTCTTTTCGCTATAAAATACTAAATTAATAAGACTTCGAAATAGAGATAATTAAAAAAGTTCCAGTAATTTTTTCAAAATTCCATGACATTCAGGTTTATTAAACACTTTTTAAAAATTCAACGACTTTTCCAGGTCGTGTAGCAACCCTGCCAGTCAATTCTTAATTTGTTTCATGTCAATTTAAAAATTTAAAATGCTTTCAAACCATTTTGAGAGATTTTTCAATAGATTTCTAAACACATTATTTTAAAAATTTCTAATTTGGAATAGGAAACTTTGGAACAGAATTACAATTCCGAGTTGAAAGAGAAAAATCTGTAAAAGAATCAAGGTGTCTACTCTAATTGTGAAAAAGATTCTCCGACAATTCCAAATTTTTTGCAGGTATAATTTTTTTTTTTTAATAGCATTCAAATATTAAGCATCGCATTTCTTATTTATTATTATTCATATGAATAAATAAAGGTTGATCCAAAGAAATTAATTGTTACAGTGGTGTCAAAATATCCCCAGAATTTTGGTAGAATTAAAAAAAATATATATTTAGCGTTCTCTCAAGCCCATTTTTGAAAAGAAAATAATTTATATTATTTTAATTCCCGTAATAATAAATTATATTTGACTTTATTTTTAGTAAAATATATCATTAATATTTTTTAACAAATTTAGAAAATATATTTAGGCGCTTGCCCATTTTTTATGAAAAAAATTGCTTATTTCTTTAATTGCCGTCGTTAATAAATTATTTTACGCCTTTTATCCTTTGGTATTGCAATAAAAAATCGATTAATGGCGATAATTAGAATAAAATAGGAATTTTTGTTTGCAAAAATGGGCTTATGAGACCACTAAATCTTTTGTTAAAACTCTCGTCAAAAATCTTGTTGGTATATTTCATTAAAAATAAAAAAAGAACGTATTCCAAAGTAAAATAATCCATTAACAAATGCAAAATTGAGGGCAACTAGGATCAAGGTGGAAGATGATTTTACAGAAAGGGAAAAGCAGATTCAGGATTGGATCGAAAGTCAGATCAGAGAGGCCAGGGATAGGGGGCTAGAAGGTACACTGTTAAAAATAATATTAAATTTAATATACCCATGTGTGTTAAAATTAATATATGAAGTATATGAATTCGCCATTAAGAGCGCGTATATTAAATTTCATATACATTCATGTTAATCACTTACAAGAAAAATCATATAATTTCATTTTTCACAAATTTAAAATAAATTTAGCTGTAATTTTCGATTCTAAATAATAAAACATGATACATTCTTCCCGTTAACTAAAAATAAAATTGGATTGTAAGTCGAAAAGTTAAATTAAGCAAATAAATAACAAACTTAACCTACAATTAATTGTATCCCCCTTAAATGTTGACCATTTAGAGCAAAATTAGGAAAAATTTTACCCGTACATTGCACTTTCATTATAAATAACAACTGAGTCTACGAATTCTAGATTATTAATTTCATTGAGAATATTTGACAAGATTTAAACAAATGAAAGCAGGTTGAGTTTTCACGCACATTGCTATACTGACCTGTATATTAAATTTAATACACATGTATATTAAATTCACTACACCAATGTATGTTAAATTTCAGTAGCGGTAGTGCATATTTGCTTCACACACATGTATATTAAACCTCATACAGATTTTTCTAACAGTGTAGTACAAGCTACATGCGATGGAGAATAGAAAATAACGAATTTGTGTGGAATGAAGAAAAGAAGGAGATAGAAACTTGGTTTTTTCGAGGAAGACGAAGGAGCCAATAGAAGAGTTATGAGGAAAATTGCAGGAGGAAGGAAGATGAAAGGTGTTTGGGATTTTTTGGAGAAAGACTGGACAGAGACAGAGACTACGTGTGGAAGACTAAGAAGGCGGTAAGAATAAAAAAGAAAGGTAGGGCGAAGGGGGACCAATTAGTAGGCATAAGAAAGAGTATGAGTGAGAAAATTGAAATTAACGAATGGGAATATGGCTTGAATATAAGTGGAAATTTTTTAGGGGGTAAAGGGATAAGAAATACTATTGTTACATTATACAACAATGAGGGCTGTGGAAAAATTTGTAATGAATTAAAAAAAGTAGTAGGGGATTAGCAAGCTAAAGGGGAGTGGGTAATTATAATAGGGGATTGGAATGCAAGAATAGGATCTGAACAAGGAGTAGAAGAATTTGATGTAGACGAACCGACAAGAAGTTATTGTAAAGAGAGGAAGTCCGAGGATAGTACGGTAAATAGTGAGGGTAAAAAGCTTTTGAAATTCTGTGAAGAACAAAGATTAAGAGTACTAAATGGGAGAGTAAGGGGAGATAAAAAAGGGGAATGGACGCACGTTGGAGAGGACGGAGGTTCGGTAATAGACTATATAATAGAAGCGGAAGCCGAAGGAGAAGGGAATGTCTAAAAACTGGAGATAATAGTACGTACGGAGTCCGACCATCTACCAATAACGTTTAAAATGAGTGAGGGTGTAAGGGAACCTTGTAGGGGAGAGAGGAAACGGAAAAACAAAAGGAGGGGGAACACGGAATTTGTTGAAAAATTAATATGGGAGGACGAAAAGGCGGAAAAGTTTAAAAAACAAATGATAAGTTTATGGGAAGAGAGAAAAGAGCTAGAGGGGGAGGTATGGGAGAGTAGATGGGACAGGTTCAAGGTAAACATTAAGAAAGCATCTGGGATGGTAGGAATGACGAAAAAATACATAGATGGGAACAATAATTCAGGAAGGGGAAAAAAATGAAGGGAATAGGACCGAAGATGAGATAGGGCAGTTTAAGGGGATTTCTAAGAAATTTATAAAGTGGAAAGGGCCTAAAGAAAGAGAGTAATGGCGGAAAGAACGTAGGAACCTAAAGAAGATTATTTCCAAGAAAAGAAACGAAGAAAAGGAAAATGGGCAAAAATAAGAGACAGTAGGAATATGGGGCAGTTCTGGAAAGCAATAGGTGAGTTTAGACCCGAGAAGGAGAGGGAAGAGAAAGGGAGGGAAAATTAGGAAGAAATGCAAAAAAACATTTTCAGCAACTACTAGGAGGGGGCGAGAAAGAGAACGAAGAAGGGAAGGATAAGCCGCAAGTGGGAGGGGAGCCAACCAGAACGGAGGAAGGAGAAAGAATGAAGTTGGATAAGGATGAGGAGGAATTAAACGAGGATATCTCCAGGGAGGAATTAGCGAAAGTAATAAAAAATTTGAAAAGGGGAAAAGCAGCAGGGGAAGACGGATTGACGGTAGAGTTTATAAAAGGATTACCGGCAGTTTGGTTAATAGAGTTGCACGAAATACTGAATGGGTTTTGGCTTATAAAACTCATATAAGAAAAATGGCTGGAAAAGTGCAAACAGCCACGAACGCAGCTTGGGGGTTGATGAAAAGGGCGGGTCTCGATAGTCTGGGGAAAAGATTGTATATACTGGAAACACTGGCTAAGGCGGGGGGGGGGGGGCTATACAGAGTAGAAATTTGGAGGGTGGGAAAGAAGGGAAGAAATGGAGAAAATGCAGGGAAGGTTAGTCAAGATGGCAATGGGAATAGATAGGACAACTCCTGGGTACATTTGGAGAATGGAGTCAGGAAGTTTAAGCCTAGCGACAGAAGTAAGAATGAAGGCTTCGAAATATATGGTAGAAATTTTGGGAATGAGAGAGGAGATATGGCCAAAAATATGTCTAAAGGAAGAAATGTGGGGAATCAAGAATGGGAATCCGTCGGCATGGGGCAAATGGTTACTGAAAGCATGCAGAATTGTAGGGGATCAATTTTTTAACTTGTTGCTAAAGTCTATGGATTTGATAAATTAAAAGTATTTATAAAAACAATTTTCATATGTATTTGAAATTCAAAGCAAATACAAAATTTCCAATAAAATGTACTTTCCTGGGATTAGTGAAAATGATCAAAAGTTTGAATTAAATAAGTATAAATCCAGTATAAACGTACTTTTACAAATGAAACAACATCGTCATTTAATTTAATATTACAATTTTTTAAACAAATTTAAGGAGGTTCGAAAAAATGTTCTGACTTGTCAAATCATATATTTTTTACAAAAATTCCCTGTCTCAAACTCGAAATGATATTTATTTACTGAAATTCCATATCGCAATTTGAAATTGTAATTTATTTTTAGAAAATTTTCAGTATCGAAGTAGAAATTATAATTCTTTGCTGAAATCCCCTGTCCCAAATTCATCATTCAAAATCTCTACAAAATTCCTTGTTTAAAAGACAAATTTAACTATACTTTATCACTGAAATTCCATAATTTTTTAATTCTTTACTAAAATTCCTAGTCCCAAAGTAAACCATACATAATTCTTCAAAAAAATGCACTGTCCCAAACTCGGAATTTACATTTTTTAATTGAAATTCCATGTCGTAATTTTAAGTTAGAACTTTTTTCGATAATTGCCTGTTCCAAATCAGGATAATCATGTGAATTAATTTTTTTTTTCTAACACTTATTTTATTTACTCCGTCACAATTGGAAATTGTAGTTTTGTTTTAAAATTACCTATCTCAAAGTCAAAATAAGAATTTTCTGTTGAAATTCTGTGTGCCAAATTCAAAATGATAAATCTTTACGAAATTTCTTGTTCAAAAGTTTAAATTATAATTATTTACGAAATTCCTCGCCAAAATTTCCAAAATTATATTTAATTACTGACATTTTCTGTCCCAAACTCAAAATTATATCCCCCCCCCCAAAATTCCCTGCCCTTTCAAAAGTGAAAGTCTTTCAAATTTGCGATTTTCTCCATGAGGTGTAGACACCCTGATTACAATTTTATTTAGTTATGCGCTAAAATCATTTTTCAGAGGTAATCAACAAGAAAAAATTGAGAAAAAAATTTGAATCACAATTATTTTTAGAGAAAAGTTAAATATAAAAAAAGAAGCAAATTTTCAACATGAAACTAGGCAAATGTCTTACTTACAATACGAGAAACTTTTTAGTTTCTGCAACAGAAAACTCCTTTCCGTGTGGAAAAGACGTTTTTTTCCCTGAGAAAAGGTTGACAGTTTATCAAGTTTTTTTTGGGAATTAGAAGTCCTTCATGTGCTTTACTAAGGGCCCGTACTTGAATTACGTAACGAAATATTTCTACCACCCCTCCCGCTCTTACTGTACGTAATTTTTTTATTTTTCAGAAATGTTTTACTAGTAGAAATATAGGCAGGGTGCCCGAGAACTTCATTTACGATATTCCCTGATTTTTGCTAACTAATTTTTCACATTTGAAATTTATTAATTCATTTTAATTTAAAAAATGTCTTTTCTACAATAAAAAAGGGCTTCTTAACAAAATACTTGAATTTTCAACAAAATAATTAAATTTTTAACATTACAGTTGAATTTTCAAAATAAAAAGGTAAATTACCAATAAAAATTACCATTAAACCAAAATACGAATTATCTCTACAAAAATTCAACCTTTAAACAAAAATATTAATTTTCAACAAAAAATTAATTTGACACGAAACTGATACATTTTTACCTCAAAAAAATGAAACTTCAAACCAAGATTTTTTTTTCCTAAAAAAAGGAGAATTTTAAACTAAAAAGATTAACCCCAAAAAAATGGAAGTTACATTCTCAGCTAAAAAATTAATTTTACAATAAACCAAAAATAGACTATTCCGCAATTTTTAACTTTCACCCAAGTAGTTGAATTTTCAGTTAAAAAAATATAATTTTCCACAAAAAAGTTAAATTTTCAACCAAAGAGATAAATTCTAAAGTAAAAATATAAATCTTCAATTAAAAAAAAAATCGATTTCTTATCAAAGTGATTCAACCAGATCTTTAAAAAAAGTTAAATACTCAAGCAAAGAAGAATAATCATAAACCAAAAAGTTGCACTTTCATTTTCAAAAAAAAAAAAAAAAATTTCTACTGAAATAGGTGAATTTTTAAATCAACAAAATAAATTTTCAAACAAATAATTCAATTTGTCGTTAAAAAGATTTCAGTTGACCTTTCATAATCTAAATATGAATTTTTAAACAGAAGATAAGTTTCTACGAAAAAAATTGAATTTACAATCCAAAAAGACGAATTTTTGACCAGGAGAAAAATTAATTTTTTACCAAATTGTTGAATTCTCTCCCAATTTAGATGAATTTTTACCGATAAAGGTGAAAATTTTATTAAAACAGATAAATTGTTATAAAAAATCAAAAAATAATTTAATTTTCTGTTTAAAAAGATTCCAGTTGGCTCTTCAAGATCAAAATATGATTTTTCGAACAAAAAATAAGTTTCTACACATAAATTTAATTTTCAATCCAAAAAGGCGAATTTTTTCAAACCAAAAAGGAT
Source organism: Belonocnema kinseyi (assembly GCF_010883055.1). NCBI lineage: Eukaryota > Metazoa > Arthropoda > Insecta > Hymenoptera > Cynipidae > Belonocnema > Belonocnema kinseyi. The sequence continues at coordinate 109,477,326 of NC_046665.1, read as the reverse complement.
GAATTTTTAACAAAAAAATTTAAATATCCACCAAATAGTTATATTAATATGTAAAAAAATTTCCACCAACAAGTATGACTTCAATAAAATGGTTGAATTATCAACTGAACACTTGCATTTTTATCCAAAAAATATGTCATTTTTGCTAAAGTAGGTGAATTTAAAAGTAAAAAAAAATTTAATTAAATAAAAAGCATTGAATTTCCAATCGAAGAGTTGCATTTTTATTTAGGAAGGATGAAATTTTTTCTAAACAGATGAATTAACAAAAAAACTTTTTAAAAATAGTTAAACTTTCATCCAAAAAAGATTCCAGTTCACTTTTCAACACTAAAATAAGAATTGTAAACAATAAGTTAATTTTCTGCTAAATAGTCGAATTTTGAACCAAAAAGTATGATTTTTTTTAACAATATTGTTAAATTTTCAACGAAGCATTTGAATTTTTGTTTCACTTTGTGAAATTTTTTAAAATCTTTATAAAAGCTTTGAAATGTTTCTTTAATCTTTGTTCGTGAAATATTTTCTGTTCGTTTTAAATTATTAAAATGTTTTCAAATCTTCTCAAATTTGTTGAAACCGTTTGAAATCATTAAAAAACTTTTAAATGTTTTGAAATCTTTGAAATCTGGTGTACCAGATTCCCTTGTTGGAATCTTTGAAATTCTCGTATTGTTTTGAAGTCTTTACGAATGTTTTATGAAATCTTTGAAACTTTTGTGAAATCTTTTGACGTCTCCTAAAAAATTTCAAAGTTATTTAAAAATCTTTGAAATGCTTTGAAATCTCTAAAATCTTTTGAAAGTTTCAAAATCTTTGTGCAATGTTTGAAATCTTAGCGAAATGCTCGAAATCTTTGTGAATTTGTTGGAATTATTTAAATTATTATAAATCTTTTGACATCTTCTAAAAATTTTTGAAATTACTTAAGATCTTTGAAATGTTTTGAAATCTTAGAAATGTGGTTTAATATACTCTTTTTAAAATATGTAAACTCTTTTCGTTAGAAATCTATGGGAAATTTTAGTGAAAACTTTTTTATCTAGTGTACACCCTTTTTTTGAATGTTTGAAATCCTTGAAATCTTTGTGAAATATTTTGAAATCTTCTAAAATGTTTTAAAACATCTTGAAATCGTTTTAAATTTCTCAAGTCTTTGAAATCTGGTGTACTGTTTGTGAAATTGCTGTGAATTCTTTATTTGAAGTCTGTTGTAAACTCAACAACCGAAAAATCCATTATATGGCCACGGCTTATTCTAATTCTGAAACTGAATTAACATCGAAAGATTAAATTTTTTCTAAAAAAAGAATAATTAAAATTCAAGGTTTCCCTGAAAAAATCAAGAAGATTTCCAGGGTTTCAAAGTTATAAAAAAATTTAAGGAGAGTTCCAGGTTTTCTCTCTCCTTGAACTTATATAATAATTTTATTTTAATTTTATTTTAAACAAATACGAATTTTTTAAACAAAACAGTTGAATTTTCAGCCAAAAGGAATCGAAAATCTTTAGATTTTCAACTAAAAAATAAAATTGTTAACACTAAAAAGATAATCGGCCGGGAGAAAGTATTTGCGAATTTGCAAAAATTACGTACACAAGCAAAGGATACCCTCCCCGACTTCAGCTGTTACATAATTCAATTACCGTTCCTAATGATAAAATCGTGAAAACACCCCTCCCCCTCTCCCAAAAATCTCTCTAAAAACACGCCAATTTTTAGTAATGTCATAGTTATCTCACATGCAGTGTTAAAATAAAAATCTCAAAAAATCATCATCACCTTGCAGACATTCGTCGAGGTGGCAATCTCATTTTTCATATTGCTCTGATTGTACTGTTGATGGGAACTGTAGCCATCATCATCATTGCTCTCGAAAGCCTGGGGGAAACTATTCGCCGCATTGACAACACTGCCATCCTCGTGCTCGACAACCGTCGGCATCGGAGGCGCATTTTCCCAAACCTTCTTCACCGAGGCAATCTTCAAATTCAACTCGGCCGTCGAACTGCTCTGCCCACCCGTCAAATGCATCGATCTCGGTATTCCCAAACTTTTGCTCTTGTCTTCCGTCAATTGCGAGAGATCCGAGTCAAATGTAAAGTCCAGCTTCATGTCCGCATTGTCCTCGCTCTTATTAAACGACAGAGGCATCTGAATTGGCTCCTGATTCTTCTCCTTCATCATCTCACCGGGTTTGCTGGAAAAGGCAGCCGACAAGGCCTGTTGCTGATGCTGCTGCTGCTGCTGAATCTGGCCTCCAGCCTCCTCCTCCAAATCCCTCTTGTCCAATCTCTGAGTCTTCATATGATTCGAGTACTTCGACTTCATGGCCAGATCCGCCGATCCAGTTTTCGTTGTCTTCGAGTAATTTGTATTCTCAAAAATCAGGGTTTGAACGGGCGGCGAGGATGCATCAGACACAACACTCTTTTCCACATCCTTGCCACCAATCTTGCCACCAGGCTTCTCGCAGTTTGGCGAATTTCTCTGGCTGCTTCCGCCCGAATTTGTCGGCTCGTTATTCTCGTGAGAATGATCGTTCTGCGCCTGCAGGCCCGACATCAGCTGAATATCAGCTGGCACACTCGAGGGAGAATTGGATCGCAATTGACTACTCGTGAACGGCTTGTCCCAGGCGTTTACGGAAGGAGGCGGTGCTGGACCACCCGACGAGTCCTTCATGTAAGCCCCAGAATTATTGGACTTGCCCTCGTTATCACTGCCAAGCTGTTGCTGTTTCGCGAGCCTCTGCTTCTGGAATCTGGGCGCCAGTTTCTGACGACTTGCATTCCTGTCGAAAGGTTTCTGCGGCATATTCGCTGGCTGGGGAATCGGCTGACCCAACAGTGGGGGAATATTCTGCACCTGCTGTGGCGTTGGCTGCGGACCATTTGACTTTGATTTCGACCTGTCTCGCTCTCTCTCCTTGTCCTTCTCACGTCTCGACTTTGGCTCGTCCTTCTGATTGTGTCTCGATTCTTTCACGTTTTTCTTCGAACGCACCTCCTGGAATCCGTCGGAATCAATCTTGTCTTCGGTGCTATTCACTCCCTCGTCACCACCCGTTGAATAATTATTCGTGTCTGACTCGCCGTCATTCGACTTCTTATCCTTGGAAGTGGCCTTTTTGTTCATCTCGTTCAGAGCCTGATTCACGAGATTTGGATCGTTCAATTTGATCTCGTCGACGCGATTCACGGTGCTCTCCTTGTTGGATTTGCCCGAAAGAGGAGGAGCGCCGCTATTTGCGGAGCCTTGACTCCTCGGTCGGCCGTTTTGTGCCTGAGCGTTCTGCATCAGGGGAGGAATGTTTCCGGAACTGTTTCTTTGGTTGCTAAAGGCAGAGTTCTGGGCGTTTCGTTTCTCGGCGCCTGGGGCGCGCGACGAACCGCTGGAAGACTTGGAGCTTTTCTCACGCTGATCGCGATTGTTACCCGGCTGATCATTTCTCCGGGGTTGCGGACCGAGTCCCTGGTTTTGATTCGGACCTCGGCTCGTGAATTGCTTATTTCTGGCACTACGAGAATCTTTACGTTCGTCCATGTGCTCTTCACTGTTTTCCGAGGTTGTTTCCCAATCCTCGTTCCCGTGGTCCGACGAATTCTGCTTCGAGATGTTCGAACTACTGCCCCGGAAACGTGCCTCTCGACTGTCTCTTGTCTGAAAAATACAAGGGAATAAAGAAATTTGAAAAAAAAAAGAGAAGATTTAGTTAGGTTAAAGTTCGTACTGAGAGATTGACTAACCGATTACAAATATTTAACAAAAATTTCAGAGAATACACCAAAAATGTCACAAAGATCCTAACTATTTTACAAAAATTTCACAATATTACAGAAATTGTACAAAGATTTCAGTTATTTTTAAAAAGATTCTGAAGTTAAAAAAAGTTTTTACCAAGATTGCAATCACTTTATAAACATTTCACTAAGATTCAACTTATTTTACAAAGATTTCACAAAATTCAAAGGATTTCAAAAGAATTCATTTATTTTCCAAAGTCGTCCAATTTCAAAAGATTTCGCGAAGAATTCAGAAAAGTTCCAAGACATTTTTAAAATATATAAAATGTTTTTTAATATTTCACAAAGATTTAAAAATATTTTAAAAATTCGAATTATTTTACAATGGTTTCAAAAATTTTGCAGATTTCAAAATGATTTGATAAAGATTCCAATTATTCTAAACAAATTTCTAAAGATTTTACAAAGATTCAAATTAACTTATAAAGACTTCTGGGAGTTCGTAAAGATTTGAAGAATTTCACAAAAATTCTAACAATTTTACACAAATTTGGCACAATTTAAAAGATTTCGCAAAGATTTTAGAAATATTTTATAGTTTCCAATTATTTTACAAAGATTTCAAAAATACTTCACAATTATTTTATACATGTTTCATAAATTTCAAAAGATTTTAATAAGAATACGCAAGAATTTGAGGAAGATTCAAATTATTCTGCAAAGATTTCAAACATCTTACATATTTCATAAGGATTTCAAAATATTTCAAAAATTCCAATAATTTTACAAAAATTTCAAGTATTTGAAAAGATTTCACAATTCTCAAACAAATTCCGAAATATTTTCGATTTTTATTTATTTATTCCATTTATAGTACAAAATGGTCAGAAATATTTTTAAAAATTTACAAAAATATTTTGTAACACAATTACAATTATTTTTTAAAAGTTTTGCAATTTTCAAAGGATTTCGAAAAGATTACGCCAATATTAATTGACAAAAATGTCTAATATTTCAAATAATTTTACAAAGATTTCGCAAATTTTAAAAAATTTCGGAAATATTTTACAATTTTACAAATTTCAAAGAATTTCAAAAAGATTTTGCAATGATATACGAAAAATTCCAATTATTTCACAAATATTTTTAAGGTTTCACAAGAATTTCTAAGATTTCACAAAGATTTCAATTAATTTACAAACATAAGATTTCACAAGGTTTTTAAAACATTAAAAAAATTTATAATATTTCGCAATTTTCACAGGAATTCCGAAAATATTGCAGATTCCACTTATTTTGCAAAATTTCAGAAATACCTTACAAAGTTTCCAATTATTTTACAAATTTCAAAGGATTTTAAAAAGATTTCGCAAAAATTTTGTAAAATGTCACAAAAATTCCAAGATTTTGCAACGATTTCAAGAAATTAAACAGATTTCTAAGATTTCATAATTATTCACAGATTTCCAAAAAATTCAAATTACTTAACAAACACTCCAAGGATTTCCCAAAGATTCCAATTATTTTACAAATATTTTGCAAATTTCAAAGGATTTAAAAAATATTTCGCAATCATTTATGAATTATTTTAAAAGGATTCAAATTATTGTAAAGATTTCAAAAAATTTACAAAATTCCAATTATATCACAAAAAATGCTATTTTATATAGACTCCACTTATTTTATAAAGATTTCAGAAATATCTTATAAATATTCCAATTATTTTACAAGGATTTTAACAATTTCAAAGAATTTCAAATAGATTTCGCAAACATTTCACAAATGTTTCAAAAAGAATCCAATCATTGTACAGATTTCCAATATTTCAAAATATTTACAAAATCAAGGTTTTTAAAAAAACTTCAGAGAGATTTCAATTATTTTACAAAGATTTTACCAATTTCAAATAATTGAAAAAATATTTATATAAATTATTGTAGATGTCAAATCATTTACAAAATTCTAATTAGTTAAGAAAAAAATCAAGATTTTAAAAAGATTTCACAAAGATTCCAAATATTTTCCAAAGATTTCGCAAATTCCAAAGGACTTCGAAAATATTTTACATATATTCCACTTATTTTACAAAGAGTTCGGAAATATCTCACAAAGATTCCCATTATTTTAAAAAGTTTCTACAAATTTCAAAGGATTTCAAAAAGATGTCGAAAAAATTTAAGAAATACTTCAAAACGATTTCAATTATTTCAAAATATTCACAAAATTCCAATTATTCTACAAATAATCAAGGATTTTAAAAAACTTCCGAAAGATTCCAATTACTTTACAAAGATTTCACAAATTTCAAAGGATTTGAAAAAGATTTTGCAAACATTTAAGAAATATTTTTTAAAAATGCAAATTATTGTAGAGATTTCAAATATTACAAAATATTTACAAAATTGCCAAATTTTTTTACAAGAAAATCCAAGTTTTTTTAAGTAATTCCAAACATTCAAACTATTTTAAAGATTTCAAAATAATTAAGAAATTCTAATTATTTTACAAAGATTTCTCAAAATTCAAAGGATTTCGAAAATATTTCACACTGATTCCACTTATTCTAAAAATATTTCAGAAATATCTCACAAAGATTCCCATTATTTTTCGAAGATTTTATAAATTTCAAAGAATTTAAAATATATTTCGCAAACATTTATGAAATATTTAGAAAAGAAAGATTCAAATTATTGTAGATTTCAAAATATTTACGAAATTCCAATTATTCACAAAGATTTAGCAACATTTCAAAGGTTTTTGAAAATATATCACATAAGATTTCACTTATTTTACAAAAAATTTAAGAAATATCTCAGAAATATTCAAATTATTTTACAAAGATTTTGCAAATTTCAAAAATTTTTTTAAATATTTCGCAAAAATGTAAGAAATATTTCAAAAAGATTCATATTATTGTACAGATTTCAAATATTTAAAATTTATAAAAAAATTCCAATTATTCTACACAAAAAAAATCAAGGCTTTTAAAAAACTTCCGAACGATTCCAATTATTTTACAAAGATTTTACAAATTTGAAAGGATTTCAAAAAGATATCAAAGCCTCCAGTGATTTTACAAAAGATTCCCATTTCAATATTTCAAAATATTTACAAAATTCCAATTGTTCTACCAAAAAATCAAGGTTTTTGTAGAAACTGAGGAAAGATTCCAATGATTTTATAAAGATTTTACAAATTGTAAAGGATTTCAAACAGATTTCGCAAACATTTAAGAAATATTTCAAAAAGATTCAAATTATTGTGAAGATTACAAAATTCCAAATATTTTACAAAAAATTCAAGATTATTTAAAAAGATTTCACAAAGATTTGAATTATTTTACAAAGATTTTACAAATTCCAAAGAATTTCAAAAAGATTTCGCAAAAATGTTAGGAATCTTTCAAAAAGATTCGAATATTTAAAAATATTTAGAAAATTCCAATTATTCTAGAAAAAAGGAAGGTTTTTAAAAAACTTCAGAACGATTCCAATTACTTTACAAAGGTTTTACAAATTTCAAAGGATTTCAAATAGATGTCGCAAACATTTAAGAAATATTTTTAAAAGATTTAAATTATTGTAAAGATGATAAAATTCCAATTATTTTACAAAAAATTCAAGTTTTTTTTTAAAGATTTCATGAAGATTCGAATTATTTTACAAAGATTTTACAAATTTCAAAGTATTTCAAAAAGATTTTGCAAAAATGTAAGAAATATTTACAAGATTTTAATTATTCTACAAAAACATCAAGGTTTTTAAAAAACTTCAGAAATATTCTAATGATTTTACAAATATTTCTCAAATTTCAATTATTTTTACCACCATTCCAATGATTTTACAAACATTTCATAAATTTGAAATCATTACAAAAATATTTAAATTAATGTACAGATTTTTAATATTTCAAAATATTAACAAAATTCCACTTATTCTACAAATAATCAAGGTTTCAAAAAAAAACTTCAGAAAGATTCTAATTACTTTACAAAGATTTTATAAATTTCAAAAGATTTTAAAAATATTTCACAAAGATTTAAGAAATATTTCAAAGAGATTCAAATTATTGTCAAGATTACAAACTTCCAATTATTTTACAAAAAATTAAAAATTTTTTTTAATTTCACAGGCTCCAATAATTTTACAAACTTCAAGAAGATTTCGTAAAAATTTAGGGAATATTTTAAAATATTAAAAAATTCCATTTATTCTACAAAAAAATCAAAGTTTTTAAAAAAGTTGAGAAATATTCCAATGAATTTACAAATATTTCATACATTTCAATTAATTTTACCACCATTCCATTTATTTTACAAAGATTTTGAAAATTTCAAAGAATTTCGCAAAAATTTAAGAAATATTTCAAAAAGATTCAAATTATTGTACAAATTTCCAATATTTCAAAATATTAACAAAATTCCAATTATTTTACAAAAAATTTATGTTTTTTTTTTTTAATTTCACAGACTCCAATTTTTTTACAAACTTCACGAAGATTTCGCAAAAATTGAGAAAATATTTAAAAATTTCATTTATTCTACAAAAAAATCAAAGTTTTTAAAAAACTTGAGAAATATTCCAATGAATTTTACAAGTATTTCCCACATTTCAATTACTTTTACCACCATTCCACTTATTTTACAAAGATTTTACAAATTTCAAAGAATTTCGCAAAAATTTAATAAATATTTCAAAAATATTCAAATTATTGTACAGATTTTCAATATTTCAAAATATTAACAAAATTCCAATTATTTTACAAAAAAATTAAGTTTTTTTTAAAAAAAGATTTTACAAATTTCTTAAAAAAAAATCGCAAAAATTGAAGGAATAATTCAAAAAAATTTTAAAATTTCAAAATATTTACACAATTTTAATTACTCTGCAAAAAAAATCAAAGTTTTTAAAAAACTTGAGAAATATTCCAATGATTTTACAAGTATTTCCCACATTTCAATTACTTTTACCACCATTCCACTTATTTTACAAAGATTTTACAAATTTCAAAGAATTTCGCAAAAATTTAATAAATATTTCAAAAATATTCAAATTATTGTACAGATTTTCAATATTTCAGAATATTAACAAAATTCCAATTATTTTACAAAAAAATTGAGTTTTTTTTTTAAAAAGATTTTACAAATTTCTAAAAAAAATTCGCAAAAATTGAAGGAATAATTTAAAAAAATTTTCTAATTTCAAAATATTTACAAAATTCTAATTACTCTGCAAAAAAAATCAAAGTTTTTAAAAAACTTGAGAAATATTCCAATGATTTTACAAGTATTTCCCACA
>NC_046665.1:109458631-109468182 GCF_010883055.1 Belonocnema kinseyi | reverse complement strand
AAAAAAAAAATCGCAAAAATTGAAGGAATAATTCAAAAAAATTTAAAAATTTAAAAATATTTACAAAATTCTAATTACTCTACAAAAAAAAAAAAAATCAAAGTTTTTAAAAAAGTTGAGAAATATTCCAATGAATTTACAAGTATTTCCCACATTTCAATTACTTTTACCACCATTCCACTTATTTTACAAACACTGCACAAAATTTGAAAGTATTTCAAAAAGATATCAAAAGTCTCCAATGATTTGACAAAAGATTTCAATTATTTTGCAAATATTTCACAGCTTTCAATTACTTTACAATGTTTTCACGAAGTCTTCTTTCTAGACCAGATTTCAAGAGTGAATCGATCCCCACCGATTGGCTAAAATACAATACAATAAATACACCAAAATTAATTCTTAGGAACAGGCCAAACTTACTTTTCTATTTCCACTATGATTCCTCTTCGCCCTCTGGTCATCCTTTCTGACCTGAGCATTCCTCGGTGGTCCCATCCCATGTCCCTGATTCGTATGATTCACCTCCTGCTTGACCTGCTGCTGCTGCTGACCCTGATTATTCACCGACTTGCTGTGTCTTCCCGTAATGCCTGCCGTCAGTGCCTGCTGCTTAGCAATAATCTTGTCATCCGCCGTCTCCACAGGACTGCCAACCCCGCCGACACTCGATTCATTTTCCAGAGGAGCCGGCGCATTCAGACCAGCACTTTTCTCCTCCAAACTCCTCTCCGAAGAGAAGGGACTCTTGCTCGAGGGGGGACCATAGCCCTCCATTCTTCCTCCAGCAGTCGCTCCTCGAATTCGATATCCTCCTCGTCCTCGTCTCGAAGGCTCACCCGACGGCGCAAATCCTTCACGAGTCGGCCTCCCATCGTAACCACCTCTCTTCTCAGGCCTCTGCTGCGGATAATCACTCCTCTTGTCGTCTCTCCTCGACACATCCCGATTTCTGTCATCCTTCTCGCCCTTCTGCGACGGCGGCTTCGGCGACTTTGCTCGTCTTTCCTCCTTGGGCAACTCTGCCGAACTCGACACTTCATCTCCACTCATCTCCGAATCCGTGTGACCATAAGATCCACTTCTCGCTGATCCCGGTCTCCCCGAAGCCCTCGCGGAGCCTCCTCTTCTGCCTCGAGTCTCGGCTCCGCGCCAACGCTGATTGTAAACATTGAAAGCTCCCCACTGTCTTCCTCGCGTATCTCGTCCACCTCTCGAGCCACCACTATTCGTCCTGTTCCTCGTCGACTTTTCTCTCTTGTCGTCCTTCGAATCATCCTTAATCTCCTCATTCACATCCTCTCTCTTATCGACCGACAACTTTTCCATACTCTGCTTCAGATCCACAACGACCTTGTCATCCTTGATTGGCTCAAGTTTCTCCTCCTCCTTTTCAAAAGTTGGCGAAACAGCGTCCGCCCAGGCTTTCGTCTCGATTCTATTCTCGGGTGTGCGCTCCAATTTCCGACTCCAGGCTTCCGATTCCTTTTTCAACTCAACCGGCGAGTCCTTTGTCAACTCTTTCTTCTCCTGGTCAGCGCTGCCGCGTTTCAGTTGAGTCAAGCTACGCTTCTCAGACTTGAGTTCGTCCGCCTCGAGCTTTTCTCGAGTGACTGGACCGGGTGGCTGTCTTCTGTCACGTTCACGATCACGATCACGATCGCGATCTCGATCTCGTTCGCGCTCTCGTTCTCTATCCTCGCGAAAAATTTCGGGCTTCTTCTCCTCGTAGTCGGAGAGATCGTTGACCCAGGAACCGCTGTCTCGGGATTTGTGAAAGTCCTCGTCGCGTAGAGAAGTTCTCGATTCCCGGGAGGTTCGACTGTCACGAGAATCTGGTCTCTGGGGACGCTCGCCGCGATCGCTTCGCTCGCTACGTTCACTACGCTCGCTACGTTCGGAGCGATCGTCTCGTGGGACATTGCGCCGACTTTCAAACGATCTGTCCTGGATGCCACGATCATCGTGAATCTCGCGACGATCGTCTCTCCATTCTGAACTCTCGGTTCTCTCCCGCTGGACCTCGCGTTCGTCAAACGAATCTTGACCAGGAGAAGACTGAAAAAATATTGATTTTCATTAAAACAAAAAAGAAATTAAATATTTGATTAGAATAAATAAAACACATTTTTTTTTAATTGGAAGCTTTTTGGGGATAGACAAAAATGAAAATGACAAAAATGGGATGAATTCAAGGATCCCTTTGTTTGATTTGTCAAATATAAATTTCCATCATCAAATGCCAGCTTGCTATTTTCTTAGAATTTGATGCAATATTTGATATAGAACTATTTTATTTCATTTTTTATACCAAAAGGTTGATACAGAATTTCGAATTTGAAATTGCAGATCCTTTCCAGATTTTTTTAAGTGTCAATTTTGAAAACATTCTAGACTTCGCACTGTAATGTAATATAATATGTAATCAAAGCAAATCGAATATAGAATAAGATACTACGATTGTTAATTCCGTCATCACGGAAATTCCTGTTTTTTGATTATAAATTACTTCATTCAAAAAAAATTAAATAAAAAAAAATGGAAGAATAATAATCAGACTTTTCAAATATAAAGGAACCATATTCTTCAATGGATTGGAATGGATTCAAAAAGATTTCAAATGATTTTAAGGAATTGAAAAAAATATTTCAAAGGTTCACAAAGGTTTTCAAGAATTTCAAAACATTTTCTAAGGAATTTTCATTTCAATACATTTATTTTCAACTGAAGAGATGCATTTTCAACTAAAATGACCAAACATTCAAATAGATTAGCTAAATTTCCAGTTAAAAACATTATTATGAAACAAAATTTTAATAATTGATTTTTCAGTTAAAAAATTACGTTTCAACCAAAAAAATTAAATTAAAAAAAAATATTCACAACAAAATATTTTCGTTTATCAAGCGAAATGATGAATCTTCAACTGTAATAGTTGAATTCTTAATAAAAAATAGTTTTAAAAAGTTATTTTCAACTAAAATGGCGGAATATTAATCTAGATTAGTTAAATTTTCAACTTAATAATTAGCTAACAATTTTTTCAGCAATTAATTTTTCAGTTAAAAAAGTTAAATGTCAACCAAAAAATAATAGTCAGATAAAAATATTTTAATTCTCAACCAAAATAATAAATCTTCAACTGAAATAGTTAAATTTTTAACAAAAGTGTTTTCAATCCAGAAGATTAAATTTCTAACAAAAATACATATTTTCAACAATAAAACGTGAATTTAATAAAAAAAAGATGCATTTTGAACCAAAAAATGAATAGTTGAATTTCCATGAAAAAATTCTTACATTTTCGTTTAAAAAAATTGATTTTCAACTGAAGAGGTGCACTTTCAACTAAAATTACAGAACATTAAGACTAGGTTAGTTAAAATTTTAGTTTAAAAATTGATAAACATTTTTCTTTAAATAATTAAATTTCCAGTTCAAAAAATTAAATTTCAACAGAAAAAATAATATTAGCAACAAAATGATTTATCTTCGACTAGAATAATTGAATATTTCACAAAAAATAGTTTTCAATCAAGAAGATTAAATTTAAAAAAAAATCAAACCAAAAACTGAATAGTAAAACTTTCTTTTAAGAAAATTTATTTTCAACTGAAGAGATGTTTTTTTAAACTAAAATGATAGAAAATTTAACTAGATTAGTTAAATTTTCAGTTTAATAATCAATTTTTAACAATGAAGAAATAATTTTACAACACATTTTTTTCATTCAGTTACAGTTAAATTTTAAGTACAAAAATAATAATTCTTAAATAAAAAAAATAAAAATTTTCACTAAAAGAATTTATTTACTACTAAAGAGATTAATTTTGAACTAAAATAATTGAATGATCAAGTAGAAGAGTTAGAATTTCAGCTTAAAAATTAATTTTCAACAAAAAGCAAAACCGTTAAAACATAGTTAAATTTTCAGTTAAAACATTAGGTACAAACCAAAAAAATAATAATTCTCAACACAATAATTCAATTTCCAACCAAAAAAATGAAAAAATAATTCCAAAATAAATTAGATCAAAAATGAATTTTCAATTTAAATTATGAATTTTCAACTATAAAAATACACTTTTAACATAAATGTTCAACTTTAAGCAAAGTGTTCAATTTTCAACCAAAAAGATTAATTTTTAACCAAGAAGATTAAAAAAAGACGAATTTTCAAAAAAAAAAAAGATAAATTTTTAACAAAAAAAATGAAAGTTAAATTTTCAATTTAAAAAAAAAACAAACTTATTTTCAACTAAATATAATAATTTTCAACTAAAATGATAGAATATTTAACTGAATTGGTTTAATTTCCAGTTAAAAATATATTTTGAATAAAAACAAAACCGAAATTTTCAACAAACTATTTTTCAACCAAAAACGTGAATTCTCATTAAAAATGGTGAACCTATAACCGTAAAGATGAATTTTCAACAAAGAAGATTAATTTTGTCTACCCAAAAAGATAAATTTTCAACAAACAAAAAAATAAATAAATAAAAATTTTCAACCAAAAATTAAATAGTTAAATTTTTAGTTAATAAAACACTAATTTTCAACTATAATGATTATACAAAAACGCTAAATTTTCAGTTAAAAAAAAAAATAACTAATTTTCAATCAAATACATGAATTTTAAACTCAAGTGACGGAATATTTAACCGGATTAGTTAAATTTTGAACAAAGAAGTTTTCAACCAGCAGGTGAATTTTTATTAAAACTTTCAAACATGTTTTTTTTCGGGGGTTTCCAAGTGAAGGATCCGCGGTCTAAACCCGTTAACTGCATTTTTCTCAAAATTGATTTTTTTTTTGTATTTTGTGGAACATTTTATACATTCAGTTAATATCTAGCAAACGAAATGGCCAAATTCCTTTTAGTTTTTTTTTTTTCAAATGGATTTTCGAAAATCGCGTATTGGTATCTGGAGCATAGGTCCGCGGTTTAAACCTGTTAACTGCCTACGACAAGCATATCTATGTGCGGCATGCAACTCCGAACATTTTGACACATAGAACTTGCCCGCACCTTGAAAAAAAATGCGAGCCTGGGAAAAATAATAGATAAACAAGCTGTAGAACACTGCAGATAACAGGTTTAGACCGCTGAACACCTTATATAAAATATATGAATAGCTTTCACTTGTCAGATATCGTTCAATTTTGATTCAAATGTTTTAAAACAGCTTTAGAACGCGAACCCAAGTCAAGTAAAAATAAAATAAAATAAAATAAAAAATTACCTTTACATGAGTATCGTAATCCTTTTTATCCCTGACATCTCTTTCACGAATGTCTCTAGAATCTCGTTCTCGAACATCCCGACTATCAGAAGCGTGTCTACTTTCTCTTGGTTCTCGAATATCCCGCGAATCCCTAGTATCTCGAACATCACGAGTATCTCGAACATCTCTAGACTCTCTGACATCTCCTTTATCATCATAGTGTCTCTCTCGTTCCCACGAGTCGCGCGGATGTCTTTCATCATATTCATAGTCCTTGTAGCCGCGATTATAATCGTCGTAATATCCGCTGGGTTTGCGATTGTCGTAAGGACGATGAGGAGGTGGGGCATGACGATAACGATCGTCTCTTGGAGGTGGTCCACGATGATCTCGAGATGGCGGTCTTTCTTCTTCCAGGGGACTCGAGAGATCTGAATCTTTGCTTCGACGCTGAGGCGGCGGCATTGTGTGTGAGATTTTCACATTGTCTGCTAATCCGACCAATTTTTATTCATTATTACAAGCTGAATTTTGCGAAATAACGAGTATAATATTAATTGGAAACATTTTTCTGGGGTCATTTTTAAGCGTAAGGCCAGGGTTGTCTACTCAAATTCTGAAAACAAATTTCCTGACAATTACAGGTTTTTTCCAGACATCTCTACATTTTTACAAGGTATAATTTTTCATAGTACAGAACCATACAAACATTTAGCATTTTTTTCTAAACAATCCACTCGGAATGTATATCAAGTTTCGCGAATTTATTAAAAATGTTTTTTTTTTTTCAGATTCTACGGTTTCAATGGAAATGTTTCATTAATGAATGTTTGACAAATTTTAAGATATTCTGAAATATATTAGCACCACTGATTAATTAAATAATAATGAAATTATGATTAATAATTTCTTGAGGTCCATGAATTTGAATAATAATTCAGCTAAAAAAATGTCCTAAAAAGATCAATTTTCAAACAAACTGATTAATTTTTAATTAAAATTATGGATCTCCAACTGAAATACTTACATTCAAAAAATATATGAATTTTAAAATAAAATGATGAATCCTTAACTGGAATAGTTGAATTTTCAATCAGAAAGATTAATTTGTACAAAAAATAGGGGGTCTTAAAAAAAAACATGAATTCTCAACCAAACAATTGAATTTTCAACAACAAAAAGAGATTAATTTGCAACCAGAAATTAAATTTTTACTTTAAAAAATTTATTTCCAACATACAAAACAACCAATTTTAAACAACAATGATGAATTTTCAACTAAAAATGATTGAATGTCCAACTTGAATAGATTATTTTTAAATCAAAAGGGTGAAAGCAAAACTAAAAAAGGTCAATCTTCAACCAAACTGATGGATTTTCCAATAAAATTATTAATCTTTGCATTGTTAAATTTTCATTTAATAAATTGATTTTGAACCAAAAAGGTGGATTTTTAACTTAAATTGTGGAATGCTCAATTAGAATAGTCACATTTTCAGTAAAAAAAAAATTATTTTCTAAAACAAAGAAAAACGAATTTAAAAAAATAGGTTGTTTTTAGTTCAAAAAAAAAATATTTGTTTGACAATTTGTCTTTTTTAGTAGAATATTTAACTATTTCATTGAAAATTCAAGTACTTGGTTGAAAGCATGTTAAAATACTTTCATAAAAATTTAATTAATCGGTTGAAGATCTATCTTTTTGATTGAAACTTTAATGATTTTTTCTATTCGTTTTCATTTGTCTAAAAATGTTTTTATCTGAAAATTTTACTATTGCATTAGATTTAACAAACAAAAAAGATTAGTTTTCAACTAAAATGATGAAGCATGAACTCGAATAGTTGAATTTAAACCAAAAAATATGAATATTAAACAGAATAAAGTAATTTTTAACTAAAAAAGGATAAACTTTCAAACGGAAAATGGATCAGTTAAATTCTAGTTTAGAAAATTAATGTGCAACCAAAGAGATGCATTTCTAACTGAAACGATGAAATATTTAACTAGAATAATTAAAATTTCAGTTGAAAAAAATTAATTTTCAACCATTAAAAAAGAATTTTCAAAAAAAAAGTTAATTTTTATAAAAAGTGATGAATTTTCAACTAAAAAAATTAATTTTCAACTAAAATGATGAATCCTTAACTACATTAATTTATTTTTCAACCAAGTAAATTAATTTCCATAAAAAGACGAATTTTTAACTTTTAAAAGATAATTTCTTAACAAAAAATTTCCTTATGATTCCTAAGAAAATTGAAAATTATTTTTTAACGTTGAAAAATTATTTTAAGAGAATACCTTAAAAGATTTTTAAAGGTTTCCAAAATCGTGAAAAAAGAATCTGAAAGATTTTGAGGAAATCTGATTAAATTTGCAGGATTTTCTACAAATAGTAGGCAAAATTTTTTTCATTTCAACATAAAAGATATTTATCGAATTTCTAGAAAAGCTTTGAAAATCTAAAAAATGTCTTAAAAATATTCCAGATTCTCTTTTGACAATTTTGGAAATCGTTGAAAATCTTCTTGAATATTCTCTTAAAATAATCATTGAAAATCAAAAATTATTATCAGCTTTCCTAGGAATTTTAAAGAGATTTTTTTTTCTTTTTTGAAAAATCTAAGTTTCATTTTCAGGGTGCACGTTTTAACCGACGAAATAAATTCCCGCTAAATAATTTACGCGTATAAAATTAAAGGTATTAACATTTTTCAATATAAAAAAATATGAATCCACGTTATCATTTTCAATGCTCTAAATTAAAAAAAGCAATCAATGAACTTTAAAATGTTCAAAATTGTATAATTTTAAGGCATTTTAAGCTAGAAATATCAAATATTGAAAAACTGGAAATTTTTAACTGAATACTTCTTAAATTAGAAATTAAATTATTTTCTTTTAAAATAGTTTAAACTTAATGTAAAATTTAAAATTATAGCTTAATATAAAACAAAATGTAGATTTTCGAAGATTTTAAACACAAAAATTAGATTCTTTTCAAGAACTATGAAACCTTCAAAAGAATAAAAACATAGTTTGAAAAATTATTTTAAGAGAATACTTGAAAAGGGTTTCAAAGATTTAAACAACATTTTTAAAAAAGATTCTAGAAGACTTTAAGAAAAAAGATTAATTTTTCACAAAGTACATAATTTTCAAACAACTAGTTTAATTTCTAAATAAAAAATATCAATTTTCAACCAAATAGTTCCATTTTCATTAAAAAAAATACATTTTCAACCAAAAACAAAAAAACGGATTTTCAGCAAAATAATTCAATATTCTACTGAAATAGATGAATTTTCAATTAAAATAATGTATCCTCATAAAAATCTGAATTTTTAACAAAAGAGTTTAAATTTTAACCAAATAATTTTATTTTTAACCTGAAAGATGAATTTCCAACTAAAATGATAAATATGTAACTGGAATACTTGAATTTTTAAACAAGATTAACTTGCAAAAAAAGATAATAATTTGTCTACCAAAAAATCGATTTTTAACCAATTATGTGGATTTTCAATGAAATAGTTTAATTTTCAAATAAAAAAGACAAAATTTCATTCAAATTGTTGAATTATGATCCAAAAAGTTCAATTTTGAACCAGAAAAATTTACTTTTCAACCAAAATTTAAAATTTCCAGTTGCAGGAATTAATTTTCAACCAAACAGAAAACTTTCTAAAATGTGCATGATAATTTTTAATCTTTTTAAATCACACAATTCAAGGTTTTCTATGTGAAACAATTCAGTTAAAGATTCTTTACTTTTAAATATTTGGTTTCAATTTACTTATCTTAAATATAAATTCAAATATTGCTAAATATTCAATGAATAATCTTTTTTTTTTTAATTAAAAATTTCAAATTGAATGGGTTAAAAATTTCATATTTTAGACTGAAACAGTATTTTAAATTTAATAAAATTCTTTAAATTAAAAATATAAGCTTAAAAATAAAAATGTTAGATGGAAATTTTTTGAAGTAAAAAAATTTCGAATTACGCATTGTAAGTTAAATAATAACATAATTGAGAAACATAAAAATTCAAATAATTATTTAAAAACTGTTGAAAGCAAACGTGAACAGATTTTTCTTCTACAAACTTGTAAAATTCCCGGTAAAAAAAAATGCACTGTCATTTCCCGTTTTTTTTTCCCCCGGTTCAGCGGCCACCCTGAATAAATGATATCATAATTGAAAAAGATAACTAATAATTTTTTTAACTGTTACAATCGAACTTGGACCACCCTGTACGATCCGAAGTAAATTACCTGTTTTTTAAGTCAATTCCCGGTTCTTTCACCCCCCCCCCCC
>NC_046665.1:109427506-109458531 GCF_010883055.1 Belonocnema kinseyi | reverse complement strand
TCCCCCTTCCATCACCAAGTAAGTGTGTGGAGGGTGTGTAAAGGAATAGAGAAGGTGTAAGAAAAATGTAAACCCTTAGGGGACACATTAGAAGCTTCCACTCAATCTGGATAACTCAGCCAAAACCTATTTTTTTTTGAAGAAAATAACAATGCCAGGATAATGTGCAAAATTCAAAAACTTTTCCTGATTTTTCCAGCTAAAAACGAATTCAAGGGCTTTTCAACATTTTCAAGGTATGAAGAGTATGAGGCCTGTAAAATTAAATGAAAAATATAAAAAAAAAAAAAGACACCTACTCAGTGAGTTGTTATGATTAGGAACCCATCTAGTGGGATCCGCTTGCTGCGGGTACGACGACGAGGCCGGCTGCGAGACAGCAGAGCGGTCAGCATTCGGTGAGACCCGGCTGTTGTAAGCAGATCCGCCGCCGCTCCTTTCCGCCTGCTGTTTTTGGAATCGTGGCGGCAAATTGTGCTGAAAGTGTCGAGAGAACGCCGGGGGCTCTCGATCTCTCATCTCCCTCTGATCACGGTCCCGGTCACGCTCCCGTTCTCGCTGATCACGATCGCGCTCACGTTCCACCACACGAGGAGTCGTCTCTATCGGTCTCATAAACGAGGCTCTTTCACGGAATTCACTTGTTGTCGTCACTTGCTCGCCGCCGCCGCCACCACCACCACCACCACCACGCGAATCTCTGGACTCTCGCGAATCTCTGGAATCTCGCGAATCTCTCTTTTCCTCAATTCCCTCGGAGGAAGTGCGAGACCTCTCGCGACTCTCCCTCTCACGATTTTCCTTTTCTCGTTCCCACTCGGGGACGGGAATCGGCACCGGGGGCACCGAAATCAGACCCTTGGATTCGACGACAGACGACAATATCGGCTCGTCCTCCTTTTGCTTTGCCTGCTTCTCCTTCAACTTTTGCTCCAAATTCTGCAACTTTAGGGCGGCTGCTAGCTTCGTTGCTTCTTGAAATCGCTTCTCTTCTTCCTCTTTTCTTTGACGAGCTCGCTCAACGGCAGACGCCACTTTTTCACCCTGCTCTCTACGTCTCTGATTCCAGATTTCTTCTTCTTCGACACCTGCAAGTTGAGCGAAAGAAATACAAAATAAGATTTGCCGTTTAAAAATTAAATTGAATTCAAGGTAGAACGTACGTGTCTTGTATTTTTCTCTAGGTTTAAATTAATCTAAGCTTTAAATTAACAAGATACAGATCAGCATTTAATTTAAACTATGCAACAAAATGTAAAGATAATACAATTGTACCATTTCCTTAAAAAATTTTGTTTTAACAAATGTAACCGGATATTATTTAGTTATATTTTAAAATTTGTGTTGCTTTTTTCCAAAATGGGATATTAAAATATAGCTCCAATGTGAAAAATCTCGAAAAATAAATTTTCTGAAATTGTAAAATTGCCGAAATGCAAAACGCACGATTAATAAAATTCCCTAATTGTAACATTACAAAAAAATAAAAAT
This sequence comes from Belonocnema kinseyi, assembly GCF_010883055.1. Taxonomy (NCBI): domain Eukaryota; kingdom Metazoa; phylum Arthropoda; class Insecta; order Hymenoptera; family Cynipidae; genus Belonocnema; species Belonocnema kinseyi. The sequence continues at coordinate 109,457,040 of NC_046665.1, read as the reverse complement.
TTCCGACAGAAAATTGCCGGATTTAAATAATTAAATTTTTTTATAACTATTACTTATGTATTGAAAATAAAATGCCCAAATACTTTTATTTTAAAAAATCACGTTTAATGTTTAAATTTTCTACTTTGAAATAACAAAAAAAAAAAAATATATTTCCGAATTTCATTTTTTTTCAATTATTGTTATTTTAAATTCGAACAATAATTTTATAAATTTTCAATATTAAAAGTATTTTTGTCGTTGTGATTATTGTATTTTTAAAAAATAAATAATAATGATAAACACAAATTGAATTGTTTAAATTTAAGAATATTCTATTTCAGATATTCAATAATTCGGCAATTTTCTGTCAGAAATGTTCAAATTCGATAACATTATTAACTGTTACGATTTTTATTAATCGGGAATTTTCCAATTCGGTAATATTTTTCAGACGTCCCTAAAAATTCATGCTTATAGTAATTATTTTTATGAACTTAAAAAATGTTGACAAATATAAATAAAGATAAATATTTAGGATCTAAAAGTGTTTAATAATGCTAAAAAGTATGTCCCTGGAGTTGTAGAACCACTCGGTAACACTCATATTTTAGAATAGAGCTAAACAAAAATTGCTTTACAAAATCTAAAAAAAAATATTCTTATTCCTGTGTGTTTTCACACAACCACAAGAAATTAATTTCTTTGTAAGACTTGGCAACACTTTTTTAATGATTTCTAATCCATAAAATAAGAATAAAATTAAAATTGTGGCTATAATGCCAAATAGAGCCCAAAAACAATATTTTTCATAATTTAAAAAATAATTTTAAGTTCACAAACAATGTGTAAATTCAAAAAAATTACTTATAAATATAAAAAAAGGATAGAAACGGATAATTTTGTCTGCATAAAAATTTAATACATGTATTTTCGAAAAATTGAGTATTTTAATGAGTATTTTAAATCATATCAGATTAAACATTTTTGTTTTGAACAATTTTTTAAGGTACAATTTAGGCTAGTGTGCGTGTTCAACTTCAAAAATCTTTTTGTTTTGTTGTAATCAATCTACTGTAAAATAATCTAGAAATGGGAAAAAAGTATCTAAATTTTAATACAGACAAAAAGTTGGATAAACGTTTCGAAATTTAATGTGTTTAGAAAGGCATAAGAAAAAAAAACGACTAAAAATTAAACTCTATACGACAAAATTCTAAACAATATGGTTTATTAAATAATATTTTTAATCCTATACACAACTAAAATACATTTTGTTAACCTATAATATTTTAATTGCTAAAATAATAATTTTAAGAGGTTTTTTTTTGTCATTTAATAAGAGCCTTTTATTATGAATATATTATTTTGAAGTTATTTAAAAATTAAAAGTAGTTTATGAAGTTTCAATCGGGCGTTTACTTGTATAACTACTAAGGCTTTCCAATTGAAACAGATTAATTTTTAACGTTAAAATCGCCTAAAAATTAAAATACAATATGGAACATTTGTAAGTGAAAGATTTCTAAATTGCGTTTTGTAAACTAAATGATATAATAATTGAAAAAGATAAAAATTCAAACGATTATTTACAAAACAAAATTGTTGAAATCAAACTTGGACAGATTTTTTTCTTAAACAAATTTGAACAATTCCCGATCAAAAAATAAATTAACTGTCATTTCTCGGCCTCAAAAATTCCCGGTCCAGCATACATCCTGTTTTTTTTTATAATAGAAAAATAGATAAATAAAAATTCTTCCTCATAAAGTATGGATATATTTAAAAATGTACAAAATTAGATTGAAAAGAAATTATAGGTAAATTCAAATGAATTGGGAAACATTTTTTAATACAAAAAAATACCACTGATTTCCGTAAAACTAGAATGAATTTTGAGAAATTTAAGGTAAACGAGAAGAATTAAAAAAGATTGATACAAATTCAAGGTAAGTTAATACAAAAATTCAAATGAATTTAAAACAACTTGAAAATATGAAAAAAATTAATAAAATTCCGTAACTTTGAAATAAGTTTAGAAAAATTAAAGAAAATTTAAAAGAATTTGATTAAATATTCCTAAGAATTTAAGGTGAGTTTTAAATACCTCAAGATGAATTAAAAGAACATTTTTTTAAGTCCATGACTTGCTTAGAATTGAGTGAATTTAAAAGAATTCATATGAATTTAAAAGAATTCAGAATAGATTAATAAATATTCAGGGCGAATTACAAATTAATTGCGAGAAATATTGCAAAATCTTTTGAAAACTTTTAAACCCTACGAAATTCCTCACTTCTTGTGAATACATTTCTTTGAAATCTATCACAATATTATAAAATCCCGTAAAATTACGTGAAATCTGATAAATACTACCTGAAATCCTAGAAAATGTATTAAAATACCTTGAGAGCTCTTAAAACCCCATCAAATCATTGAAATCCTCGTAATTTTTTTTAAATATTCTAAAATATTTCAAAGTCTTTAAAATACTTTTAAACTTTTGAAATAAATAAAAAGTTTATTTCAAAACCTTTAAAATCTCACTAAATTACTGAGATCAATAAAAAATTTAATTAATAGAAAATTGCATTTTTTCGTTAACTTTTCGGGTGAAGATTCAATTCTTTTTTTTTTATAGTTTGTCCTTTTTATTTAAAAGTTTACCTGCTTTAGCAGAAATTAAATCTTTTTTTTTGATAAAAATGCAACTGTTTGGTTAGAAATTAAGCTATTACACTATTTTCTTGAAAACATTTACTTTTTGTTTAAAATTTATATTTTGGTGTTGATAAAAGAAATGGAAATATTTTCTGGATGAAAGTTCCACTTATAAAAAAAATTTGTTTTTTATTACAAATTCATCTGTTTTAGTACAAAATTGATCTATTTTTGGATAAAAATGCAACTATTTGCTAGAGAATTCAACAATTTTGTTAAAAATTCATCCTTTTTAGTTAAAAATTCGTCTTTTTCGATTGAAATAGAAAATTAAATCTTATTAAAAAATTTATAGATTGATCGTGAAAATCTCGACTAAAATCTTTTTCAACAGAAAATTAAACTATTGTTTTGAAAATTTATCTTTTTCATTTAAAACTTCATCTGTTATAGAAGACATTTCAAATTTTTGTATGAAAATTCAACTTTTTGTTTAAAAATCGTTCTTCTTTGCTGGATAATTCAAACTAATTTGTTAAAAACATTTAGTTGAATTGCTTTGTTAAGAAATCACTTTTTTTATTAAAGAGTTATATTTTAAGTTGAAGAGTTATCTCCTTGGTTACAAGTTTAATTATCTTGCTATAAATTAATATTTATTTCATTGAAAATTCAACTACTTGAGTCAAAGTTAAACTACATTGTGAAATTTTTTTATTGAAGGCTTATGTTTGGTTGAAAATTTAACTGTTTAATAGAAAATAAGTATTTTTTTTTTAGAATTCATTTTTTGACAGAAAATTTTTTGTTTGAAAATTGAATTTTTGTAAAGAAAATTTGTCTTCTGGTTTGAAGGTTCAATAATTTAGATTTATTTTTTGATTGAAACATATTTATTTGTTGGAAATTCGTCTTTTTGTTTTTAAAATTCTTTTCTTTTGTTGTATAAATTTCCTTATTTTTTTATTAAAACATTAACTATTACACTTTCATAGGCAATTTGTCTTTTTAGGTTGAATATTCAAATATTATGTTAAAAATTCAATAATTTTTTTGAAAATTCCAGTATTTTGTAAAAGAGTTATCTTTTAAAGTAGAAAAAACTTGTTTTTAAAAATAAATTAATACATTTGAAAATTTTATGTTTGTATATGAAAATAATTTATATTTAACCGCTGATATAACCTGAACAATAAAAATATTGTTAATAATCATAAATTCTCTTAAATTCTGTTATATTCTCAGTTATATAACCTGAACTTAAATTCTCCGGAATTTAATAACTTTGCCCTCAGAGGATCAATTAAATAAAAACTTTTAAAATTCATTCAATTAAGTAAATTTAGAGGCATTAAAATGAATCAATAGGAATTCAGTGTGATTCCAAATCTCCTGAAACCTTTAAACCCCTTATGAGATACCTCACTTCTCGTGAATAACTTCTTTAAAATCTACTAAAATATTATAAAATCCCGTGAAATTATATGAGCGTAAATCGTTCCACATCTTCCGAAATTCTAGAAATTTCTTCATCCTAAAATATTCCAAACGCTTTGAAATTCCCTTCAAATTAATGAACCTAAATATAGGTATAGACCTGAATTGAATAGTTAATTTTTGGCAAGAAAAGTGACACCTGATTATTTGTTATAGTCACTTCTTACAGAAATTTCCTGATTTTTGCTATTTTTTCGAAATTCCTGACTCTTCGAAGCTTTGATCTTATTATAAATTTGTTTAAAGTTGCATTATGGGCTACAAATAGGGGATATAGGGACTGGTCTGTGAGACCTGTATTAAACCCCGAACGGTACACTAGTGCGAATTCGCACCGGAAGTTTTTTTTTTGTTTGTTTTTTGTTGGCATTTACGCAAACACAGATGCAGCGGATTATCCCCACATACATTAAATATGTTAACATTGCAAACAAACCAATTCGCACTAGTGTACCATTTGAGGTTAAAATAATGAAATCTTAAATGTTGCCACCTTTAGAAGTAAATTTCCAGTTTGTTTTTCCCCGGTCAAGTCGCCACCAATCATTTTAATTGACATCATGCTTAATACTGACCTCGCAGAGGATGATTTGAGCGTTGCTGTTGCTGTTGTTGCTGCTGCTGCGGCTGAGAGGAGGAATAACCGGTCGTTCCAGGAGGTCCGCGGAAATCGCGCGCGGATGATGAATTTTGATTCCAGGAACGTAGCGGTGGCTGATCGCGACTTTCTTTCAAGTCTCTCTCCCGATTATCTCGCAATTTCTCTCTCTCGTCATTTACAAGCAGATCCTCAATTTTCTCCTCCTTAAATTCAATTTTTCTCTCCTCCTTGACCGAGTCCAATTCGAGCTCATCATCGCTAAACGCCAATTTCTGATTGTAGTCGATGATGTCGAGCGCTGCCCAGCCGGCGTCGCGTGAAATGTCGTCCATTTTCGTGAGTTCTTCTTCTTTAATAATAGGTCGGGTAGTCATTGGCTCTTCGTCCATGGTTTGTTGCTGGTTGCGTTCGCGGTCCTGCTGCTGACGCTGCCCTTGTGGAACACGTTCCGGGGGATAGTTAAATCTAGGACGAGGACCTCCGGGTCCTGCATTCTGTGGAAATTGTGAGGGAAAACCACCGGGTGGAAAGTTGCCTCTATACATCTGTAATCACGAGGACAATTATTCATTAGACTTGTTTCCCGTGCTTTCTGATAAATTCAGGGTGCCCGCCGACAAAACTTCATTTTCACCATTCTGACTAATTTTTATGTCTTCCCTGAAAATTAATATTTAAAGACGACAATTCTAATCTTTAACCATTATTAATATAGCCTCTTTTATAAATGGAATTAAACAATTTAAATTTATAATATTTTTATTTATTATTCTCAGGACTGCCATATCCTAAACAAAAAATACCACAAGCGACCAATGTTTCTTTATTTTATTTTTTTTTATTTAAAAGAATTCCCTGAAATTGATAAAAAGATGTGAAATATGAAATTCTTAAAATTTCAAATTAATTGAAAAAAAATTTTTTATCTGAAAAAATTCAACAGGGTGACCGTTTTAATCAAAGAACAAAATTCCCGGTTATTTCCCGGGTCGCAAATATTTTTCCTGGTCAATAAAATGTAAAAAATGGAAACATAAAGCTCAACAGTAAAAGTACAAATAATACAAAATAAACAACAAACTAAAGCATTCGAAGTCCAACTCTTAAATTTTTAACTTTTTCCAATTGAAGTTTAAAAGTTTTTAAATTCAAAAATATTCTATTGAATTGTTCAATAATTTACACGTATCAACTGGAAGATACCAACACTTTTCAACTGAATAATTTCAAGTCTAATGAATTTAAACTGAAAAATTCAGAATTTGTAACATTCATAAATTATAGAGTTCAAAGATTTAGATTAAGTTCCAAAAATCTAGAAGTTGTTTTAAATTTGTTTTAAATTTAAAATTATTTTGAAAATTTTTTTAGAACTTCTAGTCATCTGTCAAAATTAATTGAATTTTTCCTACAACTTTGATAAAATCCTGCGAATTAAAAAAAATATCCTTAAAATTTAGATTTCTAAATAACAACTGGACACTTATTATTTTTAGCAACAATTAGAATAATTTTAAGAGATATTCAGAAGTGTGAAAAAGATTAAAAATTAATTTGGAACTTGAAATGATTTCAAATAATTTTAACGAAGTGTTTACCGAAAACATAACCTAATTTAAAACAAAATGTACATTTTTACAGCTTACAATTTAGAGGCGTTTTAAGAATTGTGAAAGGCTCCAAACGAATAAAAAATTTTTCTTAAAATTCTTAGGAAAATTGGAAAATATTCTTCATTTTGAAAAATTATTTTAACAGAATATTCAAAAAGATTTTAAGAGAATTCCAATATTATTAAAAACGATCTAGAAGAAATTTGAGGATTTAAAATTTTTTTTAAGACTTTCTAAAAATTGTAGGAAAAATTTTATTCAGTTTCAAATACGTTTAGAAGTTCTGAAATTATTTTTTCAAAAACTTGGTTTAAATTACTCGATATCATTTTAAGTTTTTAATTAATTTGGAATCTTTTTAAAACTTCTAAATATCTCTTAAAATTACTGAAATTTTTCAAAAAATAATATGTGTTCAATTATTACTTATACATCAAAATTCCACAATTTCGCTTACAAATAAAATATTTTATTTTATTATATGTCAAATATTGCTAAATATTGCATTATTATCCTTTTTCTTAATCAAAAGTTTTTAAATTAAATGGGTTAAAAATGGAATAATTTATACGTAAATAATATTTTTAATTTAATAAAGGCCTTTAATTACTAATTAATTACGACTCTGGAAATTCTTGAACTTTCAAGGGATTTCGAATCGTTTTATTAAATCAATTATTTTACAGTTTTTAATACTTAATATACCGATCAATTTTTAAAATTATTTATTTATATTTACAGTTGATAAAAAAAACTATTTTTTTATCCAAAATTTGAATTCTGAAATCTAATTTCAAAAATCATCAAATCTTTGAAAGCCTTTAAAAAATCGAGTAAAATAGCTACAATTTTTTTGTAATTCTTCGAAATCCCTTCAACTTACTGAAACAAATTTAAAAATTCCTTGGGATTTTTTTAAATGTCATAAAACATTTGAAATCCTTGAAAATCTGTCAAATCCTTTAAAATTACTGTAAATGATTGAAATATATTAAAAATACTCTTAGACGATTCAAATCCTGTAAAATTGTTTGAAATCCCTTGAAAATTTTAAAAGCTCTTGAAAAAACATTCGAATCTTTGAAAATACCCTTACATATTTCAAATCTTTTGAAATACTCGGAAAATTATTAAGGATCTTGAAAAATACTTTTGATTTTTTAAAATGTCTTAAAATCTTTTCAATCCTTTTGAATTACTTCAAATGGTAAAAATTTATTTAAAACACCTGAAATATTTTTTTTAATCCTATCAAATCTTTTCAGATCCCTTGACATTTTTTAAAGCTCTTGAAAATTTCTTGGAATTATAAAAAATACCATACCATTTTTTTCAATTCTTCGAAATCCCTCCAAATTACTGAAATTACTTGGAATCTTTTAAAATACCCTAAAATCTTTCAAATCCTTTGGAATTTCTTCAAATTAATGAGATATATTGAAAATACCCGAAGGAGATATTTGAAATTTTTGAAATTCTTAAAAAAATTTTAAAGCTCTTGAAATTTTTTTGGAATTTTTAACTGTATTGGAATTCCTTTAAATTACACAAGTCAAATTGGAAATTCTTTGAAAATCTTTTAAAATAGCTGGAATTTTTTATTTGATTCAATCCCAGAAAATGTATTAAAATACCTTGAGAAATTTTAAAATTCCTCAAATATTAGTTCCATATCTTCTAACATTCTAGTAAATTGTTTAAAAACTCGAAAAAATTTGTTTAAATCCATTAGAATCATTCAAATCCTTAGAAAATCCGTTGAAAAAAAAAGTATCTTGAAAATGTGCTGAAATCTTTGAAAATTTCCGAAAATATTACAAATTTTTGAAAATTCCATAAAACTTCGAAAATCTCTTGAAAATTCCTTGGATATTTTTATAACACCCTCAAATGCTTTGAAATCTGTTGACGTTTTTTGAAATTCCTTGAAAATTTTTTTGGAGCCCTTGAAAATTTCTTGGTATTTTGAACAAATATCCTAAAATCGTACAAATCCTTTGGAATATCTTCAAATTATTGAAACTTATTAAAAATAACTTTGAATCTTTTAAAATACCTTCTAAAATTTTAAATCTTTTGAAGCTTTTGAAAATTCCTTGAAATTGAAAAAAAAACAATACATAATCTCAAACAAAAAAAAAAAATCGTGAAAACAGTTTTATGCACAAATTAAAATGAATCTTTAAAATCGTACCTATTCTTTATAGTTCGAATTTTTTTCACCAGGTGGCGCATCGCAGTTTCACCATTCTCTATAGTTCACTTTTTAATACTTAAAGCATAGATCCATTAACAAAATGTATTTATTAATATTTACAGTTGATAAAGTACAAATGTTTTTTATCCCAAATTTTCAACATCAAAGACTTTTATTTTTTGCTTGTTCAAGTCTTTAAGAAAGCATTTAAAAATTCTTTAAATTAAAAATGTAAGCAAAAAAATAAATATCTAAAATGGAAAATTTGTTAAGTAAAAAGATTTTTGAATTGCTTCGTAAACTGAATAATAGCATAATTGCAAAAGACAACAATTCAACTTATTATTTAAAAAATGATTAAAATCGAACAGATTTTTCTCTTAAAAATATGTAAAATTCCCGGTCAAATAAAAGTTTTAATTAATAAAAATAAAGTTGCTTTCTCTTGAAAATTATCTTTTTAGTTATAATTATTATTAATTGTTTGAAGATTTAACAACTTTGCTAAAACCTCATTCTTTTTGGTCAAAAACGCAACTATTTCGAGGAAAATTGATTTTTTTTTAAATTTATATTTTGTTCACCAAACAACTAGAATCTTTCTTCGATAAAAATTCAACTGTTTTTTTTTTTTTTTTTTTTTTTAAATTTGTCTTTTTAGTTTAAAAATTCATCTGTCTCCAAATCCAAAAAAGAGATTTTTAACGAGTTATCTTTTTTGGTTAAAAATGTAACGGTTTGTTTGAAAATTCAACTATTTCGTAGAAAATTTACTCGTTTAAAATTCATATGTTGAAAAGACAACGGAAAATGCAAGTATTTGGTTAAAAATTAATCTTTTTTACTTGAGGATTCTAATATTTTGTTTGAACATTTTATTAGCATTACTTTGTTAAGAAATCATTTTTGTGTTGAAGATTCGTATTTTTAATTGAATCTCAATCAAGTGAATTAAAAACATTTGAAAAATATGAAAAAATTAATTTAATTGTGTAGAATTGAGTGAATGTAGAAGAATTCAAAAGAATTTAAAAGGATTTAGGATAAATTAATAAAAATTCAGGGCGAATTCTAAATGAATTGAAAAAAATATTTTAAAATTTCTTCAAATCTTCGAAACCCTACGAAAACCAGATATAAAAATATTTGCGAAATATTTGATAATATTTGTGAAATAATTAAAATATTTGTGAAATCATTGAAGTCTTCGTGGAATCTTTAAAATCTATCTGAAATTTTTATGAAATATTTTTAATCCATCCGAAATATTTGCGAAATATTATATATATTTTCGAAATATTTTTGAACATTTTTCAATCTTTAATGTTTAAAAGATTCTTAAAACATTTGGCCATATCTGAAAAATTTATAAAACCTTTGAAAAATCATTGAATTCTTTTTGAAATATTTCTTATTTCTGTCGAAATCTTTTCAAAATATTTGAAAATATTTCTTAAATTATTCAAATAATGGAAGTATTTGTGAAATCTTTTAAATATATCCTTAATCTTTGCGAAATATTTGGGAAATTATTTAAATCTTTATAAAATTTTTCTAAAACCTTTAAAATATTTCTCAAATATCTGATAATATATGGGAAATCACTTAAATCTATGTACACTCTCTAAAGTCAATCTGAAATCCTTATAAAATATTTTTAATCTATCCAAAATCTTCTTGAAAAATTGGAAAAATTATTAAAATTGTTATTCAATGTTTGTAAAGTCTTTCTGAAATCTTTGAGAAATTTTGAAACATTTTTTAAATATCTGTTAAAATTTGTGAAATCTTTGGCAAATCATTGAAATTTTGGTGTACTCTTTAAAATGTATCTGAAACTTTTATAAAATATTTTTAATCTATCCGAAATCTTTTAAAACTTCATGAAATCTTTGGGAATTAATGGAAATCTTCGAACAATTTTTTTCAATCTATCTGAGATTATCATGAAATATTTTTAATCTTTGTGCAATCTTTGAAATCTATCTGAAACTTTTATGAAATATTTTTAATCTATCCAAAATATTTACGAAATATTAGACATGTTAGCGAAAAATTAGAAATCTTTGTGAAACCTTGGATAAATTATGGAAATATTCGAGAAATCTTTCTGAAATCTCTGGAAATCTTTGCGAAATATTTGATAATATTTGTGAAATTATTCAAATCTTTGTGAAATATTTGGAAAATCATTGAAGTCTTTGTGAAGAATTTGTTCAAATCTTTGTGAAATCGTTCTGAAATATTTCGAAATATTTGCGAAATATTAAAAATATTTGTGAAATATTTGGCAATATCTGAAAAATTTGTGAAAACTTTGAAAAATAATTGAAGTCTTTATAAAATCTTATTAATCTATCCCAAAATCTGTGTTAAATATTTCCAATCTTTCGGAAATTTTTGTGCAATCATTGAAATCTATCAGAAATACTTTTATTCTATCGGAAATCTTTGTGAAATATTTCAAATCTATCAGAAATCTTAGCGAAACCTTCAAATTTTTCTAGGAAATCTTTGGAAAATAATTTAAATCTTTGTGCAATTTTTTAAATCAATTCAACGAGAAATTTTTCTTTCTAAAATTCCCAGAAAAAAAATAAATTCACAGTCATTTCCCGGTTCAGCGGCCACCTCGGAAATTCTAATAGCAAAGAGTTAGGTACTCACAAAAGGAGGAATTAAACCTCGATAATGGTGCATGTTAGGGCCGACCTGATGGGGTCCAGAGGGAAGTGGGTTCTGATTATTTTGTGAGCTATGCGGGCCTGCCTGGCCCATGCCCATGCCTGGCGACGGGCCCAAGTTGGGTCGCCCGCCAGAGGGTCCCTCTGTGTGTCCTGATTGGCTTCCGATGTTTATCGGGGGGCCCTGGGCCCCCTGAGTACTCCCACTTCCTGTACCAGCTGTCCCTGTTCCAGCTCCTCCTGCCGCACGACTTCCGCCTTGAATCCAGCTTCCTTCGGCTGCAAATAATTGATAAATTCGCATCAATCAAAACTACCCGCGCGCCACTTTCCTACTATGTCTGCAGATTTCGATCGAGCCAATCTATTTTTCTCCGCTTCAAATTTATTCTCCTATTCCACTTGTAAACTTAGAACTTTTAACTACTCATCATCCATTGCACTAATTGTTACTGCCTTAGTCAAACTTTTTATAGTCATAATAATTATGAGTGAAAGCAACAGCTTAGAGAATAAATTTCAGCCAATCGATAAGAAATCAGCGGCAAATGATAGTCTTAACGTACTTTGGGGACGTAGACTGGGCCCAGGACCGTATTGCGCATTTAATTCTCGATTCTGTTGAGACTGTTGCTGTTGCTGACCTGCCATTCCACCTCCTACGTTTGCGTCAGTGGAAAAATTAAAAACACAATGAACTCATTATGACAAGAGCTGATTCCGAAGAGAGAGAAAGAAAGAGAGACATTGAAATTGAAACCGGTTGCTTTCGAGAAACGCCAAATTCAAGACATTGAGCAGCAAAATAATAAAAAATTTTTTAAATTAAAAAAAAAAAAAAAAGAGTAAAAAAAAACGAGCGCATGTTTTCATTCTGACAAAAGCAGATGCACCAACCATGTTGCGTTTGTTTGCTTCTTTTTTCCAAATGAAATGTCACGGGCACGAGTGATTTTTGGCAAGCAGCGTCCTCACGAGTAACTTCATTGAGGAGAGTAAATCGTGTGATTTTACATTGTTTTTCTTTTTTATGCGGAATTAAAAACAAATCAAGAGAGCAAGGGAAGCAAATCAGATACCTGCGGATAAATCTGTCTATTTTCTCTGAGATTTTTACAATTTGAATCATCTGTGTTTGTTTGTTTAAAGGAAATTGTCGGTGAAAAAGTCTAGCAGATTTGTAGATGATTTTTTTTGTTCTTTTTCATTTTTTATGCTCGTTTTATTTCGAAGAATCGAATTTGCGGGTTAATGGATGGTAGCTGCATCTGCTCAAAAACGTGCAAGTTTCATAAACGCCGATATGATGAAATAAAAATCGATCCTTGGTTTTGAAATGTAATTTCATTTCAAAAAATAAAAAAAAAATAAAAAAAAAAAAAAAGATTTTTTATTCACAAACTAAAGAATTTTTTCTTACTGAGGCCAAACTTTTTATCCTATGAATTCAACAATGCACAAATATCTAATTCAAGAGATATATAACAAATGGCAAAAGACACTGTTAAAACTATTCAAGTATTCAAAAGAAAATCACCATATAGAAAATAATACAAGAATCTAGAGACATACAATTAAAAATGATTTTTTCCTCAAAACTTGGCATCAAAAACACAGTACCTACGTCTCTAATTTAAAACACTTTTTTTAAATTAATAAATCGTGTATAGAAGAATCTTCAACTACAAATTGAAACTGAAAGACTAAATTGAATTAAACGAATGCAGGAACGAATTCGATAATAACTGGCACGTGAGACACGAAAGCGTAAAGGAAAATTCATTTTTAGGATCAGGGACTGTTACATTTCGCTTCTATTTTATTTTCAGAAAAGAAAATTCTCTTTTTATTCTGTTTCATTTCCAAAAACAAAACCAAAGAGTTTTTTCAAGTCTCATTTCATTTTATCAGAAAAAACAACGGGTTTTTTAAAATTAGTTTTTCTGTGATAACTGATGATTTTTTAAGTCCCAATTGCTTTTTCATTTATAAATGTAACTTTATTAAACGATAGATTAATTTTCAACAACATTGTTGCATTTTGTACAAAAAAAAGAGGAATTTTGAACAAAATACATCAATTTTCATCCGAATAGTTTAATTTTCAACTAAAAAAATATTAGATAATTTTCAGTAAAAAAAAAAATTAATTAAAAAAAAATCAACAAAATAATTTTATTTTCAACCAAATAGTTGGATTGAACAAAACTGAAATTTCAGGAAAGTAGCTAAATTTTCAAAAAAAAAATACAACTAATTTTTACGTGGATTAATTGAAACTTCAGTTTAAAAAATTAACTTTTAACTGGATTAAGTACATTTTCAGTTTAAAACATTAATTTTCAAATCAAGAAGATTAATTTTCTGTAAAAAATACAAGATTTGAACAAAATACATGACTTTTTAACAAAAAAAGATAAACTTTCAACAAAAAATGGAATAGATAATTTTCAGTTAAAAAATCATTTTCAACCAAAAAGTGAATAGTTAAACTTTAAGTTACAAATAATTATTAACGAAAGAGACGAATTTTTAACTAAAATTATGAAATATTCAAATAGATTAGCTAAGGCTCCAGTTCAAAAATTAATTTTCAATGTAAAAGATGAATATTCAACTGGATTCGTTAAATTTTCAATTAAAAAAAAATTAATTTCCAACCAAAAAGATTAATTTTATGTAGAAAAGACACGATATTTAAACGAAATAGATGAATTTTTAACGAACAAAGGTAGAACATCAAACAAAAGTGGAATAGATTATTTTCAAAACAGTTGAATTTTCGGTTCAAAAAATGAATTTTCAACAAATAGTTAAATTCAGCAAGAAATCTACCTTTGATAATAAAGAAACATAATTATTTATTTTTATATTACAATTTTAAAAAAAATCTTAAGCCCTCACTCGCAAAAATTCCAAGAGTTTAGAAAAATTCCCTGACATTTCCAGATATTGGGAATGGTGGGTGACCATTTCGTCACCTGGTGTCGATAACTGGAACTAGAAAGAATAGGTACCATTTAAAAGACTTATTTTACTTTTTACATAACACTGTTTTATGATTGTTTTGTGAAGTTTAAAACAATGATTGAATAATAAATAATAAATATTTCAAATATATATCAATACAAAGTCATTACATTTTTGCTTTACAGTAAGTCCATTCAAGTTTATAATCTTTTGAAAATCACAATAAATAGTACACTAACTGTTTGTTTCTTATATAAAAATATTTCTGTCAAAAAATGTGCTTTTTCACTGTACATGATGTAGATTCCATCTAAAACCGCTTTTCAAAAAGAATTATTTTTATTTTCCAATAAATACTTTAAAATCGAAAGAAAAAAATGCATATTTAAAAAAGTACCTACTCTTTCTAGTTCTGATTTTTGTCACCAGCTGGCGTATCGCAACTTAATCATTCACAATATAAAACTCGAGATTTTACCGTGTGAAATTAATTTAACATTTTCCGACGGAGGCTCTGCAATATAAAGCCGTAAGTCGACTCTTATACAGCAGGGCTCACCACTCTCCACAGTTGTTGACTGACACAATCGGCTAACTGACAGAGAGTTTTTGTCTTTTTTTTTCTCTTCCGTTCCAAGGAATCTTGCACTGTACAAAATTTCAGTCGGTAGGTAGTGGTAAATAAAATCTTCGTGACTGATACTGTCAGTCATGTCAGTCAATCACTGGCGTTTGGTGAGCCCTGTGCAATGGGAAACAACAAATGACAGATTTCTGTTTGCATTAACCGATAGATTCAAAGTGGTGGCGCTCTTGTCGCTGCACAAGAAGCGCCTGGAAAGAGACAAATCATTTTTTGTTTGCAAGTAACAGTCCCTGTTTAGGATGAAGCTTTTCTACTTGAAGGTTGAAATTGAATCTAGCAGCTACTGGCAAGCAACATCCCACCTGAGTGGTTGTGGGAAAGTGGCTGTTGCTGTGGCAATGATTGATGCAGAGCAGCGACCGAGATCGCATTGGATGTCATCGAGGACTGGTGGATCTGACTCTGAATGGAGACTGAAGCAGGGGGCTGTCCACTGAGACTGGGGAACTCGTGTTGGAACTGTGGGGACTGATGGGCGAGGAAACTCAGTCCGAGGGTACCTCTTGCCCCTCTCCCGCCCCCCACGAGACTCGCATAACCGATCACTGTTGTCATGACGGGTGTACCTATTAATTACGCCAACCAATTTGCCATCGGTGGCGAATTTTAATCATCATCATTATCCAAATCACAGACCTTTCTTCATAACAAACTCTCAAAAAAAATCGTGTCAAAAGCGTATTCTGTGTCAGATGAGTGAAATGAACTCGCAAGATGAACAGAGCACAAGTTTTTTTAAGGGTATGCATCTTTTTTCCTTTTAATTTTTAATGTTTTTGAATCAAATACACTCTGGGTGCCGACTGACTTGAATCAAGGTGTCTACTCAAATCCTGGAAAAAAATTCCCTGACAAATCCAGGTTTTTTTTCGGGTATGTCAAGCTTTTTTCAGGTATAGTTATTAATAGTACGAAGCCAGTGAAGTAATTCAATTTTTTTAACCATGAACTTGGAATATATATGC
The DNA here is from genome assembly GCF_010883055.1 of Belonocnema kinseyi. Lineage (NCBI taxonomy): Eukaryota > Metazoa > Arthropoda > Insecta > Hymenoptera > Cynipidae > Belonocnema > Belonocnema kinseyi. The sequence continues at coordinate 109,441,227 of NC_046665.1, read as the reverse complement.
AATTTCGTGAGTTTATTGTACCTAATTTTTTTCAGTGAGTTTTTTCAGATGAATTTTCTAACCAAAAAATATGACTTTTCCACAAAATACAATAAATTTTCATTCAAATAGTTTAATTATCAACTGAAAAAATTCATTTTTAATCAAATAATTGAATTTTCAACTAAAAGCTATAGAAACTTTCAAAGAAAAATTTAATAGATAATTTTGAGTTAAAAAATTAATTGTCAACACACAAAAAAACGAATTTTCAACAAAATAGTTGCATTTTCAATCAAGAAGTTAAATTTTGAACCAAATAATTGGATTTTTAAGCAAATAATTGTATTTAAACCTAACAAAACAAAAAGAATTATCAAGTAAAAAAGATAAATTTTCAACAAAAAATTGAAGTTCAATTTTCCGTTAAAAAAATAAATCTCAACGATAGAGATGAATTTTTAACTAAATTATAGAATATTTCAAAGGATTGGTTAAAGCTTCAATTCAATAAGAAAATTAATTTTCTACCAAAAAATACGAATTTTCAAGAAAATACATAAATTTTGAACAACAAAAAAAGATAATTTTTTAATCAAATCGTTGAATTTTCAACTAAAAAATATTAACTTTGAAAGAGAAATGCAATAGATAATTAGCAGTTGAAAAGAATTTATTTTTAAACAAACAAAAAGGAATTTTCAACCAAATATTTAAATTTTCAACCGAAATTCAATTGAAATTTCATCCAAATATTCAGACTTAAATTCTTAACAAAATAATTAAATTATTAAGCAAATAGTTGAATTAAAAAAAAATCAAATTTTGAAGCAAAAAAATCAATTTCAACAAGAGACGATTTTTTTAAACTAAATTATGGCATATTCGAGTTTACGGTTAAAGCTTGAGTTGGAAAACTAATTTTTAGTGGAAGAAGTTAGTTTGCAACTAATATTATGAAATATTCAACTGGATTAGTTAAAGTTTCAGTTAAAAACAATAATTTTTTAACGAAAGAGATGAATTCCCAACGAAAATTATGGAATATTCAAAAACATTAGTTAAAGCTTCAGTTAAAAAAAAAATCATTTTTGAACGAAATAGACGATTTTTCAATAAAAACATGAATTCTCAATCAAATAGTTCAATTTTCATCTAAAAATATTGATTTCCCACCAAAAAAATACAGAAATTGGTAACCAAGGTGAAGGATTTTCAACAAAAATATGAATATTTAATTGAAATAGATGAATAATCAAGTAAAAAGGTGAATTTCCAAACAAGAAGTTTAATTTTGTAAGAAGCCATGAAAATATTTTACATTCTTTTAAACAATCAACTCGGAATTTGGATACATTTTCGCCGGTTTTATTATAAATAATATGTTTCTTTCAGTTTCACGGGATTCAATAAAAATGTTTAAGTTAAATTTTAGAAAAACTTGACAAATTTTATCACAAAATATTCTTCAATATATTAGCATTATAATTTTTTAATCAAATAGTTGAATTTTCGATCAAAAAAGGCGATTTTTCAACAAAAACATGAATTCTCAACGAAATAATTCTACTTTCACAGAAAATATCAACTTTTCAACTAAAAAAATGAAAATATTTTTAAAAATTCAGTTAAAACTATTAATTTTCCATCAAGAAAACAAAGAAATTTTCAACCAAAGTGAAGAATTTTCGACAAAAACGATGATAACTTAACTGGAATACATCAATTTTCGAACTAGACAATAAATTTGTTATAAAAAAATACGATTTTTCTTGACAAAATACTTCAATTTTTAATGAAATAGATGAATTTTCAACGAAATAGTTGAATTTTGAACTAAAAAATATTAATTTTTAAAAAGAAGTTTATTTTTCAAAACAAGAAAATTAGTTTTCTACCAAAATAGTCCAATTTTAAAACAAAAAACACCAATTTTTATAGAATTAGTTGAATTTGTAACTAAAAGAAAAAGATCAATTTTCAACGAAAAATGAAATAGTTCAATTTTCAGTTTAAAAAATTAATTTTCAATCAAACTGATGAATTTTCAACTAAAATCATGAATATTTAACTGGAATTTTCAAAAAAGAAGTTTATTTTTCAAACAAGAAAATTAGTTTTCTACCAAAAATTCCATTATTAAAACAAAAAATTTAAATTTGTATGGAAATAGTTGAATTTTTAACTAAAGCCGACCATTTCTTAACCCAATAGTTGAATTTCAAACTAAAAATAATCAATTTTTAACCAAAAATGAAATAGTTCAATTTTTAGTTTAAAAAATTAATTTTTAACCAAACTGATGAATTTTTAACTAAAATGATAAATCTTCAACTGGAATTTACTTGAATTTTCAAAAAAGAAGTTTATTTTTCAAATAAGAAAATTAGTTTACTACCCAAAAAAGTCGAATTTTAAAAACAAAAAACATGAATTTCTATAAAAATGGTTGAATTTTCAAGCTAAAAAAAAATCAATTTTCAACCAAAAATGGAATTGTCAATTTACAGTTTGAAAAATTAATTTGCAAGCAAACTGACGAATTTTCAAATAAAATGACTATTTAACTGGAATTTACTTGAGTTTTCAAAAAAGAAGTTTATTTTTCAAATAAGAAAATTATTTTTCTACCAAAAAAAGTCCGATTTTAAAACAAAAAACATGAATTTTTATAGAAATAATTTAATTTTTAACTAAAGCCGACAATTTTTCAACCCAATAGTTGAATTTCAAACTAAAAAAAGATCAATTTCCAAACAAAAATGAAATAGTTTCATTTTCAGTTTAAAACATTAATTTTCAATCAAACTGATGAATATTTAACTGGCATAGTTGGATTATAAAAAAAAAAAGGACTAATTTTCACCAAAATTGACGAATTTCCAACTAAAAATGGTAGTCAAATTTTAAGTGAAAAAAAATGTTTTTCTAACCAAAGTAGATGAAATTTAAAACCCAAAAGACGAAATTGAAGGATAAATAATTACAGTTTCAAACAAAGTGATGAATTTTCAACCTAAAATATGATTTTCAACTACAATAATTAATTCTTGACTAGAATAATTAATTTTCAACCAAAGAAATTAATTTCCAAGAAAAAAATTTTGAAACAAGAAAGATTTTTCAGCCAATAGAGAGAAGTAATTTTGAAAAAGATGCATTTTCAACCAGATAATAGAATTTTCTCCTAAAATCGATAATTTTCAACGAAAAATAGAATAGTGTTAAATTTAAGTTAATACAATTTAAAAAAAAAAGCATTTTATTCACCTTTATATTGCAATTAAGAAAGAAAAAAATTAAGCACAGTTCCGGAAATTTCTCTGACTTAAAACAACAAAAATTCCCTGACAATTCCATGTTTTCCAGGCATTCCTGTCAGGAATAGACACCCTGTTGAACCCACCGTGAATAATTTTGGAATATTTTAAAATAGCAATAAAAAAAAAAAAAAAAATAAAAAAAACTTGACTCTGATTCGTTTCTCTTTAAAGATAAATGACTTTGGTTTCCAAGTGAAATTGGAATTCTACAACAACACTAAAAGTTGCCTCGTCAAGAACGCTACATTGCCAAATGCAAAAGTGAATTTCAAGCTAGAAGACATGCAATCAATCAATCATCAAAAGGCAGAACTCGACGATTTTATTGTATAGAGTTTGCAGTTTTAAATCGCCAAATCAGATTACGCCGAGTCTACAGATCAATGCATCTATCTTAACAGGCGGGCATTGCAGCTGGGAAATATCTAGTGATTATTTATTGAACGACAGTTATTAATCTTTGAGATTTTGCGAATGAAATTTCATTTTGGCAAAGCGTGACGAGAATAGGAATCAAATTGACGTAGTATATTTCTTTTTTTTTTTTCTTTTTTTTTTTTTTGTTTTTTCATTTAATTCTGGAATCGAACGTACCAACATCTCCGGGTCTGCTCATTATTGCACTCCATGATGATTTGTTTCCTACGTCTGATGGATGGGGTAACTGAGAATTCTGTTGCCCTGGCAGTGGTGGATGATGCTGTGGCGTCGTTGACGCTGGAGTGGTGCCCGCCGCACATTGTGATTGAGATGAATTTGTCTGGAAAGAAAAGGCCAGAAGCCAATTTTCTTTAAACATTCAACAACCACAATGTTAATTTTCTACAATTTTTGACACTGAATCTCTTATTAAGAGAATAAAACAATTTTAGATTAAGATTTAATAAATTTAAATTTATTTCGACCAAAAACGATGAATTTTCAATCCAGAAGGACGAATTTTCCATAAAACAGTTAAATTCTAGACACACAAGATCAGTTTTTAATTATATAGTTCCATTTTTAACGAAGTTGTTCAATTTTCAACCTACAAAGGTCTATTTTCAAACAGAAAACAGTTGTATTTCCAACCAAACAATTTAACGTTTTAGAATATATATATGAACAATCAACAAAATAATATTAACAAAACACGAGTTTTTAAAGAAATACTTGAATTTTCGAAAAACTGATCAAATTTTCTACAAAACAGTAGATTAAAAAAAAGACTGGAGTTTTATACCTACAAAGATGAATTTTTAAACAAACACACGAATTTTTAATAATAAAGTTGAACTTTTAACCAAACAGTATGTAAATTTTCTATCTACAAAGATGAATTTTCAACAAAATGATTGAATTTTTAACAAAAAATTCAGATTTTCAAAACAAATGAGAGTAATTTTTAAAAAGAAAGTTTGAATTTTTAACCCGAAAACTTGAATTATCTAAAAAATATGAATTCTCAACAAAAAAAAAAAAAAAACGAATTTATAAAAAGATCAATTTTCAATGAAAGGGTTGAATGTTCAACTTGCGAATATGAATTCTCAACAAACAATGTAATAGTTTATATTTTAACCAAAAATTTCTACCAAAAGAGATGAATTTTCAAACAAACGAAGATTTATTTTCTACCAAAAAAGAATTTTTAATTAAAATGATGAATTTTTCATCCAAAAAGACAAATTATCCGCAAAACAGTTAAATTTTTAGCTCGAAAACGTTTTTAAAAAAATTTATTAGTAACTACACAGTTTAATTTTTACCCAAAAAAAGTAAAAATTTTAAACCAAAAAGATTAGTTTTCTACTAAAAAGACCAATTTTCCACTAAAACACATCAATTTTGAACCAAAAAGGGAAAGTTACATTTTTGTTGAAAAAACTATTTCTTACAAAAAAAAAAGGAAAGAAGTTTCAACACAATAGTTGGAACATTTAACCAAATATTTGTACAATTTTCAACCTATAAAAATGATTTTTTAACAAAATGATTGGATTTTTAACAAAATAGTTGAATTTTCAACCTAAAAAATGAATTCTCAGCCTAAATTCTCTACCTAAAATTTCTATTAACAAGAAGAATTTTCAAAAAAGTATATGAATTTTCAAGCAAATAGTTAAATTTACACATAAAAAAATTTCAACTAACAAAAAAAAAAAGATTTTTTAACTAAAATTATGAATTTTCCAACCAAATATACACATTTTCTTTTAAAAAGTATAATTTTCAACACCATAATGTAAATATTCAATAAAAGGTAATTTGCAACCACGAAGTTTCATTTTTAACCAAAAAAGAGAAAATTTCAAAACAAGATTATTTTTCTACCAAAACGACTAATTTTAAACTAAAATAAATAAACTTTGAACTAAAAAGGAAAGAGTTACATCTTCAGTTGAAAAAATTAATTTAAAACAAAAAAAAAAAAATTTCAACTAAAGAGATGAATTTTGAACTAGAATGATGGAATATTCAACTAGATTAGTTTAGTTTTTAATAAAAAAATAATAATTTTGAACAAAAAAGCTTCTAAATAAAACGTGGTGAATCTTCAACTGGAATAGTTCAATTTTTAATCAAGAAGATTGGTTTTCAAATAAATTTACGAATCTTTAACCAGAAGAATTATATTTTTAATGATAAGATTACTTTTCAACCAAGAAGATTAATTCCTACAAAAAAAAAATAATTTTCAATAAAAAATTGTATAGTTACATTTTCCGTTACGAACATTTATTTTCAACTAAAGAGATGATTTTTGAACTAAAATTATGTAATATCAAACCAGGGTGGCCGTTTTAATCGACGAAATAAATTCCCGGTCATTTCCCGGTTCGCAAACATTTTTCATGGTCAATGAAATTTAAAAAATGGAACACTAAAGCTAAACAATTTTCCACTTAAGGTAATAAAAATTAAGCTGCAAATAAAAGCACACAAAGTGAAATTGTTAAATTTTAAACTTTTAAAATTGAAATTTAAAAGTTTTTAATTAAAAACTTTTGAATTCAAATGCTCAATAATTTACGCGTATTAAATTGAAGGTACTAACATTTTTCAATATAAAATAATGTAAATCCACATTATCATTTTCAATTCTCCAAATAAAAAAAAGCAATCAATGAACTTTAAAATTTTCAAAATTATATAATTTTAAGGAATTTTAAGCTAGAAATATTAAATATTGAAAAATTGCAAATTTTTTTACTGAACACTTCTAGAATTAGAAATTCAATTATTTTCTTTTTAAATAGTTTAAACATCCTTGGTTAGCTTCAAAATTCTATTTCAAAATCTTGAAAAATCTAGAAGTTGTTTTAAGTTGGTTCTAAATTTAAAATTATTTTGGAAATTTTTTCAGAACTTCTAAATATCTGTCAAAATTAATTGAATTTTTTCTACAATTGTCAGAAAATCCTGCAAATTTTAGAAAACTTCATTGCAATTTGGATGTATAAATATCAATTGAACATTTATTATTTGCAGACGAAATTTTAGTAATTTTAAAAGATATGTAGACTTCTTAAAAAGATTTAAACTCAATGTAAAACTTTAAATGATAGCCTAATATAAAACAAAATGTAGATTTTCGTAGATTTTAAACAAAAAAATTTAATTCTTTTCCAAAATGGTTAAAGGTTTCAAAAGAATAAAAACATTCTCTTAAGATTCCTAGGAAAATTAAAACTAAATTTTCAAAGATTTAAACAAAATTTTCAAAAAAGGTTCTAAAAGATTTTAAGAAAACTTTCTAAAATTTGCATGATAATTTTTTATCTTTTTGAAACTCCTAAATATCTCTTAAAATTACTCAAATTTTTTCTAATAATGTTCATTTGTAAATTATACATCAAAATTAAAAAATTTCACATACAATTTAGGCATTTTTAAAATAAAACAATTAAAGTTTTAAAGTTCAAAGTTTAAAGGCTCTTCAAAATTTGAACGATTCCAGGCTTTCTATGCCAAAAAATTCAGTTAAAGATTCTTTACTTTCAAATATTTGGTTTCAATTTACTTGTCTTAAATCAAAATTCAAATATTACCAAATATTCAATAATTAATCTTTTTTTAATTAAAAATTTCAAATTGAATTGGTTAAAAATTAAATATTTTAGATTGAAACAATATTTTTAATTTAATAAAATGCTTTAATTATGAATATATTATTATGAAGTTATTTTTAAGTTGAAAGTAGTTTATAAACTTTCAGTCACACCTTCAAATTTGTTAAAGACTAAGACTTTCAAATTGAAACCGTTCAAGTTTCAACGTTAAAATCGGAAAAGTTCTTAAATTTTGAACCAATTTAAAAGCGTTTTGTCAAATCGTTTTTGTTCACTTTTTATTAGGACAGATAAATTTTAAAAAAATATTTAAACATAAGACTTTTATTTCTGATTTGTTCAAGACTTTAAGAAAGCATTTAACAAATCTTTAAATTAAAAATGTAAGCTTAAGAATAAAAATTTTTAATGGAAAATTGTTAAAGACAAAAAACTTTTGAATTGCGCATTGTAAGCTAAATAATAGCATAATTCAAAAACATGACAATTCAAATAATTATTTAAAACCTGTTGAAATTGAACGTGCACAGATTTTTTTTCGATAAATTTATAAAATTCCCGGTAAAAAAAAAATCACTGTCATTTCCCCGTCTCAAATAATAATTTTTAAAAAATCTTTTGAATAAAATGCTGAATCTTCAACTGGAATAGTTGAATTTTTAACCAAGAAGAATAATTTTCAAATAAAATAATGAACCTCTAATCAGAAGAATTGAATTTTCAATGATAAGATTATTTTTCAACCAAAAAGATTAATATTTACCAAAAAAGACAAATTTTCAATACCAAAGATTGAATAGTTAAATTTTTAGTTACGAAAATTTATTTTCAACTAAAGTGATACATTTTCAACCAAAATTATGAATCTTAAAAAAATAATATTTTTTAACAAAGTGGTTCACACTTCAACCAAATAGTTCAGTTTTGAAAAAAAGACCAATTTTCAATAAATTTTCATTCATTTTTATCTAAAAAAAAAAAAAAAACTAAAAAAAAATACTAATTATCAAAAGAAACGTAATTTTCTACTAAAACAGTTGAATTTTCAACCAAAAACAGAAGAATTTTTAAATAAAATAGAATATATTATATCAAGATGACCGCAAAACTTCATTTTCAAGATTTCTCAACTTTCCCTGACCATTAATACTCAACAATCAGAATGTTAATCTTGTGACATTTGTCAATAAAGAATCTTGTATAAACTAAATAAAACAATTTCAAATAAAAAATTATTATCCTTGAGAGTTAGTTTTAGACTTTTGTCAAATATTTTTCAAAAGCCCTGACTTTTTTCCCCCTAATTTCCCTTGATTTATGGCCACCCTGAAGATTAAAGTGACTTGATGATTACATTAGTGTTGTCGGGGGTGTTGGCTGAAGTGGTAATAGTACTGGTTGTGGGTGATGAGACGTCTTTAGTTGTAGCCCAACCGCTTCCACCGCTTGGTACAAGACTGACAGCTGGATCGCCGCTGTTGTGTTCACTTTTCAAACTGGGCAAATTAGCAGGTGGTCGCCGTGCCGAAGGCACCTTTCCCAAACTTTGCATTCCATGTTTGCGCGGTAATGTGCTTTTTTGTTGCTGTTGCTCCAAAGATTCCCCCTGGAAAGTTGGCCAAGTGTGATGGACATAAGTAAATATGCATAAAAAAAACCTTAATCTAGATCTCACAAGACCCAGTGGGATAAAATACAGGGACCAAAGTGTGCGTTTTATAACGCTCAACTGCTAAAAAATTCATGTCCCGGAATTTAGATCCGCAAACTTATTTTTTATAAAATATTTAAGTTGTGCTAAATTGTGCTAGACTTGTGCTCATTTGTGCTGTAAATAATTTTTTGAAAAATCAAAAATTACGGGCAGAATTTTTGAAAAACTTTTATTTTTGCTAGATCCGCAACTTTCTACTAAAGTAAAAAGAAAGGTTATACTAGGCTACCCCATCCGTTTAAAAAAAAAAACTGTATTATTTTTTGAAATTTCGAAAAAATGAAACTTGTGCTGAGTTGTGCTCGACAAATGCGGTCTTTATTCCGTCTAACAAAATTACGTGAGATCAACAGTTCTCATACGAAAACTCAAAATGTAAACTCAAACAACACGAAATGTTCAAAAATAGTCAAATTTCGAAAAAATGAAACTTGTGCTAAGTTGTGCTCGACAAATGCATAATTTTGTTAGAGGGAATAAAGACTGCATTTGTCGAGCACAACTTAACAGGTTTTATTTTTTCGAAATTTGACTATTTTTGGACATTTCGTGTTATTTGAGTTTACATTTTGAGTTTTCGTATGAGAACTGTTGATCTCGCGTAATTTTGTTATCGAGCATAAACTAGCACAAGTTTTAGTTTTTTCGAAATTTTAAAAAATAATACATTTTTTTGGTTTTTGGTCATTTTTTTAAACGGTTAGGTTTTTGCAATTTTTATTTCTTGCACAAAATTGTGTATGCTTCGAGCCGCCTGGCACAATCTTTCTTTTTACTCTAGTAAGAAGTTGCGGATCTGGAAAAAAAAAAAACGTTTTTCAAAAATTGTGCCCGTAATTTTTGATTTTTGCGGATCTAACTTTCAGGATAAATTTATGAGACTTCAAAAAAATTCAAGTTAAATTCAAAAGAATTCATAGGAATTGGAAAAAATTTGGAAAATAAAAGAAATTTCATTGATTTCCCTAAAACTAGAATGAATTCCGTAAATTTGAAATTAACTTAGAAAAATTCCAGGGAATTCAAAGGAATGGGGTGAAATGTATAAGAATTCAAGGTGAGGTTAAAATAATTTTGGGATGAATTAAATAAAATCTTTTAAAAATTCATAAAAGTAAATAGAATTACAACAAAACTTAATGAATTCAGGGTGAATTCAAAGAAATTCAAATTAATTGGAAATAATTTTTAAATTAAAAAAATCAATTGATTTTAGTAAAATTTAAGGAATTTCAGGGAAACCATTATTCGACCAGATTCATAAAAAATTGAGCTGAATTTAATAAGAAATCAAATGAATTGAAAAAAATATGAAAAAAATTAATTTAATTGACTGGGATTGAAATGAGTTTAGAAAAATTGAAAAGAATTCAAAAGTGTGTTCTAAAAACTTCACGATAAATCCAACTAAACTTTAAAAAAATTTTTGAATTGAGTGGAACTAAGTGAATTAAACGAATTCAAGATAAATTAATACGAATTCAGGGCGAATTCAAAATGAATTGCAACATTTTTGAAAATCTTTTTAAATTTTAGTTTTGAAAATCGAAAAAATTCCATTCATTTCCGTAAAATTGGAATGAATTTAGAGAAATTTAAGTAAAACGAGAATAATTCAAAAAGAATGGTAAAAATTCAAGATGATTAAAAAAAATCAAAGAAATTGAAAACAATTCAAAAATATGAAAAAACTTCATTGAATTCCGTAAATTTGAAATTAACTTTAAAAAATTTCAGGGAAAGCAAAAGAATAGGATGAAATGTATAATAAGTCAAGATGAGTTTAAAAGAATTTTGGGATTAATTAAATAAAATATTTTAAAAACTCAAAAAAATCCATAGAATTAACTAGAATTGAGTAAATTTTGAAAAAATGAAGTAAATTTACAAAAAAAAAATCAATAGAATTACAATCAAAATTTAAAGAATTCAGGACGAATTTAAAAAAATCAAATTGATTCGAAATAATTGAAAAAATAAAAAAAAAATCAATTGATTTTAGTAAAATTTAAGGAATTTCAGGGAAACCATTATTCGATTAAATTCATGAAAAAACACAGCTGAATTTAATACGCAATCAAATGAATTGAAAAAAATTGAATTGGCTGAGTTTGAAACGAGTTTAGAAAAATTAAAGAGAATTCAAAAGTGATTTTTAAAGACTTCACGACGAATCAAGCAAAACCTTGAAAAATCTATTGAATTCAGTAGAATTAAGTGAATGGGAAGAATTCAACATAAATCAATACGAATTCAGGGCGATTTTCAAATGAATTGCAAAAAATATTTGAAAATGTCTTCAAATCTTTGAAACCATACTAATTTCGAACCAAAAGTGATTAATGAATACAAAACAAAACAATTCAAATGAATTGAAGATAATTTTAAAAATCAAAGGAATTCCATTGATTTCCGTAAAACTAGAAAGAATTGATAGGGATTTTAGGTAAGCGAGAAGAATTCGATGAAATTCATTAAAATTCAAGGTATATTAAAAAAAACCCAAATGAATTGAAGACAATTTAAAACTATAAAAAAAATACATTAAATTCAGGGCAAATTAAAAAAGAATTCAGGTTGAATTGTAAAACAATAATTTCAAATCCTTTCAAATTTTGGAAAACCTATTAATAATTGGTAAAAAAAAAAAAGAATTCAAATGAATTAAAAATAATTTTTAAAATTCCATCGATTTCAGTAAAATTTGAGTGAACTGAAAAATTAAAAAAAAAAAAAATTGAATTTAGTGATTTTGAAATGATTTTAGAAAAATTAAAGAGAATTAAAAAGTGATCTTTAAAGACTTCAAAATGAAAAAAAAAACTTTGAAAAATCTATTGAATTGAGTGAATGAAAAAGAATTAAAGGTAAATTAATACGAATTCAGGGCGAATTCCAAATGAATTGCAAAATTCGTTTAGAATCTCTGCAAAACTTTAAAACCCTACTAATTTCTAACAAAAAAAGTAACTAATGACTATAAAACATTTCGAAATAAAAATAAAACAAATTGAAAATATTAAGAAAATCTTCGAGCTTATTAAAACACTTGAAATTGTTTAAATCCCTTGAAAATGCCTTGGAATATTTTAAAATGCCATATATTTCAGTCTTTGAAATCCGTTCAAACTATTATAAAATAAAAAAAATTTTATAAATTTTTTTTTAAATAGGCTACAATATTTCGAATCTTTTGAAATCGCTTGCAAGTTTTTAAAGCTCTTGAAAACGCCAAGGAATTTTAAAAAATACCTTTAAAAATTCCAGATCCTTAAATAATTTGATCAATTAAATTTAAAAAATTAAAAAGAATTCCAATGAATTTAAGAGAGCGCAGAATAAATTAATAAGAATTCAGGACCAATTCAAAAAACTAAATTTTAAATTCTTAAAATCTTTGAAATCCTATAAAATACCTCACTTCTAGTAAATAGAACTTTTGAAATACAAGAATTTAAAATTAAATTAAAACTTTTAAAAATTGAAGAGAATTCCAAAGAATTTAAGATGAATTTCACACCTCTTCAAATCTTTGAAACTTTGACTAATGACTAAAAAACAATTCAAAAGAATTCTAATGAATTAAATGTGATCGGGAAAATCCCTTTATTTCATTAAAACTCGAGTGAATTTAGAGTAACTTAAGGGAAACGAGAAGAAGTCGATAAAATACATTGGATTGAAAAGCCTAATTTGATAAAAATAAAAATTGGATTTAAATAAACAATTATGTAAATTCAAAACATGAATTCCTTAGAATTCAAGATGAATTAAACAAAATTTTTGGAAAAATCCACAGAATTTAATAAAATTGAGTGAACCTAAAAGAATTTTTTTTTAATCCATATAAATTGATAAGAAATCAAGGTACATTCCAAACAAGAATTTCAGATCTTTGAAACTTTGACTAATAAATACAAAAATTCAAAAGAGTTCAAATAAAGTGGAAAAAATCTCATTTATTTCAGTTAAATTTGAGCGAATTTCGAGGAATTCAAGGGAAATAAGAAGAATTCGATGAAATTTATTTTAACAAACTGGATTTAAAAGACAATCATCTGAATTCAAAATAATTTAAAAATAGAAAAAAAAATTAATTGAATTGAGTAAGATTGAAACGAGTTTAGAAAAATGATAAAAAATAAATAAACTAATTTGATGAAATGCCTGAGAATTCAAGATGAATTAAACAAAAACTTTTGAAAAATCCACTGAATTGAATAAAATTGGGTGAATTAAGAAGAATTCAAGATAAGGTTAAAAGACTTGAGAAAAAATTAAGTCAGAACTTTAAAAAATTTCAACAAAATTCTAAAGAATTAAGGGTAAATTAATAATAACAAATCAGGAAGAATTGCAAGAATAATTTCAAATCTCTTCAAATATTTCACTCATGACTACAAAACATTTCAAAAAAATTCAAATGAATTGATTAAACAATTTTTGTATACAATATTTTTTTTTATATTTAAGATTTTATTATATTTGTGAAGTCCTTATGAATTCTTTAACATAATTGTGAAATCTATCCTAGTTCTAGTAAATTAAATGAAATTAAGGTGGTTTTAGCGTGAAACGAAATCCATGCTAAAAAGCTGAAATTTTTATTATAACTTCTTTAACTATTTTTGAATACATCTGCGAAGTTTCAGA
>NC_046665.1:109423554-109427406 GCF_010883055.1 Belonocnema kinseyi | reverse complement strand
GGATTTTAAAGGGGCTCTGGGCAGCAAAATTACTCTAGGAAATGAAACCTGGAATATATGGACAATATACTGCAAAGATAAGATTAAAGAGTTGACAGCTAGCCTGGATGATGAAATAGAGGATAAAGGGAATGAAAATTTGCTAATCGGAGGAGACTTTAATGCAAGGACGGGTGCAAAGGGAGCAATTTACAGAGGACCAGAAGAGGAAGAAGTAAAAAAAGCATCTAAGGACAAAGTAGCCAATACGGAAGGAGATCAGCTAATCAAGTTAGTAGAACGTAAAGGATGGTGTATATTAAATGGGAATTTAGAAGGTGACAATCAAGGAGAATTTACATACGTGGGTAACTCGGGTAAGAAGAGGGGAAAGGTGTCATCAGTAATGATTACACTATAACTAACTATGAAGGTTTGGATAAGATAGAAGATTTTAAAATAATTCACAGAATAGAATCAGATCATCAGCCAATGGGGTGTATATTAAAAACAGAACTTGTCAGAGCGAACCGATGTTGTCAACAGATACCAGAAAAAGAGATTGTGGTATGGGACAATGAAATTAAGATCGATTATAATGTAAAAATGAGTGCTGGCGTTTACTCAGAAAATGATCTAAAGGAAGAATGGAATACTTTTGCAAACAAAGTGAACAGCGCCATGAAAAAGAAAAAGGTTAAGTCAATCAGATTTTAATTAGGGCATAAAATTTGGTGGGATAAGGAATGTTCACGAAAAAAGTGGAAGGTAAAGAAGTTATACAAGAAATGGAAAGATAATAAAGGTTCGTGGGAAGCTTACGCTCATAAAAGATCAGAGTTCAGGAAAATGTGCGAAGATAAGGAAAAGAAAAGAAAGGATAACGAATTAGAAGAGATAAAAAATGCAAAAACGGAGAAAGATATTTCGAAGTATATAAATAAACAAAGGAAGAAAAAGAATAGCATTAGTAGTGAAATAAAGATGAAAGACTGGAAGAATCACTTCATGGACCACTTAGAAGGAACAGAAGCTCATTCTACAACACAAGGGAAAAGGAATAACCTACAGGAAGATGAATCCGACCTTAGCGACGAAGAAATTAATGACCAAATTAAGAAACTGAGAATGAAGAAAGCACCAGGAGAAGATGAAATACCGAATGAAGCATGGGTATATTTAGAAGGGGATGGCAAAAGGAAACTTTTTGGACTGATAAGAAGAGTGTGGAATGGAGAAGGCTTCCCGAATAGTTGGAGGAAAGGGATTATTGCACCGATATTCAAGAAAGGAGAAACAGAGGATCTGAAAAACTATAGACCGATCACTCTGTTTAACACGGCGTACAAAGTGTATGTCATGATATTAAACGAAAGATTAGTGAAGGATTTGGAAGAGAAGAAAATATTACCGGACACACAGGCAGGATTTAGAAAAAATAGAGGAACAATAGACAATATATACATACTGCAGCATATCATAGAGAGAGAACTAGAGAAAAAGGGAGGAAAGATCTTTGCGTTCTTCATTGATTTAAAGGCAGCCTTTGATAAGGTAAATAGGGAAAAGTTGTGGAAAACAATGGAGATAAGAGGTGTAAGAAAAGGTTTAATTGAAAGAGTGAAAGAAATCTATGTAAAAACGGTTAGTGGTGTGAGGGTAAATGGCAATATCACAGAAGAATTTTGCACAGAAGAGGTCCTTAGGCAGGGCTGTCCTCTTAGCGCTACACTATTCACAGTCCTGATCTCTGATTTAGAAGAGGAAATGAGAAAAGAAATTGTGGGAGGCATAAAATTTGGGAGTGAAAAATTCTGGTCACTTGCTTACGCAGATGATATAGCACTTTTGGCGAACAATGAAGAAGATTTTAGGTCAATGATGAAAAGATTCGAAAAGTTCTTAGAGAAGTTAAGTTTAATATTGAACGTAGAAAAATCGAAGGTAATGGTTTTCAAAAAAGGTGGGGGCAGAGAAAAGGAAAGAAAATGGAATTGGAAAGGAGTAAATGTAGAGCAAGTGAAAGTATTCAAATATTTAGGGTACACATTCAACAAAAATGGAGGCTGTGATAGACACATTCAGGAGATTGTTAAAAAGGCCAACATTGTGATGAAACATACGTGGGGGATAGGGGAAAGACTCTTTAAGGACCATTTCAACAGAAGAATACATATTTCTATCAGCTTAGTGGTTGGAGTTCTGTGTTACGGGGCAATATCTTAAAATGTGTGGTTATAGTCAAGAGGGTTTAAAAACATTAAAAGATAAGAGAGCTGATGTAAAAGAGATACTAAAGAAGACAGACTACGAAGTGCAAAGACAAACACAGCTAGGTAAAATACAGGAATCTCGGTACAATAGTAGGTATAAACTAGTAAATACTGGATTAAAAGCAGAATATTTGTGTAAGGTAGGAAACAAAGGAAGTCACAAACTAATAGCTAGGGCGAGATGTGGCAATTTAGAGGAAAAATCTAGATATTGGTTAGACGAAGGAATCAGATGTGAACTTTATATAAAAGAGAAAAAGGTACACTGGAACATTTAATTAGAGACTGCGAATTAATAGATAGACCAAATTTAGAAATTGAAGAAATGTTAAATGGTAGGGCAGGCAATAAGAATGTGTGTAATCGGTTAAGACTTTTGTAAAAGCGAAAAGAGGATGTAATTAACTCTAGATAAGTAGAGAAATATATAATATGAGTGTATAGAGAACCATTATTGTTACTATTAATCCATATAGAGATTCTATTTTGTTTTAGTTGTCAAAAAAATCATTGAATGCAAGAGTGGATGGATAAGAAAAAGAAATGTAAACCAAGTCCAATTTTTCAAGGCCGTTGGGCTGAAAAATAAGTAAATATCTATCTATCTATCTTTCCTACTTCTATTGTTATTTATTTTAAAACACTGGAATATTTGAAACTTTTGAGAAATATTTCGAAATTTACTAAAAGAAGAAAGAAGTTAACTCGTTTAAAATTTTGGAAATCTTTTGAAACCCTTATTGACTCTAGAAATATTTGGGATATCTTTTGAAATACTAAAAATTTGGAAATTATTTATAATCATTGAAATCTGGTGTACTGCACCCTCTTTGAAACCGTTGAATTTCTTGTATTCTTGTATTGTTGCATTGTTCTGACATCTTTTATATTCATTTGAAATCATTAAAATATTTGAAATATTTTGAAATCGTTTAATACCTTTAAAATGTTTCGAAATCTGCTGTAATGTGCCCTTTTAAAATTTGGATAAAATCTTTGAAATATTTGTGAAATCTTTTGTCTTCAATTGAAGTCATTAAAACCTTTGAAATCTTTTAAAATTCTGGTAAAATCTTCGAAATCTTTTGTATTCATTTGAAATAATTAAAATATTTGAAATCTTTTAAAATATTGGTAAAATCTTCGAAATCTTTAAAATATTTGTGGAATCTTTTGTAATCATTAAAAATAATTAAAATGTTTGAAATCTTTTAAAATTCTGGTAAAATCTTCGAAATCTTTTGTATTCATTTGAAATAATTAAAATATTTGAAATCTTTTAAAATATTGGTAAAATCTTCGAAATCTTTAAAATATTTGTGGAATCTTTTGTAATCATTTAAAATAATTAAAATGTTTGAAATCTTTTTAAATTTTGGTAAAATCTTTGAAATATTTTAGAAAGACTTTGTATTTAATTGAAATAATTAAAATAATTGAAATCTTTGAAATATTTGAGAAATCTTTTATAATCAATTGAAATTATTAAAATCTTATGAAATTTTGGTAAAATCTTGGAAATATTTGAGAAAGCTTTTGTATTTTATTGAAATAATTAAAATATTTGAAATTTTTTAAAATTTTGGTAAAATCTTCGAAA
>NC_046665.1:109407629-109423454 GCF_010883055.1 Belonocnema kinseyi | reverse complement strand
AAATTATTAAAATCTTTTAAAATTTTGGTAAAATCTTTGAAATATTTTAGAAAGATTTTGTATTTAATTGAAATAATTAAAATATTTGAAATCTTTTAAAATATTGGTAAAATCTTTGAAATATTTCTGAAATCTTTTGAAATATTTGTAGAATCTTTTGTATTCAATTGAAATAATTAAAATATTTGAGAAATCTTTTTTATTCAATTGAAATGATTAAAACCTATGAAACCTTTTAAAATGTTGGTAAAATCTTGGAAATATTAGAGAAATCTTTTGTATACAATTAAAATCATTAAAATCTTTGAAATCTTTTAAATTTTTGGTAAAATCTTTGAAATCTTTTTAAATTTTGGTAAAATCTTTCAAATATTTGAGAAATCTGTTGTATTCAATTGAAATAATGAAAATATTTGAAATATTTGAAAATTTTTGTAAAACCTTTGAAATATCTCAGAAATATTTTGTATTCAATTGAAATTATTAAAATCTTTTTAAATTGTGGTAAAATCTTTGGAATCTTTTGTATTCATTTAAAATAATTAAAATATTTGAAATCTTTTAAAATTCTGGTAAGATCTTTGAAATATTCAAAAAAAAAAAAAGTTTTGAAACCGTTTAAAATCTTTCAAATGTTTTGAAATCTTTGAAATCTGGTGTATTGCACACTTTTTGAAATCGTTGAATTTGATATCTTTTTGGAATTTTTATAAATTTTTTTTAAATATTTGTGAAATCTTTTATATTTTTTTGAAATTATTAAAATAATTGCAAAATCTTTGTGAAATCTTTTGCATTCATTTTAAAATCTTAAAAATATTGTGAAATCTTTGACATCTGGTGTACTGACCACCCTTTTTAAAATCCCTTTTAAATCTTTGAAATCCGTGAACTCTGTGAATTGTCCGAAATCCTTTTAAATATTATAAAATCTTTGAAATCTGGCGTATACTCAAAACCCCAGTGGTTAACCCCTCGAAAACTGTTTTAAAATCAAAACAAAGATTCAAATTCATGGTTCTCCTGAGAAATTCAAAGACATTTTCAGGTTTTCAAGGTTTAAAAAAAAAAAATTCAAGAAGAAATTTAAATTTAGAGTACAATAGAGGATATAGACGGTCTGTGAGGCCTTTTAAACAATTGAGGTCATTCTGATACTCACCCTGCTAACTCGGTACAAACTATTGATATCTAATGACTGAAACTTGGATTTTCCTTTCTCCCCCTTCGACACAATCCCCGACAGAGTAGACATGCTGTCTGCAGGCAACCATTTAGTACTACTCAGACCCAACGAACGAACCCTTTGTCTGAAAATAAAAGAAAAGCAGAACGTCAACAACAAATTGAATATGCCGCCTTTTTCAATGACACCACTTTCCGAATGCATAATTAGGTTCCTTTCTGACGTCCTTGAAAATAATATAATAAATCCGTTGAATAACTGGTAAAAAAAAAAAAAACTTTTTCACAAGATTCTTTTGGAACCGACTCATCAAATCAGCGATAAAAATTATTCAGAATTTTTCTACACCTTGACGAACTTGTTCTTTCATCCTTGATGAGTCATCAACTTTAGAGATAATCGGTCATTGTATGACCCACAAGTTTAAAGACATCCTTCCAGATACAAGTTCAATCACTTGTCTCTTAGTATCTTCTTTGCTTATTTATTGTCTTACTCTACGAAAAGGAATTTTTCTTTATTTTCCTGCTAGTGGTGGATAATAGAATCATCAATTAGAAAACGTGATTGATCTTGTGCAAAATATTGCTCGTAAATTGTGTTGAAAATTTAGAGTCCTTTGCAGACTTCACAGCCCAAATGATACCAAAAATAATGGGTGACTTAAAAAAAAAAAGAAGAGGAAAATAGACGAATAATAGGGCAATACATAATTTTTGATAGCAACAATGTGGGCATCATATTTCTAAGACTTCATGTCGAAATATATTGCATTTTCAACAAAATAATGGAATTTTCAACCCAAACAGATGAATTTTCAACCAAAATTTAAACTTTTAATCAAAAAGTTTAATTTTCCACCTACGAAGATGAATCTTCATCCAATCTATAGAATGTTTAAACTAAAAGACGAAGTTTAAACAAAATAGTTGAATTTTCAAGACGAGCAGTCGAATATTTGAGAAGAAAGTTGAATTATAAACCAAAAAAAGATTGCTTTTCTAGCAGAAATTGAATTTTTAATCAAAAAAGATCAATTTTCTATCCCAAAAGATTATTGTACAACGAAAATTTGAATTTTCAACCAGAAAATACGAGTTTTTAAAAAAGTAGATGCATTTTCCACAAAATAAATCAGTTTTTAACTTAAAAAAGTAGCATTCTAGAACAAAAATAATAGGAAACTGTCCAATTAAAAAGAATGTTCAATTAAACAATTGAATTTTCAACGAAAATTTTAATTTTTTAATTACAAAGACGAATCTTCATCCAAATGATAAAATTTTAAAACTAAAAGATTAAACTTAAACTAAAAAGATGAATTTTTAAGGCAAACAGGCGAATAATTTAGAAGAAAATGGAATTTTAAACCAAAAAAAATTGTGTTTCTTGCAGATGATGAATTTTCAATCCCAAAAGATTACTGTGCAACGAAAATGTTGAATTTTCCACCAGAAAAGATGAGAAAAAAAAAGTATCTTTCTGGGGAAAAAATATAATAGGAAACTGCCCAATTAAAAAGAATTAACTTTCAACGATAGAAATACGATTTTGTACTAAAAGATAAATTTTCAATCAAAAAAGCCGGATTTTCTATAAAAATGACGAATTTTCAATCAAACAATTGAATTTTCGAACAAAAAATTTAATTTGGTCGGAAAAGTTTAATTTTTAACATATCAATCAAATTTTTCACCAGAGTACGATTGAAACAAAAAGGGATGAGTTCTGAATAAATAATATAATAATGGACTTTTTAATGGACAACAATTCACTTTCAATCAGAAAAAAACAACATTTTTCTACAAAAAGATGAATTTTTAAATCAAAGGGACTAATTTTTTATTCAAAAATACTAAGTTCAATAAAAAAGTTAATTTTTAACCAAGAAAGATAAATTTTCAACTCAAAATAGTTTCACTAGTTGAATTTTCAAAGCAAAAAAATGAATATATTAGAAGACAGTTGAACTTTTAACAGAGAAAGATGACTTTTCCACCTTAAAATAAATTTTCTGTCCAAAAGGATAAACTTGCTATCCAAAAAGATGAGGATTCCAACAAAAACTTTAAATTTTCGACCAGAAAAGATGACATTTGAAGAAAATAGTGGAATTTTCAATTTAATAGTAAAATTTGTAACAAAAACAAACATGCATTCTGGATAAAAATATAATATTAGACTTTTTAATTAAAAATAATGATCCTTCAACCAAAAAAGATATAGATTAATTCTGAATCAAAAATATAATAGCACATTATTGACACAATTTGACACTTTTTTTTAGCAATGACAGGGAAGTCGTTTTAATCGAAAAAAGAAAATTCCCGGTTTTTTTCCCGACTCGCAAACATTTTTCACGGCCAATGAAATTTAAAAAATAAAACTATATTCTAAACATTTTTCCATATAAAGTAATAAACAATGAACGATATACTGGAACTTCCTAACACTTTTAAATTGAACAGTTTTAAGTGAAATGCAAATAAATTGGAAAATTAAGAACTTTTATAAAATATAGAGTTCAAAAATTCAAATTAAGTGCCAAAAATATAAATCCACGTTAACATTTTCAATGCTCTAATTCAAAAAATCAGTCAATGAACTTGAAAAATTTTAAATTATATTATTTTAAGTAATTTTATGCTAGACATAGTCTAGGCATCTTTCAAAAGCTTTAAAATTTTATTTCAAAATCTTGCAAAATCTAGAAGTGGTTTTAAATTTTTCCAAATTCAAAATCATTTTTTAATTTGTTGTCAGAACTTTTAAATATATTTTAAAATGAATTGAATTTTTTCTATAACTTTTAGAAAATCCTGCAAATTAAAAAAAAAATTAAATTTGAATTTATAAATGACAATAGTACATTTATTATTTGTAAAATATTAGAGTAATATTAAGAGATATTTAGAAGTTTTAAAAAGATGCCAATTAAATTTAGAATTTGAAATACTTACAGCCGAATTTAAAATAAAATTGAGATTTTTGCAGATTTCAAACAAAAAATTTATAATTTTTTTAAGAATTGTGAAAGACTACAAAAGAATAACAATTACCATTTGATTCTTAGGAAAATTGAAAATGATTTTTCACTTTGAAAAATTATTGTAACAGAAAGTTTAAAAAGATTTTAAGAGATTTAAAAAATGAGCAAAGAAGAACACGGAAGATTTTAAGGATTTTATTTAATTTGCTGGATTTTCAAAAATTGTAGGAAAATTTCGATTAATTTTAAAATATGTTTAGAAGATCTGAAAAAATGTTAACACACTTCGTTTAAATTACTTGAAATAATTTCAAGTTTTTAATCAATTTAGAATCATTTAAAAACTTCTACATATCTCTTAAAATTACTCAAATATTTTCTACAAATAATAAGTGTTCAATTGTTATTTATGCGTAAAAATTTAACAATTTCACTTATAAATTAAACACTTTTTAAATAAAACAATTAAAATTGTAACACTAAAAGATTAAAAGTTCTTCGAAAATCTAAAGATTCAAAGCGTTCTATGTAAAAAAAATCAGTTTCAAATTATTTTTTTAAAAATATTTGGTTTCAATTTACTCGTCTTAAATAAACAGTGAAATATTGCTAAATATTAAATACTTCTTTTTTTTCTACATTAAGAAATTTCAAATTAAATGGGATAAAAATTAAATAATTTAAACTCACAATATTTTAAATTTAATAAAAACCTTTAATTATGACTAGATTATTATGGATTTATTTTTAAGTGGAAAATAGTAAAACGCACGTTTAAATTTTTTAATAGCTGAAAAAATGAATAGAAATAATATATTAATAAATTTATTTATTAAATTTAATATAAAAAAATAATATAAAGGAATACCTGAAACTTTGAATTAAAAATATATTATTGATAAATCAGGAAAAATTGTATTTAAAAATAAAATTATCGGAATAAGTGATGTGTTAATTTCAATTCTTATCA
Source organism: Belonocnema kinseyi (assembly GCF_010883055.1). Lineage (NCBI taxonomy): Eukaryota > Metazoa > Arthropoda > Insecta > Hymenoptera > Cynipidae > Belonocnema > Belonocnema kinseyi. The sequence goes on along the minus strand of NC_046665.1, from coordinate 109,418,309 downwards.
AGACTTTCGGATTGGAACAGTTAAAATCTGGAAATTTTAACTTCAAATGCTTTTAATTTTTAATTGTTTAAATTCTCAAAACTGCACTTTAATTATTTTAAAAACTGTTAAAATCGAACTTTGGCAGATTTTTCTTCTGAAAATTAGTAAAATTCCCGGTCCGGCAGCCACCTTGTTTTTTTATTTTTAAAAATCTTCGATTTTAAAAACTTAGAATTAAAAAATTTTTTTAACCTTTAAAACTGCATTTTTAAATTCTTTAAACTAAAATATCTGCTTTTCAAAATTAAAAATCTAAATCGGAAAATTTTTAAAGTGAAAGATTTTCGAATTAAGCAGTCTAAACTAAATGATATAATAATTGATAAAAATCACAATTTAATTAATTATTTAAAAACGGTTGAAATCAAAGCTGAAAACAATTTTTATTCTAAAAATGTTGTAAAATTCCCGGTCAAAAAATAAATTCACTGTCATTCCCGGTATTTCCTATACAGCGGCCACCCTGGAGGATTTTTTAATAAAGGGAAAATCTGTTTTCTGGTTAGTAAAATTATACTTTTATGTCTCTCAAATTATCGGAAGTGGATAAATTTTATACTTCGAAATATATTAAATATAAAAGTTCGATATTTTGACGAAAATATTTAGAAGCTTTTTCCCGGTGCTCAAAATTCCACGAAAATTCCGGTTTTTCTAATAAGAATTCCACGTTTTGGAAATTGTTACGGATTTATTTACTATATTGCAATCATGAATATGTATAGAAGAATTGTTTCCCTATTTGCTTTCCTACTTATCAAGTCTCCAAGTTGCAACAACATTAATCCTAATTTCAGTGATAATTTAAAACAATGTTTGTATGCAAAAGGTTTAATTTATACACAAAGAATGATACTCATATGACATGTACTGAATCTTTATTTGGAATATCTCGTAGTAAAGTAACAATAGTGCTCATATAGCACGTGCATTGCAAGACTCAAATCGCTATTGATTTTTTATTGTGGTAAAGAGTCCTGAATAGTTACAATAGTTTAAATGAAAAAGAAAATGTTGCAAAATGTTGGTGCAAAAAATTTTCACGGTCAATAAAATTAAAACATTAAAACTCTAAATCTAAACATTCTGTCATTCTAAGTAATAAAAAATAAACTACATATTAAAGCACTCAAAACGGAACTCTTTAATTTTTAACTTTTAAAATGGATTTTTTAAAGTTTTTTAATTCAAAAATTTGGTATTCAAATGCTAAATGAAGATATATTTAGAAGTTTTGATGATTAAAAATTAATTTAAAACTTAAAATGATTTCTATTTTAGACCACAGCCTTATTTAAAATAAAATGCAGATTTTTGTAGATTACAAACAAAACGTGTAGAACGTTTTCAAGAATTGTGAAAGGCTTTAAAAGAATAAAAACATTTTCTTAAGATTCCTAGGAAAATTAAAAATGATTTTTCATTTCAAAGGATTATTTTAAGAGAATATTCAAAACGATTTAAAAAGATATTTATCGAATTTTTACTACAGTATTGTTAGAAAAACCTGCAAATTTTTTAAAAATTTCCTTCAAATCTTCCACATTCTTTATTGACAATTTTGCAAAATCCTTTAAAAACACTTTTAAATATTCCTTTAAAATAATTTGTCAAAATGAAAAATAATTTTAAATTTTCCTGGTAATCTTAATATTAGAATTTTTGCCTGAAATTTGCAAAAGTCTACACTTTTTAAAGTTAGGCTGTGGTTTTGAACCGAAATTTCGGAACGAATAGCCGAATTTTATCGGTGCGCACACTTTAAATATTTATATAGATTATTTGAAATCATGTCAAGTTTTAAATTAATTTTGAATTTTTTCGAAGCTTCTAAATACCTCTTATAATTACTCAAATTTTGTCAATAAAATAAGGAGTGTTCACTTATTATTCACACATAAAAATTTAATAATTTCATTTACAAATTAAACATTTTGTAAATACAACAATTAAAATGTTAACGCTCAAAGTTTATCGATTCCCGGCCTTTTATGCCAAACAATTTCGTTTTAATTGTTTATTTTTTCAATATTTTGATTCAATTTACTCGTCTTAAAAGAACAGTAAGATATTGCTAAATATTTAATAACTGTTCGTTTTCTTAATTAAAAAATAAAAAATTGATTTGCAATTGATTACGACGAAATAATTTTTTTTTAATCTTTTCAGTTTTTGAAATTATTTTAATAAAATACCTTAAATGTATATTCAAAACTAGTCTTTTCAATGGTATTTTGAAGAAATTAAAAATATTTTTAAGTTTGATCTTCTAAAATATTTTACATTTCAAAAAAATTCAATTTGCATAAGTTCAACGGAAAAATATTTTAGCTAAAAAGTTTATTTAAATCCTAAATATTTTATTTTGAAATCGATACAAAAACATTGCAAATTTTGTTTGCTTAGATTTAAAAATAACATTTTGAGACTCAACACTCATCTACAGTTTTAAAATTCAAGTGGCTCGATTTTTAACGTTTGACTTTAAATTTTTAAGCTACAATAATTAAGAGGGTTCATGCATATTCTAATTTTGAAAAGAATAATTTTGTATATGTAAAAGGAACAATGGTTCTATTATTTTTTAAGTAAATTTACTAATTTCGGATAATTGCCGGCGTTATCCAAATATTGTAATTTTAAATATTTTGTATTGAAAAATGTACAACATGAAAATTACGAAATTTTTGTATGAAATGTAAACTCTTCCATATTAATGATTTAAAATTTAAAGTTCCACAATTTTGAAAATTTATTTTAAACAATTTTAAACATGTTTAAATAAAAATTCTTAGATTTTGATGATTTTGGAAACCAAAAGTCAAGTTTTTAATTACAAAGCTTTAAAATTGAAGAAATTTCGAATGTAAATCACCGTAATTAGAGCTTTTTCAAATTTTCAAAATTAAATACCTTTCCATTTTCACGATTTGCAATTGATAAATCTTCAATTTTGAAATTTTAAAACTCTTTACATTTAAAGATGTGTGATTAAAAATTCTTATATTTGTATGATTTGATGTTCACAACTTAAGAATTTTTAATCGTATATCTTTAAAATTCAAGAATTTTAAACTGAAAATTGTTCAAATTGAATAATATCAAATTTAAAATGTTGAAGATTTAAATTTGTAGATTTAAAGATTTAAAATAAAACATTTTTAATCTTTAACAATTTGCAATTTAGAATTCTTAATTTGTAAAAATATATAAATCAAAATGTTTAAATTTCGATGATTTTGAAAATCAAAACACAATCTTCTAATTTTTAATCTTTCAAATTGAAGAAATTTCGAATGTAAATGATCAAAAGGAAAGAATTTTTAATTGCAAAGCTTAGAAATTGCAGTTTTTTTTATTTAGATTGTTAAAATTAAAAACTCTTTAATTTTAAAGAAGTATAAATAAAAATTCTTAAATTTTGATGACTTTGAAGATCACAATTCAAGCATTTTTATTTAAAATTGGGAAATTTTCAATTATAAATCTTTAAAATTGTAAACTTTCAAAATAAAAATTTCTTCTATTTTAAAGATTTACAATAAATAAATTTTTTTTCTTCACATTTGCAGTTTAAAATTCTTAATTTTAAAAATGAATAAATTAAAATGTTTAAATTTAAAACTTGCTCAATTTTCCATTGTAACTTATCCAAACAAGCTCTTTTATTTCAATTATCTATACTTTGAAATTCTACGATCTTGAAGAATAAAAATAGAAAACTGTTCAATTTAAAAAAAAGTTTAAACACAAATTCTTAAATTTTGATGATTTTGAAGATCACAATTTAAGAATTTTTATTTCTACATTTTTAAAATTTAAGAATTTAATACTGCAAATTTCTCGAATTGGGGTATTTTCAATTTAAAATCTTCAACATTGTAGAACTTTTAATTCCGAATTTCCAAAATTAAACTCTTTAATTTTAAAGATTTACAACCTAAAGTTCTCCAATTTTAAACATTTACAATGGGAAACTCTTCAATTGAGATTAATTTAAAAATCAAAAGTCAAGAGTTTACTATTCCGATCCTTCCAAATTGATGAAATTTCAAATTTAAATCTTACGAAAATTTTAATTGTAAATTTTCCAAATTAAAATCTCTTAAATTGTAAAAAATTACAATTCAAAGTTGATGATTAGAAGAGTAAAATTTAACAGTTTTTAAATATAAATCTTCAAGATTGCAGAACTTTCAATGCATACATTTTCAGAAATAATAACTCTAACTTTAAATCTAAACTTCAATTTTGAAGATTTGCAATTAAAAATTCTTCAATTTTAACAATTGGCAGTTTAAAATGCCACAATTATATAAATCAAAATTCAAGCTTTTAGTATTAAACCTTCCAAATTGAAGACAATCAGAATTTAAGAATTTTAATTTATACATATTTAAAATTAAAAAATTTTAAACTGAAAATCTATAAACTCGCATAATTTTTAATAGTAAATTTTCTAAATTAAAAACTACAACAAAATAAACCATATACTTCCAGTATAGAAAAAAATATATATTTCATGAAAGATAAAATTTAAAAACAATAAAAACCTAAAAATTCGAAAAAATTAAACTATACTCAAATTTGAATCTATTTAAGGCAATATTTTAAAGTACGTTGAGCTACTTTTAAACAAATTTGAATAAATGTTTATTATTTGATGATGAATCTTGAAAAGCAAAGAAGTAAACAGAATGAAAGAATTTGCAAAAAATACTAATGAAGGACAATATTGACTAATCTAAAATAAATACTAAACTAAAAATAAACGAAGATAATTTGTAAGCAAATTTCATCGAGAATTGGAAGTTAGGATTTTTTAATACTAAAATGAGAGTAATAAACAAAATCTGCTACATAAAAACATTTGTTGAAAGGTTTCTCGGCATTTCTGGAGCACAAGGCTTGACACATTTTTTAAAAAATTGAAAAAAGACAATAAACTTTTTAAAAAATCCCTCTCGTGAAGTGTGAAATACTTTTCAAGAATCTGCTGTCAATTTTTCTAAAATTTGGCAATTATAATTTCAATTTAAATCCCAAATTGATAAATTTAATTTGAAATTCTATTCAAAACGTGCAATATATTGAAGAGTCAAGGTTAAATTGGTTAGAAAACGATCAACTAGAAGCAAGGTTTATTCGTATTCTCAAAACTCAAACTAGAAAATACCGTTTGGAAAATGTTTCACTTTCATAGTAAACCCACTCACTATTAAAAATTTAAAATAATCACCGAATAACCATAAATATCACACAATAAACTATTGCACCATTCAAGAAATACTTTCTCCGCAATCTCTGCGTCATTTCCAATCCGTTCTCACCATAAAAGGGTTAAAATCACAAATCCTCGAGTTTAGGTCCTTTTCTCCATGAAACGATCACACAAAAATCGAAAATTTCACTCTCTAATCCACGTTTTTCGTCTCAAACGACTCTTGTGAAATAAAAACACTGCTCCGAATGGATGAAAAGTGACAGGAGAATGAAAAAACTTGAAATAATCACAAAATTAGTGAAATTTAAAACTCCCTGAGTGAAAAAACTGCTCCTTCAAAATTCTTACACAAATTCCGTCGATGTCGGGCCCAATTCGGGGAATTTGTTGAAACGTCGACGCACCGTGAAAGGTGACTTGCCTCTGCAAATTAAGCGATAATGTCTCTCGCCACGAGTTATCTTGAACGACTCAGCAGCGCTCGAATCTGTCAAACATCCCAAGCGTTCCTTCCCGAGAACGGAAATTCCAAACTTCCGTTCGTCCCCTCAGCTTTAAAAAGCCGTGAATCCCCCAGGAGTTGGCGGAAAAACTTCTTTTCAGTCCTCGCGCCACGATCAATTGAATAAAACGCAAAAAAATTGGCAATGGGGGGTGCAGAGTTCGCTGGCCGACAACGGAAAACCTTTGTCCGACAATCTCGAAACAACGACTTTGCGACAGAGCAAACGACCTTGGATTCGAAAGCGGGTCTCGCTGGCTTTAATGAGACGCCGAAGACGAGAGTCGAACCCAACCCCTTTCAGCAATGTCAAAACCCCGAGCAAAACAATGGCTTCTCTCCCGAAATTTTGCCTGATCCGGTCTTCCGATTTTCCGGGAGAATTGCGAAAACCAGATTCATCTCGGAATAAATCCGAACTTGACCCCGGCTTCTGGGACTAACGGTACACTCGTAGCACTTCGGAACTCGCGAAACCGCCAGAAAGGAACCTGGGGGGGCTTCCACGTAAGAAAAAAGATCCGCACGGAAGCCCGGATCCTCGAAATAACTACTTACCTTGGTCCGTCCAAATGGGTAGCGAATTCACAAACGGGTTCAAATCCCAATAAAACTACTTAAAGCACGGATCGCCGCGGATTACAGTTCTAATCGCACCGCACCTGCGAGACACTCTTACTTCTTCTACTCCACAATTCGACCAAGATGGCGAATGCGCGACTTTCGGCTCTTCTTCCTCGATCAATACAATTACGTCATGCGTCCACAGACGCCCGCACAGACGCCCCACTGTTCTGTCCACAAATCCCGGAGGATATGGCAAAAATTAAAGATGCTGTGGATAATGTGCTATTGGGAAAATGAATAGTTGTGCTAATTAGGAATAGGAGTTTTAATGATATGTTTTAATGCCTTTTTCTTTTCATTTGGGAATCGGAATTCCGGGTATCTGAGAAAAAACCGGAAGCCGGCAAGCAGCCAGTGAAATTAGGTATTTCATTTTGTGACGTCAGCTTGCAAGATGTCTGCACGCCGAGGGCCAAGCAGTAACACCAACTGCGTGGGACAAAACTTTATTTATTTTTAGTAAATTATTAAATTATATTATTATTTCCCATTATTATTATTATTTTATTATTATATTACTTTTTTTGTGTAACTGGCTACAGTTACGTGACTTTTTTATGTTAGAATATATTATTAATAAACTTCAAGTTATCTAAACAGTTACTTTTTCACTTCCTTATAATTTTATAGTTTAAAAATCTGAATAAGTATAATAGGATAATTCATAAAAACTTAATTAAAAAAGAAATAGAAATTAATTAAAGTAAAAATGGTCAGTCTCATTTATTAACCACTCATTTATATTCTTACCCAAAACATATGAAATTTTCTTTACCGAAAAAAAAAAATTTTCAAGCCAAAATGACGAATTTTGAATAAAATAAAAGTTACTTTGCGAACGAATTTTGACTGTTTATCAAAGTAATTGAATTTTGAACAAAATACACATGAATTTTCAATCAAATGGTTCAATTTTCACATCGAAAATATTACTTTTCAACCAAATTTGACCTTTTTTCCTAATTAGTAAAATTTTTAAAAAAAGTTACTTTACGACCAAAGTATTTACATTTTTTAACAAAATACACATCAATTTTTAATTAGATGGTTCAATTTTCATATCGAAAATATAAATTTTCAAAAAAATAATTACTTTATAACCAAATTTAACCTTTTTTCCTAATTATTAAAATTTTTAACAAAAAAGATACTTTAATAACAAACTTAGACTTTTTACCAAAGAAGTTAAATTAAAAAAAAAAAAGTGAATTTTTATTCAAATCGTTGAATTTTTCATACAGAAAATATTAATTCTCAACAAAAAATTACTTTATAACCAAATTTGAACTTTTTACCAAAGTATTACAATTTTTAACAAAAAAGTTACTTTACAACCAAAGTATTTAAAATTTTTAACAAAATACAAATGAATTTTCAATTAAATGGTTCAATTTTCATATCGAAAATATTAATTTTCAACAAAATTATTACTTTATAACCAAATTGAACCTTTTTTCCTAATTAGTAATATTTTTAACAAAGAAGTTACTTTAATAACAAACTTAGACTTTTTACCAAAGAAGTTAAATTTCTAACAAAATAAAAGTGAATTGTTATTCACATGGTTCAATTTTTTATACAGAAAATATTAATTCCCAAGAAAAAATTACTTTATAACCAAATTTGAACTTTTTACCTAAGTACTAAAATTTTTAACAAAAATGTTACTTTACAAACCAAAGTAGTTAAATTTTGTGCAAAATACACATTAATTTTCAATTAAATAGTTCAATTGTCATATCGAAAATATAAATTATCAACAAAAAATTACTTTAGAACCAAATTTGAACTTTTTTCCTGACTAGTAAAATTTTTAACAAAAAAGTTACTTTACAACCAATTTTTACTTTTATCAAAGCAGTTACATTTTTAAGGAAAAAAGATATTTTACAACCAAAGCAGTTACATTTTTAACAGAATGCAGACGAATTTCCAATAAAATGGTTAAATTTTCATATCGAAAATATTAATTCTCATCCAGAAAAAATATTTTGTAACCAAATTTGGACTTTTTACCTAAGTAGTAAAATTTTTAACAAAAAAGTTACTTTAATAACAAACTCAGACTTTGTATCAAATCAGTTCAAATTTCAACAAAAAACATATGAATTTTTAATCAAATGATTGAATTTTCGTACAGAAAATATTAATTTTCAACAAAAAATTACTTTGCAACCAAACTTAGACTTTTTACCACAGTAATTAAATTTTAAACAAAACACTCATGAATTTTCAATCAAATGGTTGAATTTGCATACCAAAAATAGTAATTTTCAACACAAAAATTACTTTGCAACCAAATTTGAACTTTTTACCTAAGTATTACAATTTTTAACAAAATACACATCAATTTTCAATCAAATATTAATTTTCAAACAAAAATTTCTTTATAACCAAATTTGAACTTTTTTTTCTAATAGTAAAATGTTTAATAATAAAGTTACTTTAATAAAAAAAAAAGTTGACTTTTGATCAAAGAAGTTACATTTTTAACAAAATACAAGTGAATTTTCAATCAAATGGTTGAATTTTCATCCAAAAAATATTAATTTTCGACAAAAAAGTTACTTTACCACCAATATTTACTTTTATAAAAGTACACCAAACTCTCGCTTTCAGTCACTCGATTCTCAGCCTTCCTAGAACTGCCGGCTCATGCAGTTTCTCAGGGGAGTAGGGCGAGAGCGGAGAAATCGCGGTAAAATTTCAGCCACAACCACGTCTCACGACCGTGAGAGAGGTGGTTACAGTCTGTAGAGAAATCAGTACGATGATCCAGCAAAAGCCTCGTGCACACTAAGAACATGGAGCGACCCAAGGACTCTCCTTGGTTATGATGTTTTTGTCGGCTGGTGCCGAAAATTCGATAACGAACATGGTTCGCTTCTCGAAGTCAAGAAGAACCATGTCAGGCCTCGAGTGAGAAACAGAAACAATTGTCGAGAATATCAAGTTCCATTATATTCGGCACTTCCCATTCTCGACAATTGACTCGATTTCCCTAGGAGCATTTAGAGGAGCGATATTAAGGTTAATGCCGTAAGAGTTACAGAGATGGTAATAAAGCACTCTTAGTGCCGCATTGTATTTTTGAATGTAGGTCGTTCCCGCGTGAGTTGGACTACTAGAAAGTATGTGAGCTAAATGCTCGGGGTGTGCATGGCACGCCCTGCAGCTATTATCAGTAATGTCTTGGCTCAAAATGTGGCGACGGTATGTTAAGGTGGAAATGACACCGTCTTGGCATGCAAAAATGAAATCCTCCATACCAGACTTCAATCCGGGCGATTTAAAGAAAACAAACGTTAGCTCACAAGACATTGACTGATCCTTCACATTTCTGTGGAAGATACCGTGCATCCTCTTATCAAAGAGCTGTTCACGTGACTCCTGACCATTTTAAGAAGAGGGTCTCTTCCATTTGCAACTCTATGTGCTGTACCCAGAATAATCCTGTTGTGAAGACATTCAAGACTCAATATTCCATGACCACCTTGACGGCGTGAGATGTACCGTCGCGGAACGGAAGACTTAAGATGCATGCTTTTGTTCATGTGCATAACCTTTCTTGTCCTGATATCAAGGGATCTGAGCTCGTTCTTCGTCCATGGAACTACTCCAAATGAATAGAGTACTACCGGGACGGCAAGCATGTTCGTTGCAGATATTTTGTTCCTCGCCGACAGTTCGGAAGACCAAATCTGTCGAATGAGACGTTTGTATCTGCTTCGGAGAGTATCCTTTATAGATGTCACATCCTGAATGCGGCTCTGTAGCACGCCCAGGTATGTATAAGTCTCTCCAGTGCAAAGGTGTCGTATTGCGCTTCTATCAACGAGCTCAGGATCTTCAGGGGTGCCATTCAGTTTTCCTCGCTTCGAATAAACCTTGGCGAATTTGTCTAACCCAAATTCCAATCCAATTTCCTTAGTATATCGTTCGACAATCCCTAGAGCTAGATGTAGTTGCTCTTTGTTTTTAGCATAGATCTTAAGATCGTCCGTGTAAAATACATGAGTGACCTTGTACTTTCGATTCGCACAAGTACCTGTCGGAATGGCGAAGTGCTAGAGATAGTGGCAATAATGTAAGGCAAAAGAGGAGTGGGCTCATGGTGTCGCCCTCAAAAACACCTCTCTGAAAGGTGACCTTGTTAGTTGTCACACGATTTTTTCTAGATGAAATAGTAAATCTGGTTTTCCAAAGCGGCATCAATCTCTCTATGCACCTAACTATTTGCAGATGAACCTTTAAGATTTCCAAAAGACAGATGATAAGTCTATGG
>NC_046665.1:109390739-109407529 GCF_010883055.1 Belonocnema kinseyi | reverse complement strand
CCGTGCCATGTAACCCCGTTCAGGGGCCACACTCGCATCGTAGCACTCTAGCAAGTCGTGATTCAGTCGCTCCGTCCACTCAAAGGTCGCGAGATCCCGCCGCTTCATCGCATTGAATCCATTTTCATTGGTTCCCCCAGCTCTAGATTGGTCGGCATTGTTGGCCGACCCATTGTCGGGAGCCCTGCGTGTTCTGTTGTTTTGAACCGCACTCACTACAACTATGTTTGGTGTTGACATTGTTGTTCCCACGTACACCAAACTCTCGCTTTCAGTTATCCCGTTCTCAGCCTTCCTAGAACTGCCAGCTCACGCAGATTCTCAGGGAGTAGGGCGAGAGCGGTTGCGACATTATATATATATATACACACACACACACATATATATATATATATATATTCCAATTGGAAACGAGTCAGGCGGCCCTCACTGTTTACGATTCTGTCCCCCCGAAATCAGTCCAGGGCCATTTGACACAACGCCCGACACTCAAATGAAAGAGAGAGTTTAGTGTAGTTACATTAAAAAAGAGTTAGTTTACAACCAAAGTAACAAAACACATGAATTTTCAATCAAATAATTTAATTTTCATATCAAAAATATTAATCCTCATAAAAAAACTGTATAACCAAATTTGAAGTTTTTATCTAAGTAGTAACATTTTTAACAGAAAAGTTACTTTACTAACAAACTTAGACTTTTTACTAAAATAGTTACACTTTTAACAAGATGCACATCAATTTTCAATCAAATGGTTGAATTTTTATATCGAAAATAATAGTTTTCACCAAAAAAAAACTACTTTACAGCCAAATTTGGACATTTTACCACAGTAGTTAAATTTGAAACAAAACACACATACATTTTAAATCAAATGGTTGGATTTTCATACCAAAAATATTAATTTATAACGAACAAATTATTTTAAAACCAAATTTGAACTTTTTACAAAAGTAGTAAATTTTTAAACTAAAAGTTACTTTACTAACAAACTTAGACTTTTTATCAAAGTAGTTAAATTTTTAACAAAATACATATGAATTTTTAATTAAATGGTTGAATTTTCATACAGAAAATATTAATTCTCAACTAAAAATTACTTTACAACCGAACTTAGACTTTTTACCACATTCTCGTCGCGCGCTTTGCGCTCGATAATGTATATACGGTGCGCTACGCGCTCGGTCTTTGTGCACAGACTTTTTAAAACTAAAGGTCAAAGTGTCGACAATAGTGATTTGGTGGTTGTGAATTCTCTTTTGTTAAAACTCCTTCGGTAATAACGAACACATTCTCATCACGTATCTCGTGCTTCGCACTCGATTTTATCCCTGAAATTGTATATCATTCCCATAAATGTATATTATTGTAATTCATAACATGCATTGGTATTAAAACAGACGTAGTTTCATTGTCTCGTTTTAAAAAATGTGCATTCTTAAAAAAAATGTGGTTATTAAACATTTTATTATAATTTTCTGTCGCTTTTTCATCAACTGAATGTGCTTATTTCTAATGTTATTTTTACATTTTAAATGTGACACATACGGTATATACAGCAGCCTTATCGTTTTTTAACTTAAAACTTATATCCAGACTATACCTAGACTTGGTCAATTGAATTTTCTATCGCATCGTGTTCTACATCGCAGCTGTGGTGCCCTATTGCTTCATCTTCTAATAATTCACTAAAAAAGTTTCTCAAACCATTATAATACGAATATCCGTACAGAGAATTTTTAAATCTTGAAAGAAAGTGGTCTTAAAAATATTCAAAATGCGCTCACTTTTTGAATCTTTATCCAAAATGGCTAACTAACGAACTTGATCTTTAGTTTAGGACACTAAAAGAGTTTTCCAAAGGATCGTGCACAAAGAAAGACAGACAGACAGGCCGACAGACAGGCCGACGGACAGACGGGCGAACAGACATACCATCATGCATGCAGACATACAGACACATTCGTAAAAACCTGTTTTTCGGATTCAGGGGATCTTGAAACGTGGACATTTGACCAAAACTTGGGGGAGGGGGGGGGGGTCAAATTTTAAGCAAATCTAATACCTTCTCTGATGAGAATGAAAAAAGTTACTTTACAACTAAATGATTCAATGTTCATACCGATAATATGATTTTTCAACAAAAATGCTTATTTACCACCAAATTTTGACTTTTGACCAAAGTAGTTAAATTTGTTTAGAAATGAATGAATATTCATACCAAAAATATTAATTTTCCACAAAAAAGTAAATTTTTAACTAAATAGTTGAATCTTCTACCATTTCAAACTAAAAAGACAAATCTCCAACAAAATAGTTGAATTTTCATTAAAAAAGTAAATTTCCAAACAAATATTTGAATTTTCTAGCATTTTGAAATCATGGAGACGAATTTATTGCTACAAAAGTGTTAAATTTTGGATAAAAAAGTTATTTTTCAACCAAATTGTTGAATTTTCTATCAGTTTCAAACCAAAAACTAGAACTTTCAACAAAAGAGTTAAATTTTCAAGAAAAAAGTTAATTTTCGACCAAATGTAGACTTTCTATCAAACCAAATAATTTTCCAACAAAAACAGTAATCTTCAACCAAATGGTTAAATTTTCTCATCAAAAATATAAATTTACACACAAAAAGTAAATTTTCAATCGAATAGTTGAATTTTATACCATTTTAAATTAAAAAGACTATTTTTCAACAAAACAGTTAAATTTTTAACCAAATATAGCTGCATTTTTTAGAAAAAAAATATGAGTTTCCAACTAAATAGATGGATCCTCAACCAAACAAATTTAATTTTCTATCAAAATATTTGAATTTGAAACCAAAAAAAATTATATTTATTTACCAAAAAGATCAATTACGAAACAAAAAAGGAGAATTTTGAACCGAGAAAGAAAAATATGTTCACTAAATTGTTCAATTTTGAAACTAAAAACACCAGTTTTCTACAAGAAAAGTTGCATTTTCAAACCGAAAATGTGATTTTCACACAAAAAAATGACTTTCGAACCAAATAAATTAGTTGAATTTTTAACCAAAATTGATAAATTTTCAATGAAAACCCTGATAAATTCCTTGACAGGAGATAATATATAAAAAAAAACACAAAGTAACTTCAAAGTAACTGAAGGTTAGGAACTTTTGATTTTTAAAATGCTATTTATTTAAATAATAAAATCGGTATAAATTTGTTTAATCGATTTTATGATTTAACTGAATGGTCTTATAAAAAAAAAGAAAAAATGCCTAAATACAACTATAATGAAAACATCAGTTTTTTTCTCAGTTATCATTAAATTTATTATATATATATATTAAATTTTCACGTATAGAAATGAATGTTCAATTTCAAAAAATAAATTTTCAACCAAAAACTTAAAAGTTAAATTTTCACATAAATAATTGTATTTTCAAAGAAATAGTTCAATTTTTAACGAAGGAAATGAATTTTCAACTAAAAAGAAAATTTTATAATCAAAAATGGAGCAGTCAAATTTTATGTTAAAAGTAAAATAAAAAGTTGAATTTTCTACGAAATTGTTAAATTTTCAACCAGAAAAATGAATTTAGAAACAAATTAAAGAATATTCTTTCAAAACAGTCGAATTTTCAGCCGCTTCACCTCTTTAGTTGCAAATTTAACTACTATTTTGATGAAAATTAGTTGTTTTTTTTTAATTCCTTGAATGAAAATTCAACTATTCCACTTTTGATTACGAATTGATTTCTTGGTTGAAAAATCAACCATTTGGTTGAAAATGCATGTATTTTAATTGAACTTGGTCTCTTTTCGTTGAAAATTAATTTTTTTGTATAGAAATTTATATATTTTTAAAATATTTTTGTAACATTTTTTTTGTTAAAATATGTTTTTTTTTATTTTTTCAAATTGAAAATGTAAGTATTTATTTTAAACCCGTTTTCTTATCCTTGAAAATTGATGTTTTTTGTTGGAAAATTCATCTGTTTCAGTTTAAAATTCAAATCTTTATTTGTTCGGATTATCAAATATTACATTTCTTGTGGATAAATTATCTTTTGTGGTTAAAAATTCATATATTTTTTTCAAAATGTTCTTTTTTAGTGCATAATTAATAAATATTCTTGGTTCAAAATTAATCTTTTTGGTAAAAAACTAATCTTCGTATAGAAATTCCCTCTTTTTTGTATTGAAAATTCAACTGAACTTGATTGAAATTTGAACAAATTTGTTGAAAATTTTATTTTTGCGTTCAAAAGTCACCTCTTTGCTTAAAAATTAAAACTATTTTGTTAAAAAAAATTTGGTTTTGTTTGTTCAATTTAACTGTTTTTATTAAAAGTTAAAATTTTTTTTTGGTTGAATTATCAATTATTAAATTTTTTATTTCATCTTTTTTATTTTAAAATTCATTTCTGCTTTAAAAAACTTTTTGTTAAAAATTGACTTTTAACTGAGAATTTAACTATTCCATATTTTGTTGAAAAATGATATTTTTATAGTTGAAAATTCATGTGTTTTGTTCAAAATAAGTCTTTTTTGGTGCAAAACTAAGCTTCTTGCTTGAAAATTCATCTTTTTGTTTAAAAATAATCTTCTTCGTAGAATTGTTTACTTTTTTAAATTGAAAATGCAAGTACTTGGTTGAAAAATTAAAAACTTCGTTAAATTTTTGTTTACATTCATCTCCTTGATTGAAAATTTCATTATTTTGTTAAGAATTTGATTTTTTGTGTTGAATTCAACTGCTTTGGTTTTAAAAAAATCTTTTTTTTGTTGAAAATTTATGGTTTTTAGTTGAAAATTCATCTCATTATTTAAAAATTAATTTTTGTTGTTAAAAATTGTATGTTTTTATTGAAAATTAAATTATTCAATTTTTTGTTGAAATTTTAGCATTTTTAATTGAAAATTCATGTATTTTGTTCAAAATTGTTTGTTTTTTTTGTTGTCAAAAATCTATTTTTTAACCCTCGGCATGCAGACATCTTGGATTTTCCCCCACTCAGCCTGAAGAACTGATACGAACGATACTAACCAACGTGAACCAACATCAATGTCAAAATCAGGGTCGATTTTTTAGAACGAAAATCAACTTGATTAAAAAAAGGAAGATAACTTTCTGAAATTTGAGAAGGAGGGTTGATTCAGAGATGTTGGATTTTTTTATTTCAAGTCTGATTTTTGAGAAACTGGGCAGTTAAAATTGAGATTGATTTGATCTCGCTTGTCACATGATTTAAAATGGCGGATGTATAGATAAGCCAAAGAGTTGACCGAGTTGACGGACTGAGTGACGTGAAGAGTTTTTATTTATATTCATTTCTAATAGTTGCTTCGTATTTTATGATGCAAAGGAAATTTACCTAGAGAAATACATATCTACTAAGTTTATAGACATTAGATTGGAATTCAAATATGGTGCGTTGTATTTTAAATCATGACTTAGTGTTTTAGAGGTTATATTTTCTAAAGAGGTAAATACGAGTTTTGTTTACAGAGTGTCACGCTTCATACAGATGTTGGGGAAATCAAAATAGAATTGTTTTGCGAAATGTGTCCCAAAACGTGCGAGGTGAGTTTAATTTATTTTTATTTTTACTTTGGAAGAATTGAAATTTGAAATAAATGGGCTGTCATTAAAAAATTTATTTCTAATTTGACTTCAGCTTTTAGGGTTTTTTTTTTATTAAATCGAAATCAACGATTTTTTATCCTTGACTAATAGGGCAACCTGTTTGTTTATTGATTTTGAGATTCTCTGGAAAGATGTTATTTAATAATAAAAACATTAAAAAATTTAAAAGTCCAAACGTCCGCGAACGTATTTTTCTCTTTGCTCTGAAAAGCAATTTTTTTAGTACAGGTCAATTTAAAAAGTACGAAAAAACGAAAAACGAATTTTCAACGAAACAGTTTTCAATTATTTACGAATCTTGTCAAAACATCTAAAAAATCGCTGTAAATCGTTCAAATTTTAACCAAAAATGGTTTAATTCTTGGAAAATAACAAAATTTGCCTTAAAATCATTATTCCAATTTTTTTCATAAATCTAAATAAAGTGATTCTCTTGAAATCTTTCGAAATTCCTTAAAATTTCTAAATTTGTTTTTGAAGTCTTCAAGAATCAACATTTAAAATTTTTCATTTAATAAAATTTAAAAAAATAGTTTACAGGTTTTGAAAAAATTTCTTAAATAATTTAAAACTTTTAAAGTTTTAAAAAAATACTTGAAGACAATAGAAAATATTCTTTAATTTCTTGGGAAACTGCAAATTATTTTTGTTTTTGGAAAACTACTTTTAAGAATTCGCTAATTTTTTTTTGAAAATTTTATATATTCGAAAAAGAATCTGGAAAATATAAAAATAAGTTATTTTTCTGTAGAGGATTTTCCAAAAAAATTTTTAACGTGTAATGTATTTTTAATTGCTTAAAAACTCTTAAATTACGTAATATATTGTAAATTTTCTCAAAATTTCTTAATATTTCGTAAAATATTTCAAAATTAATGCCTTTAAACCCTCCAATTTTTTTTTTAATTTTCAGAACTGTTTTGATCTTTGTTCTTCAAATTTTCTATTGAAAATTAATCTTTTTAATTTAAAAGGAATTACAAATTTGCCTGGCCAGCTGAAGTATATATTTTTTATTCCCTTGGAACCTATAAAAATCCTTAAAAAGCTCTTAAATATTTTCAGAAAAATTTGCCTTCAAATATTCCAGATAATTTTCTGACATATTTTGAAGTTGAAAAAATTGTTAATTATGTTTTTCACTCCCAATTTTTCGCAAAATCCTTTTAAAAATATATTCTTTTGAAATCATTCAATTTTCTTGAAAAGATTCTTTGCTGTTTTTGGAAATTTTCAAAAATCGTCATTTTATATTTTTTTTATTGATTAGAATAAAAATGTTTTAATTATAGTTGAATTTTCAACTAAAAAAGACACATTTTCAAACAAACATGATGTAGTTAAATTTACAGTAAAAAATTTACTTTTGTAAGAAAAAATAAGGAATTTTCATAACAATACTTAAATTTGTAACCAAATATATGGATTTTAAACTATAATAATGAATGTTCAATTAAAAAAATGAATTTTCAACCAAATAGTTGAATTTTCGACCAAAAAAATTAATTTTTAACTTTAAGGATTGATTTTCTACCAAAAAAAAAAAAAATTTTCAACGAAACACACAAATTTTCAACTAAAAAGGATATATTTTCTATTTTAAACTAAAAAATATGAATTTTCAACAAAATAGATGAATTTTTAACTAAAAAAGATAAATTTACAACCTGAAATGGAATAGTTATATTTAAATTTAAAAAATAGTTTTTAACCATACGACACGAATTTTTAACAACATAGTTAAATTTTCAACCAAATAAATGAAATGTCTACTAAAAAGATGAATTTTTAAACAAGAATATTAACATTCTACCAAAATAGACGATTTTTTAAAAAACAAAATGCATGAATTGTCAACTAAATAGTTTAATTTTTAGTTAAAAAAATTAATTTTTAACAAAAAAAAAAAAGATTTTTCAACAAAAAAAAAAGAATTTTTAATAAAATAGTAAAAATTTTAAACAAAGAAATATATTTTCAATTATAGCGATGAATTTTCAATTAAAAACTCAGTTTGGAACGTAATAGTTGAATTTTTGAACAAAATGAAAAACATGATTTTGATCTATTTAAAGATTAATTTTATATTTAAGGATTAAA
This sequence comes from Belonocnema kinseyi, assembly GCF_010883055.1. Lineage (NCBI taxonomy): Eukaryota > Metazoa > Arthropoda > Insecta > Hymenoptera > Cynipidae > Belonocnema > Belonocnema kinseyi. The sequence continues at coordinate 109,399,807 of NC_046665.1, read as the reverse complement.
CTATTTTATTCAAAAATCGTTTTTTTTCGGCTTAAAATTAATTTGTTCAAATTAAAAGTATAACTAATCAATTATCGGTTGAAAATTGATCGTTTTTTTATCTCTTTGGCAGTTGAAAATTAAACTACTTTGTTTATAATTCTTTTTTCTTTTTAGTCAAAAATTAATTTATATTTTTGGGCTCGTTACTCAACTGTTTTATAGAAAAATCGCCTTTTTTACTTGAAAATTAAACTCTTTTGTCTTCGTTTGTTTTTCTTTGAAAAATAACTGTTTGGTTGAAAATTAATTTTTTGATTGAAAATTTTTTTCTCACATGTCGGTAAAATTTTTCTTCGGTAGAAAATTAAACTCTTTTTGTTAAAAAATGTTTTTTTTTTGTTTGTTAAAAATTAATTTTTTGAAATAAAAATTTAACTTCTTCAATTTTTGTTGAAAATGAACTCTTGTTAAAATTTCGTACTGTTTTCTAGAAATTGCTTTTTTTTATTGAAAATTCAACGTTTTTGTTGAATGTATAATTATTTTGTGAAGAATTCAACTATTTTGGTAAAAATTAAATTTTTTGGTCGAAAATTGTTGAATATTCGTATTTTTGTAGAAAAACTTTAATTATAACTGTTTTTGGTTGAAGTTTTAATTTTTTTGTTGAACAGTTCGACTATTTAGTTGAAAAATAAGTGCGTGGTTGGACATTCATATTTTCTGGTTGAAAATTTAAATCTTGCCAAAAAATTGATTTTTATTGTTACTTTTTTTTTGTTTTAAAAAAATAAACTTTTAACTGAAAATTCATGTCCCAGAACTTAGATCCACAAACTTGTTTTTTCGAAAAATTGAAAGTTGTGCTGAATTGTGCTAGACTTGTGCTCACTTGTGCCATAAACGCTTTTTTGAAAACTCAAAAATTACGGGCACAATTTTCAAAAAAAGTTTTCTTTGCTAGATCCGCAACTTTTTACTGGAGCAAAAAGAAAGGTTTTACTAGGCGGCTCGAAATATACACAATTTTGTGCAGGAAATAAAATTTCGACAAACCTAACCGTAAAAAAAAGAACCAAAAAATTTTATTATTTTTAAAAATTTCGAAAAACGAAAACTTGTGCTGAGTTGTGCTCGACAAATACGGTCTTTATTCTCTCCAATAAAATTACGTGAGATCAACAGTTCTTGTATTAAAACTCAAATGGAAAAACTCAAAAAACAAAAGATTTCATTTAGTTTTTGGAAATTTCACTTTTTTTATATTTTCTGTTTTTTGAGTTTTACATTTTAAGTTTTAATATGAGAACTGTTGATATCACGTAATTTTGTTAGAGAAAATAAAGTCTACATTGTCGAGCACAATTCAGCACAAACTTAAGTTTTTCAAAAATTTTAAAATGATACAATTTTAAAAATTTTTTTCCAACGGTTAGGTTTTTGGAATTTTTCTTTCCGTAATTTTGGATTTTTCAAAAAACCGTTTATGACACAAATGAGCACAGCTTTCATTTTTTCGAAAAAAATAAGTTTGCGGATCCAACTTTCGGGACATTGAAAATTCATCTTTTCCATTTTTTATTCAAAATAAATTTTTTTAAATCCTTACTGTTGTGTAAAAAATTATCTTTTTTTTTGTGCTGAAAATTGGTTTCTGTTTAATTCAGGAGTTTTATCTCTATTTAAATTTGCTTTGAATTACTTATTCTAAATTGGCAAAATCGTTTGCTTTTAGAATTTTCTGGCACTTTGTGCCAGTGATTATTACAACGGATGTTTGTTTCACCGAAACATAAAAAATTTCATGGTCCAAACGGGAGATCCAACAAATACTGGTAAAGGCGGTACATCAATCTGGAATCGAAAATTCGAGGACGAATTCAGAGAAGATTTAAAACACAATACGCGAGGACTCGTTTCAATGGCAAATAACGGACCAAATACAAATGCAAGTCAATTCTTTATAACTTATGCACCACAGCCACACCTCGACTTAAAATACACTCTTTTCGGGAAGTAAGTAACAAATAAATTTAATTTTTTTTGGATAACAGTACTACTATTTCGTTGAAAAGTAAATTATTTTGCTGGGAATTGAACCTTTTTGTTAAAAAGTCATCCTTTTTTGGTGGAAAATTCGATTGTTTTGTTGAGAATTCGTACTTTTTTATAGAAAATTCATCCTTTTTTTTTGTTGAAATAAACTGTTTTGTGGAAAATCTACATTTCTGATTGATTCATTTTACTGCTTTGTAAAAAAATTAATCTTTTATTGGTTGAAAATGTAAATTTAATTGTAAATTCATCTTTTTTGACATAAATTAATCTTTTTTTTTGCAAAGAATGCAACTGTATAGTTGGAAATTAATCTGTTTTGGTTGGAGATTAAACTATTTGAATGGAAATTCGTCTTTCTTGGTTGAAAATTGAAATTCTTTGTTGAAAGTTGATCTATGTTGTTGGACATTTATTTATTTTGGTTTATAAATTCAAGTGTTTTGTAAAAAATGCATCATTTTTTTATATAAGATTATCTTTTTGTTTGAAAATTCATGTTTATGGTTGAAAATTTGAATTTGGTGAAAAATTCATCTATTTTGGAAGAAATGTAATCTTTCTTATATAAAAATTCGACCTTTCAGATTGAAAATGCATTCATTATGTTTAAAAAACTTAAATTTTTGGATTATACGTTTAATTGCTTTGTAAAAAAATCTTTTTTTTGTATAAAATTAATCTTCTTGCTTAAGAATTCATCTCTTAAAGTAGAAATTTAATGTTTCTTCGTTAAAAATGCAAGTAAATGATTGGAAATTAATCTGTTTTGGTTGAGTATTTAACTATGTTGGTGAAAATTCGTTTTTTGTTGTTGAAAATTGAACAACTTGGTTAAAAATTGAATTATGTTCAAAATTCATTTTTTTTTTACAAAATTTATATTTTCGTTTTCAAATTTAAAATACATTCTCATCATTTATGATTGAGAAAGGATTTAAATTATCCGAAATTTGACATCACAGTTTTTCAACGGATCTCTACGTTTTGAGACTTCCTGAATCCGAACATCAAGTTTTTACGATGGTGTCTATCTGTCCGTCCGTCCCTAAACACGATAAATCTAAAAAAAAATGAACGGGTCAAATCGATCTTTGGAACACTTTTTGTAGGTTCTAAAAGTAAGGACGAGTTCATTAAAAAACCGTTTTGGATAAAAATTCAAAAAGTTATAGTATTTTAAAAATTGTTGGGACTATTTTCTTTTTTTTTTAAATGGTCCCAACAATTTTGAAAATGTTCTAGCATTTTGAATTTTCATCCGAAATTGTTGCCGAGGAAAACCGGGAAATGATAGTGAATTTATTATTTGACCGGGAATTTTACAAAATTTTTATTCTAAAAATTTTGTCCAACTTTTATTTCAACCGTTTTTAAATAATTTCCTAAATTTTGATGTTTATAAATTATTATATCATTTAGTTTAGAATGCTTAATTCGAAAATCTTTCACTTTAAAAATTTTCCATTTTAATTTTTAAGCATATATTTTAATTTAAAGAATTTTAAAATGCAGTTTCAAAAGGTAAGAAAATTAGAAGTTTTCAAAATCGAAGATTTTTTTATAAAAAACAGGGAATTTTACGAATTTTCAGAAGAAAAATTCGCCCAAGTTCGATTTTAAGAGTCTTTATAATAATTAAAGTGCAGCTTTGAGGATTTAAACAATTAAAAATTAAAAGCGTTTGAAGTTGACATTTTTTGATAAAAAGCAGTTTTATTTTATCAGCTGTAAATATAAATAAATAACTTAATTATTTTAAAAATGGATCTGTACTCAAGTATAGAAATCTGAACAATAATTGATTTGACCAAACAATTCTAGATCCGTTCAAAATTTGAGAATTTCCAGATTGTAACTGTTTCAATCCGAAAGTCTTGATAAGAATTTAAATTAATATATCATTTATTCCGATAATTTTATTTTTAAATAAAAATTTTCATGATTTATCAATAATATATTTTTAATTCAGAATTTCAGGTATTCCTTTATATTATTTTTTTATATTAAATTTAATAAATAGCTTTATTAAATTATGATTTCTATTGATTTTCTCAGCTGTTAAAAAATTTAAACGTGCGTTTTACTATTTTCAACTTTAAAAAAATCCATAATAATATAGTCATAATTAATGGTTTTTATTAAATTAAAAATATTGCGAGTCTAAATTATTTAATTTTTATTTAAAAAGTGTTTAATTTATAAGTGAAATTGTTAAATTTTGACGCATAAATAACAATTGAACACTTATGTGTAACTATTTCAAATTATTTAAAGTTCTAAATTTAATTGGAATCTTTTTGAAACTTCTGAATATCTCTTAAAATTACTCTAATATTTCTACAAATAATAAGTGTTCTATTGTTATTTATAAATTCAAATTTAATTTTTTTTATAATTTGCAGGATTTTCTAAAAGTTATAGAAAAAATTCAAATCATTTTAAAATATATTTAAAAGTTTTGACCAAAAAATTCGAAAATTATTTTGAATTTGTAAAAATTTTAAAACACTTCTAGATTTCTCAAGATTATTAAATAATATTTTAAAGCTTTTGAAGGATGCCTAGACTACTTAAAATAAAAATAATTTAACTTCTAATTTCAGAACTGTGAAGTTAAAAAAATGATTTTTAAAGTTCATTGCTTGATTCTTTAATTTAGACTATTGAAAATTTTAACTTGGATTTCTATTTTTTGAACTTAATCTGAATCTTTGAACTCTATAATTCAGAAAAGTTTTAAATTTTGCAGTTTATTTGCATTTCATTTAATATTGTTTAATTGAAAAGTGTTACTAGCTTCCATTTGGTACTTGTAAATTTTTGAACATTTGAATACACAATTTTTGAATTGCAAAACTTTTAAACTTCAATTTTAAAAGTTTGGAAATCAAGGGTTCCACTTTGAATGCTTTCATTTGTTGCTTATTGCTTTATATGGGAAGATGCTTAGAATATAGTTTGATTTTTTAAATTTCATTGGCCGTGAAAAATGTTTGCGAACCGGGCAAAAATTGGGAATTTTTTTCTTCGGTTAAACGGGCACCCTGTTCTGTTTTTACTCTGTTTTGAAGGAAAGTCTCGTTTTTCTGTGGTTTTTTTCTCGCATAAATGAGAACTGTATTGATAGAACCGATTAAGAAAATCCAAGTTTTGGTTAAAAGTTAATTATTTTTCATAGATTTTTGTTCTTGATGCATATTTTTTAAATTAAAAATTCTACTATCTGGCCGAAAATTTAATTATTTTACTGAAAATTCAATTTTTTTCTAATAGATTTGCCTCTTTGGTTGAAAATATATGTTAGTAGGTTAAAAATTCAACTGTTTGGTTGAAAATTTATCTTTCTTGGTTGAAAATGAACTTTTTTGATGATAATTCTTTTCTGATTTAAAAGTCAAATGTTTTCTAAAATATTCGACTTTTTAATTAGAAAACTCAACTTTCTTGTTGAAGATCTGACATTTTGAGTAAAAAATTGGTCCGTTTGAATAGAAAATTCATTTTTTTAGGTCAATGTCAAATGTTTCCTAAAAAATTCGACTTTTTGCCTAGAAAACTCAACTTTTTAAAGATTTGTCCTTTTAGATTGAAAATTTATTTTTGAGTAGGAAACTTTATTTTTGGGTGATAGGGAATTATTTTTCATTGAAATGTCTACTATTATATTTTTGGTTCAGAATTAATCTATTTTTCTTAAAATTCTACTGTTTGATGGAAAATTGATTTATTTCGTTAAAAATTAAACTATTTGCTTAAAAAGTAATTTTTTTGTTGCAAAAACCATAACTTTTTATTGAAAATTCATATTTTGATAGAAAAATAATCTATTTTCGTTTAAGGATAATTCTTTTTAATTAAAAAGTCTAATATTATATTTTTATCCAGATTGCACATTTTTTGGTTAAAAATTGTACTATTTGATTGAAAATTCAACTATTTTCTTCAAATGTCATCTCTTATGGTCGAAAATTGAAATTTTTTGTTGGAATCCTCATCTTTTTGGATATAAAGTTGATCTTTTTGAACAAAAAATGTATCTTAAAGTGAAAAAGTCATCTTTCTTGGTTAAAAGTTCAACTGTCTTCTAATAGATTCATTTTTTCCTATGAAAATTCAACTAATGAAACTAACAAAAATAAAAAATTGTGGAAAAACGACACAAATTACGAAAAACAATGATGTAACAAAAATTTTTTACCCGTAAAAAAGGCTAAAAATTTGTAATGAAACTCTTTTTGATAGAACGCGTAGTTTGCTTTTAATCATAAAGAGATATAAATTTGTAATAATTGATTACATTTTCATTATTTGTGATTGAGAAAGTATTAGAATTTCCCGAAATTTGACACGACAACATTCAAATTTTGAACCAAACGACGAATTTGTTAGAATTTCATCTTTTTGGTAGAATTTTAATCTTTCTAATTTGAATATTCGTACTTTTGGATTGAAAATTCTTCTTTTTTGTTAAAAATTTATATTTCTGGTTTAGAAATTCAATTGCTTTGTAAAAACTTGATCGTTTTTGTAGAAAAATAATCTTCTTGATTAAAAATCCATCTTTTTGTTCGAAAATTCAAATTTGGTTGAGAATTTACCTCTTTAGTTAGGAATAGATATTTTTTTGTCAAAAATCTAACTATGTTTTAAAATTAATCTGTTTTGGTTGCGGATTGAAGTATTTTGTTGAAAATTCGTCTTTTTCAGTTAAAACTGAAAATATGCTGTTAAAAATTCATCTTTGTCGATAGAAAATTAATTATTTTAGTTAAAAATTCATTTTCTTGGTTAAAAATTAATATTTTCAACTGAAAATTTAACTATTCCATTTTTTGTTGAAAATTAAACGATTTGTTTCAAAATTAATCTGGTTTCTTAGAAAATTATTTGTCTGCTTTGAAAATTCACCTTTTCGCATTTAAAAAGTCAAAACTTTTTTAAAACCTTCGACTTTTTAGTTTGAAAACTTAACTATTTTGCTTCAAAATTCAAGCACTTTGTTGAAACTGCAATATATTTCGACTTAAAATCTTAGAAATTTAAAGCCTTTCATATTTAATCCGATAACGTATCTACATTAATTTTATTTGCAAGAATTTATTCCCATATATATAAATTATAAATATATTTTAAGCTGCAAAGTCTGAGTTTAAAAAAAAATTCCATAAATTTGCATAATCTTTTTTTTTTCTAGAGTTATCGATGGAATGGAGGCCTTGGACCAACTTGAAAAACTTCCCGTACACCCCAAGAATTACAAGCCACTCACGGAAATTAGAATAAATAAAATTACCATACACGCCAATCCTTTGGCAGGATAAATTTTATTTTCAGGAAAACTTGACATGATATGGTAAGAAAATAAAATGAAACTTTTTTATTTTAGATAAAAAATGTATGCGTGAAAACGTTTAATAAATTAAAACTGTTCTTTTTTGTTGATTTTATTCTAAAATTTGAATATCGAAATCTTTAATTACAAAATTACAAAACAAGGTGTTATAAAAATTGAAGTATATTTATAAAATAGGATATCTACATTTGGCATGAGTTTTTATATTGAGTTTTTCGTCAATCATCATGATTAAAAGGGCTTTTAAGATATATTTCTGCTGGGTACTTTGTGCCCATAATTTCTATTTGGTAATCGCCCAATTCCAAAAATTCCTTTGTTACATTTTCCCCCTCGGGATGTCTCACATATCTGAAAAATTAGAATAATAAATATAGTATATTCAATATTTTCTTTTATAATTCACTTTTAATTATTTTTTAAAACTTACCCCTGTCCAAAGCTTTTTCCTAAATTAAAATCGTAATCTCCTCGCCTTAAATATCCAACAACAACTCCATTTCTGTAAACTGTTTCTAATCCCCAAACTGGTATTTGACTGGGGGAAAAAAACATAAGATAAAATTGGATTTAATTAAGTACAATTAAAAAAATAAATAATTACTCGTGGAGGTAAAAATGCGCGATTCGTTTTTTCACTCCTTTTTCTCCAAGTTCTTTCACAGCCTCGCTTCCTAAATACTTTTTATCTTTACGACACATAAAATCGAGTCCTGCTTCAATTGGATTATCGTCTGATCTTAGATCGTAACCCCACAATGGAAATCCTGTCCAAGAAATTTCGAATCAGAATAATCCTTGATAAAAAAACTGATTGCTAATTACCTTTTTCACTTCTGAGGCTGTAGAGAGCCCTAAATCCGACGAGTTTTAATTTCGAAACTCCTGCTTTTCTCAAAGAATTATAAACCGATTCACACGATTCGACAGGAATATGGAGTTGATATCCAAGTTCACCGACCTCCGTAAATCGAAATACCCTTGATAATTTTCCATTAACTTTCAGCAATTTGGAATGTAAAAATGGTAATTCTTTTTCTGAAAGATCTGCGTCGACGACTTTTTGCAGAATCTTGCGACTAAAATAATAATTTACTATTAAGATTACAATTTTCGTCGTCTCTAGCATCACTAGAATTTGTGTGATCCTTTTTGTTTCCCTTTCTTAACAATGCCTCTTTTTCCCCCAGGTTTCAAGAAACTTTCCATTTTTCTTTTATCTTAAATGAAAACTGAACTCATGGAACCCGAGAACAAAATCTAACTATTTTTGGTTAAAAGATCATTCTTTTTGGTTGAAATGTCTACTATTGTATGTTTGGTTCATAATTCATCTCGTTTTTTTTTAAAATGTAACTGATGACAATCTGCTTTGGTTAACGATTCAACTATTTTGTTGAAAATTCGTCTTTTTATGTTGAGTGTAACTATTTTTCTATTCAAATTGAAATATTTCTTTTTTGAAATATCAATTATTAAATTTTGCGTTGAGAATTTAATTTTTTTAAATAAAAATGGTTGAAAGTGCAATTGTTTTGTAGGAAAATTCGTCTGTTTGGTTTAAAAATTCCTCTTTTTCGGTATAAAATTCAATGGCTTGGTTAAAAATTCTTGTACTTTCTTCAAATTTCGTCTTTTTTAGTAGAAAGTTTATCTTTTTGGTTGAAAATTCATA
>NC_046665.1:109368835-109390639 GCF_010883055.1 Belonocnema kinseyi | reverse complement strand
TTTGTAGAAGATTCATAATTTTAGTTGAAAATTTATCTTTTGGTAGAAAATTAATCTTCCTGATTAAAAATTCGTTCTTTCTGGTTGAAAGTGCAATTGTTTGGTTGAGAATCCAACTTATTTGTTTAAAAATTCTATTTACGAGTTAAAAATCAACTGTTTTGTATAAAAATCGTCATTTCAACTGAAAACTCAATTTTTTGTCTGAAAGTTGTCAACTTGGTTACAAATTCAACTTATTATTTGAAAATGATTTTTTTTTTTAATTGAATGTTTTGAATTTTTTTTCTTTATGGACTAAAATAATATCTTAAATGAAAATTTAATTATTTTGTTAAAAATTCGTCTTTTTGGATTAAAATTTAATGGATTGGTTAAAAAAGAACTTTTTTTTTTAAATTTTCTTTTTTAAAACTAAATTGTTTTGTAGAAAATTCGTCTTGTTGGTTGGAAAATTCAACAATTTGGTAGAAATTCTACTGTTTTATAGAAAATTCAACTATGTAGTTAAAAATTGAAGTATTTAGTTGAAAATTAGTTTTTCTTTGTCTTAGAAACTCAACCGTTTGGTAGAAAATTCATGTCTTTTGTTTTAATTTCGTTTTTTTTTTTAGTAAAAAGTTAATCTTCTTGGATTATTATGGTGGAGTATTCAACAATTTATTTGAAAATCCAGTTATTTAATAGAAAAATTTAAGGTTTTGTTGAAAAGTCTTATTTACGGGTTAAAAATTTAACTGTTTTGTGCTAAATTATTTTTTTTGTCTTAAAAATATAACAATTTGTTAGAAAATCAAACTATTCGGTGGAAAATGAACTTAATTGTGGAAAATTCATAAGTAAGGGTTAAAAATTGAACTGTTTTGTAGAAAAATCAACATTTGTCTTAAAAATTCAATTTTTTTAATAGAAAATTCGTCTATTTTGTTTAAAAATTCATTTATTTTGATAGAAAATTTAAAAATTGAAGTATTAATTTAAAAATTTAACTATTTGGTGAAAAATTAAAGTATTTGTTTAAAAAGTCTTATTTTTGGGTTGCCAATTCAACTGTTTTGTACAAAATTAATTTTTGGCTTGGAAGATTAAAAATGTAGTTGAAAATTCAAGTATATTATTAAAATTTAGCTTTTTTTTTGTTTATCAGTTTTAAATTGAAAATTCAACTATCTGGTTAAAAAACTCGTGTATTTTGTTTAAAATTCATTCTATTAGGCACAACATTAACCTTTGGATTACAATTTTATTTTTACATATTGAAAATTTATTTATTAATTTTTGTTTGAAAAATGAACTATTTTGGTAGAAATTTCAACTATTTAGTTGAAAATTGAAGTAGAAAATTAATTTCTTGTCTTAAAAATTCAACAATTTGGTAGAAAATCAAACTTTTTGGTTCAAAATTGACTTTTTCGTTAAAATTTCATAATTACGAGTTGAAAATTCAATTGTTTTTTTGAAAATTCATCCGTTTTAAAAATGTATCTCTTTTAGTAAAAATTTCCTCTTTTTTATATATAATGCAACCATTTTTTTTAAGATTCTTATATTTTGCTGAAATTTCATCTTTCTTAGAAAAAAGATCAGGATTAAACTGTAGAAAATTCGTCTTTTTGGTTTAAAAAGTTAATCATTTTGGTAGAAAATTTAACTATTTGGTTAAAAATTGAATTTTTGATTTAAAAATTAAACTATTTTGGTAGAAAATTATAGTTTATCTGTGAAAAGTCTTCTTTTTGGGTTGTCAATTTAACTTTTGTTTGTAAAAAATTGATTTTTGGCTTGAAATATAAACAGTTTAGTTGAAAATTCAAATATTTTTTTTTTAAACACGTGTATTTTGTTCAAACTTCATTCTCTTGGATTGAACATTAATCTTGTGAATAAAAAATTCATCTTTATAGATTGAAAATTCAGTTATTTAATTTTTCTCAATTTTAATAATTTTGAATGAAAATTTGACCATTGTGATGAAAGTTCATCATTATGTCTTCAAAAGTCAAATAGTTTGTAAAATTCATCTTTTTCGGATGTAAATTCAACTGTTTTGTTGAAAATACGCATCTTTTATTTGAAAAATTAACTAATTTGTTAAAAATTCGTATTTTTGAGATGAAAATTCATGTATTTTCGTAGAAAATCTTCCTTGATTGAAAATTCAACTATTTTATTGAAAATGCATCATATTTCTACTTGAAGTCTTAGGAATTTAATATAGAATTCAATATGCTATCTTCATTAATTTTTTTTTGAAAAATCACCCTATTTTGTATTTTTAGATTTTTTTTTTAACGAAACTTGAAACAAATTAGGTTTACCTTTCTGGTCCTTCGATACCTAGAATTCCAATTTGTTCAGTCGCCGAGTGTAAGCTGACACAAAATCCTTGTTTTGTTATCTCGTGTTGAATATGAGCCCAAGTTTGATAAGCAGACAATCCACCAGTTACTGACATCAAATTAAAATTAAAATTCACGATTTCAAGAACTTGTAAAATTTTCCAATAGGACAGGGACCGTACTTAAATTATATGACAGCTTTTCTCCTGAAGATTGTATTTTTAGTTATAAATTTTATTATTTGGTTGAAAAATTAACAATATTCTTAAAAATACATCCTTTTTGGTTGTAAATTCAACTGTTTTGTGAAAAATTCGTCGTTTGGTTTAAAAATTCAACTCTTTTCGCAGAACATTATCCCTTTGTTTAAAATTCATATTTTTTGGCTGATAATTCAACTGAAATCTTTTTTGGATAAAAACTATTTTTTTTCGAAATTTTGTATTTTTCATTTAAAAGTGACTCTTTTTTAGTAGACATATTGCATCTTTCTTGAATAAAAATGCATTGGCTTTTTTGAAAATGATCTATTTCCTAGAAAATTTACTTTTTGTTTAAAATTGGTATTTTTGTGTTGAAAAGTCAATTGCAATCTTTTTGGATATAAATTCAACTCTTTTTCGAACATTTATATTTTTGATTAAAAAATTAACCTGTTTTAGTATAGAATTTTCATTTTTCTTGAACAAAAATGCAACTGATAGGTTTCAAATAATAATATTGTTAAAAAGTCCTATTTTTGGTTGAAAATTCTGCTTTTTTTTTTAAAAAAATTAACCATTTCGTAGGAAATTTACTTTTTCTTTAAATTTAATGTTTGTTTTTTAAAAGAGAACTGAAATCTTAAACATTCTACTGGTTTGTTTGAAAATCTAACTATTTAGTAGAAAATTCACTTTTTGTTTAAAATTTATATTTTGATGTTGAAAAATGAGCTGAAATTTTTCCTGGATGAAAGTTCGACTTAAAAAAAATATTTATTATATTTTCTATTAAAAATCTACCTGTATTATTACAAATTTCATATTTTTCGTATAAAAATGTAATTATTTGGTAGAGAATTCCACTCTTTTGTCAACAAAAAATCATCCTTTTTTGTTGACAAAATTCATCTTTTTGGATTGAAAATTCAATTTTTTCGTAGAAACTTATTTTTTGCTACAAAATTTTGATATTGCAAAGTCAACTGGAATATTTTTGGATGAAAATTCAACCATTTTTTCATTTTTATAAATTTTTAATTGTACAAAGGTCTTTTTTTGTCTTAAAAATTCAACAGTTTGGTAGAAAATTAAACTATTCGGTGGAAAATGAACTTTTTGTGGAAAATTCAATTGTTTTGAGATTCTTACGTTTTGTTTAAATTTCGTCTTTTTTAGTAGAAAGTTAATTTTGTTAGTTGAAAATTCATCTTTTTGATTGAAAATTAATCAGTTTTAGTTCAGGATTAAACTTTTTTGTTGAAAATTCATATTAACGGGGTCAAAATTCAACTGTTTTGTAGAAAATTCGTCTTTTTGCCTTAAAAATTCAATTTTTTTCTTAGAAAATTCGTCTGTTTGGTTTAAAAATTCATTTATTTTGATAGAAAATTTAAATATTTAGTTGGAAATTGAAATAATAATTTGAAAATCAAACTATTTGGTGGAAAATTAAAGTATTGTTTTGAAAAGTTATTTTTGAGTTGCCAATTCAACTTGTTTGTAAAAAATTCATTTTTGGCTTTAAAGATTAAAAATTTAGTTGAAAATTCAAGAGCATTGTTGAAATTTCGCTTTTTTTTGGTAGGAAAATAATTATCTTGGTTGAAAATTCATTGGTTTGAAAATACAACTCATATTTTAAACATTTTACTGGTTTTCTTTGAAAATTTGACTATTTAGTAGAAAATTCATTTTTGGCTTAAAATTTATATTTTTTGTTTGAAAAATGAGCTGAAATATTTCCTGGAGGAAAGTTCGACTAAAAAAAAATATTTTTTATGTTTTCTATTGAAAATCTACCTGTATTATTAAAAATTTCATCTTTTTTGTATAAAAATGTAACGATTAGGTAGAGAATTCAACTATTTTGTTAAAAAAATCATCCTTTTTTGTTAACAAAATTAATCTTTTTGGATTGAAAATTCAATTTTTTCGTAGTAACTTATTTTTTGTTACAAAATTCACATTTGGATCTTGCAAAGTCAACTGGAATATTTTTGGACGAAAATCCAATTTGGTTAGAAATTCGTCTTTTGGGATTGAAAACTTAATTTTTTTCGTTAAAAAGTTATTTCTTCTTTAAAAATTCACATTTTGTTCGTGAAAAGTCAAATAAAATCTTTTTTTTTACAGAAAATGAAACTATTTCTTTGAAAATTTATGTTTTTGATTAAAAAATTCATCTATTTTAGTAGAAATATAATTTTTTTTAATTGAAAATTCAACTACTTGGGTAAAAGTTAAACTACTTTGTCATTTACTTTTATGTCATGACTTTTTTCATTTTTTTAAGATTGATATTTTTCAGATGAAAATTCTCCTTTTATGGTAAAAGAATAATTTTCTTGATTTGAAATTTAATGTTTGTTCGGTAAAAATGTATCAGTTTCGTGGAAAATTAATTTTTTGTAGAGAACATTCATCTTTTGACTTAAAGGTTCAATAAGTTTGTTAAACTTTTATTTCTTTCTTGGGTAAAAAATCTTTTATTGCTGAAAATTTGTCTTTTTGGATTTAACTTTTTTTTCCGTATATGTTTCATCTTTTTAGATTAAAATATAAACTATGTCACGTTCTTGTTGGGAATTTTGTTAGAAATTCAAGTATTTTGTTAAAAAGCCATATTTTATAGCAGAAAAGACATTTTTTGTTTAAAATAAACTAATAAATTTTAAAATACAACTTCTATCTTAAAAATTCTACTTTTTTTAAATTGAACTATTTCGTAGAAAATTCACTTTTTGTTAAAAATGTATATTTGGTGTTAAAAAATGAACTGAAATATTTCCTGGATAAAAGTTCGACTTAAAAAAGAACATTTGTTGTTTTTCGATTGAAAATCCATCTATATTAGTACAAATTTCATCTTTTTTGTATAAAAATGTAATTATTTGGTATAGAATTTAGCTATTTTGTTAAAAACTCGAACTATTTTTTCGTTTTTTTATTTTTTGTTTCAAATCAAAATTCATGTTTTGAAAGAAATTTAATCTTTTTTGAATAAAAATGCAACTATGTGATAGACAATTCAGCAATTTTGTTAAAATTTCATCCTATTTGGCTAAAAATTCCTCTTTTGGGATTGCAAACTCCATTTTTTTCGTATACACTTATTTCTTGCTTAAAAATTCATATTTTTATCGTGAGAAGTCAAATAAAATATTTTTTTACAGAAAATTCAACTATTTTTTTGTTGAAGAATTATGTTTTTGATTAAAAAAATTATCTGTTTTAGTAGAAATATATATTTCTTGGTATGAAAATGCAGCTTTTTGGGTAAAAATGATTGAAAGTTTAACTATTTTGTTTAAATTAAATTTTTTTAAATTGAAAATTCAATTACTTGGGTAAAATTCAAACATATTTTTGGATTAAAATATAAACTATGACACTTTTTTGTTCGGAATTTGTCTTTTTAGGTTAAAAATTCAACTATTATGTTAAAAGTTTAATTATGTGGTTGAAAATAAGTATTTTGTTAAAAGGCCATCTTTTATAGCAGAAAATACATTTTTTTTGTTTAAAATAAATAAATAAATTTGAAAACTTTAAATTTGTATCTAGAAATACTGTTTTATTCCGTTTTTATTAATGATCAAGGGAAATGAAAAATTATTCATGGAAAAAGAAAAATGATTCGAGGAAAAATCAAGGAATTTTGAAAATGAAGTTCTCGAACACCCTGCCTAATTCTGTCAGCAATAACTGGAAAAACATTTCTGGAAACTAAAATTTACGTAAAGTAAGGGGGAGGGAGAAATATTTTGTTACGTAATTTAAGTACGGCCCCAGAAAATATTTTCTAACAGGCATTTATGTCTAGTTAAAAATAGTGTTTAAAATTCTGGACCGGGAAAAAATGAAAAATGTTTTTTTTTTTTTAATTCCAGAAAATCATACCGATGTAAAAAGCCTTTCCCTGGAAAATTGGATCCACGACTCCACTAGATCCAGGAGAAATAGCAGTTACTGTACAAATGGCTTCAACTCCTCCTCGATCATTCAACAAACAAGTTTCCACAGTCCTATTTATTTCGAAATTGGTATCCGTTACGAAAAGGTAATCAGCAGCTTTTTGGACTTCGGGACCGCTAAGGTAGAATTTTCCAAAATTCGACAAATCGAATAAGGCTGCTTTGTTTTTACAAGCGAGTGCTTCTTCTTTTATCTAAAAGCAGATCTCAGATATACTGAATTTTATAGTCACAATTTTTTTTATTTAAATAAAATAACCTATTTATATTGCTTGGAATAAAGAAAAATTTTCATAAACCTGAAAAACTTACAATATTGTGGTACTTTGAAAATCCAAAACTATAATCTCCTTCGAGAACGGAAGCATATTTATTATCTTCGTTTTTCGAAGAACCATAACTTCCACAGTAATCGTAAGGTTCTATCGTCACTGTCTCATTTTCTAAAAATAAGGCGGGCTTTTCCCATCCTTGACTCTCTTCCATAAATGCACCCTCTTTCATGAGAAGCTAAAATTTTAAAGAAAAATTTAAAAAAAAAACAGTTTTTTGGATATTGCAAGCCTCACAGAATGATTCCTATATTCACTATATTCATTTAAGCTCTTTTAAGTACCCTATTTTCAATATGTTGTAAGTATGGTGCCCCATTTCCCGCCCATAGTGAAATTTGAACAAATTGGATTTAAAAAATCAAAGCATTGAAAAAAATCAAAGTGCTTTTGAAATACTTCAGAGTATTTTAAAAGATTTCGAAGAATTTTTAATAGGCTTCAATAATAAAAATAATTAAAAAATAATTCAAAATAATAAAAAATAAAATATTCAAAAAGAAAATCAAAGTTCTTTTGTAATATTTTTTGATTATTTTTTAAAGATTTCAAGAAATTTTTAATAGGCTTCAATAATTTGAAGTAGGGTGGTTGCTGGACCGGGAAACCTGGAAAACCGGGAAATGACAGTGAATTTATTTTTTGACCGAGAATTTTACAAAATTTTTAGAATAAAGATTTTGTCCAACTTTAATTTCAAACGTTTTTAAATAATTTCCTAAATTCTGATTTTGATAAATTATTATATTATTTAGTTTAGAATGCTTAATTCGAAAATCTTTCACTTTAAACATTTTCCGCTTTAGATTTTTAATTTTGAAAAGCATATATTTTAGTTTAAAGAATTTTAAAATGCCCAAGTTCGATTTTAACAGTTTTTTAAATAATTAATGTGCAGTTTTGAAGATTTAAACAATTACAAATTAAAAGAATTTGAAGTTGAAAGTTTTTGATCAAAAACAGTTTTATTTTATCAACTGTAAATATAAATAAATAAATAATTTTAAAAATGGAAGAAAGTCTTGATAAGAATTGAAATTACTATATCACTTATTCCGATAATTTTATTTTTAAATAAAAATTTTCATGATTTATCAATAATATATTTTTAATTCAGAGTTTCAGGTATGCCTTTATATTATTTTTTGTATATTAAATTTAATAAATAAATTTATTAATATATTATTTCTATTAATTTTTTCAGATATTAAGAAATGTAAAGTGCGTTTTACTATTTTCAACTTGAAGATAAATCCATAATAATATAGTCATAATTTTTATCACATTTAATATGAAATTTCTTAATGTAGAAAAAGAATAAGTATTTAATATTTAGCAATATTTCAGCGTTTATTTAAGATGAGTAAATTGAAACCAAATATTTAAAAGAAAACAATTTGCAACTGAATTGTTTTACATAGAAAGCTTTGAATCTTTAGATTTTCGAAGAACTTTTAATATTTTAGTGTTACAATTTTAATTGTTTTATTTAACAAGTGTTTCATTTATAAGTGAAATTGTTAAATTTTTACGCATAAATAACAATTGACACTTATTATTTGAGTAATTTTAAGAGATATGTAGAATTTTTGAAAAGATTCAAAATTAATTAAAAACTTGAAATTATTTCAAGTAATTTAAACGAAGTGTTAACATTTTTTTTCAGAATTTCTAAATATATTTTAAAATCAATCAAAAATTTTTCCAACAATTTTTGAAAATCCAGCAAATTAAATAAAATCATTAAAATCTTCCATATTCTTCTTTGATCGCTTTTTAAATCTCTTAAAATCTTCTTAAACTTTCTGTTACAATAATTTTTCAAAGTGAAAAATCGTTTTCAATTTTCCTAAGAATCAAATGGAAATTGTTATTCTTTTGTAGTCTTTCACAATTCTTAAAAAAATTCTATATTTTTTGTTTGAAATCTGCAAAAATCTAAATTTTATTTTAAATTCGGCTGTAAGTATTTTAAATTATTTCAAGTTCTAAATTGAATTCGAATCTTTTTAAAACTTCTGAATATCTGTTAAAATTACTCTAATATTTCTACAAATAATAAGTGTTCTATTTTTATTTATAAATTCAAATTTAATTTTTTTAAGTTGCAGGATTTTCTTAAAGTTATAGAAAAAATTCAATTCATTTTGAAATAAATTTAAAAGTTCTGACAAAAAATTCAAAAATGATTTTGAATTTGGATTTGAAGGATGCCTAGACTATTTAAAATAAAAATAATTTAACTTCAAATTTAAGAACTGTGAAGTTAAAAAAATTAGTTTTCAATTTTTAATGTGTCTAGCTTAAAATTACTTAAAATAATATAATTCGGAAAATTTTTAATGCTCATTGCTTGATTCTTTAATTTAGATAATTGAAAATGTTAACGTGGATTTACATTTTTGGAACTTAATCTGAATCTTTGAACTCTATAATTTATAAAAGATCTAAAATTGGCAGTTTATTTGCATTTCATATATCATTGTTTAATTGAAAAGTGTTACTACCTTCCAATTGGTACTTGTAAATTTTTGAGCATTTGAATACACAATTTTTTAATTGAAAAACTTTTATACTTCAATTTTAAAAGTTTGGAATTCAAGTGTTCCGCTTTGAATGCTTTAATTTGTTGTTTATTGTTTATTACTTTAAATGGAAAAATGTTTAGAATATAGTTTGATTTTTTAAATTTCATTGGCCGTGAAAAATGTTTGTGAATTTTTAAGATTTTAGGATATTTTTAAAACTTCTAAGGCATTTTGAAAAGCTTTTAATTTGAAATCTTTTAGGGATTTAAAAATAAATGAATTCCTTTATTTTGAAGCGGTTTCAGAGCCTTTGAAATATTTTCGGATAAAGAATTTTCTATAATTTTGAAAGACATGGAACGATTTTACAGAACCTATAAGATTTTAAAATATTTCAAAAGATTTAACAGGATTTAATTTTGTTTAAACCTGGAAATCTCCTTGAATTTTTTACGAGAACTTTGAATTTGAATTTTTGTGTGCCTTTAAAACAGTGATTTTATTGAAATGTGTAGAGCAATTTAAATAATTTTTTAATTTAAATCTACGGAAAAGTTTTTTATTTATCAAGATATAATTTATCTTTTATTCATTACAGAATAAATGAATAAATTTCAGCGTATTTTTGTAGATTGTTCTAATTATTTTATAGATTTTAATGAACACAACTGTAATATTGTGAATAATTCGAAAGATTTCAAAATATTTCATTATGTTTCGAAGCTTTTATAATATTCAAAAGGATTTGGAAAATTTAAAAAATATTTCACGCATTATAAAGAGTAAAAAAGGGTTTGCACAATAGACTTCAAAGATTTCATAACAATTTTACAAACATTTTGAAACTTTTAAAATATTTAAAGGATTTCAAAGATTTGAAAAATGGTACAGTACACTATATTGCAAAAATTTCAAAACATTCCAAAGATTTGAAACGATTTCAAAAGGTTTCAGAATATTTTAGAATATTTAAAAAGAATTCACAAAGATTTAAAAGATTTAGAAAGGGCGTGTACACTAGATTTAAGAGAGTTCACACAATTTTGGCAAAGATTTCTAACATTTCATAAAAATTTTTAAGAATTTCAAGGATTTCAAAAAGGCCTGTAGTCGAGATTTAATAGATTTCGCAAAGATTTCAAAGATTTCATAAAAATTATATAAAGATTCTAAAAGAATACAAGAATTTCAAAGGTTTTAAGCGATTTCAAATTTGTTTAGAAGAATTCAAAAGATTTCAAAGATTTCACAAAGATTTGAAACATTTCACGAAGATTTTAAAACTGTCAGAAGATTTCAGCATAGTAAATTTTTAAGATTTTAGAACATCTCAAAGATTTAAAATAATTTCAAAATTTTTCAGAAGATTTCGAAAGATTTCATAAAGATATCAAGTATTTCATACAATTTTCAAAAAGATCTCAAAAGCATAGAAGCATTTCAAAGATTTTTAATGATTTCAAACGAATACAAAAGATTTCACAAATATTTCAAAGAAACCATAAGGATTTCAAAAGATTTAAAAAAATTCACAAAGATGTCACAAAGAATCCAAGGATTTTTAAGATTTCAAGGATTTTAGATACTTAAAAAAAATTTCAACGAATTTACACAGATTTCAAAAGATTTCACAAAAATAAAAAAAATTTCAAAGATTTCAAAGACTTTACAAAGATTTGAAAATGTTCAAAAAAGTTTCGCAAAGGCGACTTATGATTGCAAAAAAAATTAGTTTATTTATGGTTCTGCTTTCTTTCAAAATTCTTGGCAAAAATATTTAATGTCTCATCTTTTACATGTAGAAAAAATATTTATTTGATGAAAAAAAAGGAGACCTTGAAAAACTTGATTTCTTGACCTGGAAATCCTGAAAAAGACCTTGAATTTTGTTCCTAAGAATCGCTGGACACCCTGTCATACAATTTCACTGGACTTTATAATATTTTAGTAGATTTTAAAGAATTTATTCACGAGATGTGAAATCTTTTGTAGGATTTCGAAGGATTTTAAATCTTAAATCTTGAAAGATCCTAATCTTAAAATTTTAAAAGATTCATAGAAATTTGTAATTGATTTCAATAATTTGAAGGTATTTCAAAGCGATTTGAATATTTAAGGATAAAGATCTTAAGATACTTTAAAAGATTTCACACAATGTTATCAAATTTCTTAACATTTCAATGATTTTAAGGAATTTTTAAGGTCATTAATTTATCATGCATTGTTCTTAATTCTTTGGAATTTGTTTTATTTTTTTTTTAAATTTAATCGTGTTCTTCTAAATTTACTCAAGTCTACTTAATTCAATGACTTTTTTTAATTTTTAGAAGTTTTTATTTAATTTTTCCAGAAGACCAATTGATAAAATAATTAAAGGATTTAAAATATTTTGATGTAAATGAATGAAAATTTTAAAAGATTACACAGAAATTTAAAATTATTTGAGTAGTTCAATAAGATTTAATTCCCAGGTATTTTTAAGAGCTTTAAATAATTTCAAAAGATTTCCAAGAGTTTTAATAATTTTAAGGTATTTAAACAAATTTGCATGCGGTTATAAAAAATTTCGGAAGATTGGAATTCGCCCTTGCATTATTATTAATTTATCCTGAATTATTTTTAATTCTTTGGAATTTGATTTTTTTTATTCAATTGCATTCTTCGAAATATTTTTTAAAGCTTTTATATAATTGCTCCTGAGGCGCAATTGATGAAATGATAAAAGGATTTGAAATGTATATTTTTTTAAATTCTTAGGCATTCTCAAGAAATTTAACAAATTGCAAGTGATTCCAAAATATTTTAGGGTATTTTAAAAGATTAAACAGAAATTTTCATTTGATTTCTATAATTGAATGATATTTTAAAGAATTTGAAATATTTAAAAAGATTCCCGGTCATTTTCAAGAGCTTTAAAGAATTCCAAGAGATCTCCAAGGATTTTAATAATTTTAAGGGATTTAAAAGACTATGTATGCTGTTTTTAACAATTTTCTAGAATTTCAAGAGATTTGGAAGGATTTTACAGGATCTATAAGGTTTTAAAATATTTTAATAGCTTGACAATTATTTTAATGCATTTGAAATAATTTATTCACAAGAAGTAAGCGATTTCGTAAGTTTTCAAAGATTTCAAGAGATTTTCAAATATTTTTTGCAATTCATTTGGTATTCGCCTGAATTCTTTTAAATTCTTTTGAACTATTCTAAATTCTTTCATTTCTACTCAATTAAATAGATTTTTAAAAAGTTAATTTTTAAAAGTTAACAAGAAAATGAATTTTCAACTAAAAGAATTAATTTTCTATCGACAAAGATGAATTTTTAACAGCATAGTTTCAGTTTTAACAAAAAAAGACGAATTTTCAACAAAATACTTCAATCCGCAACCAAAACAGATTAATTTTAAACTATAGTTAGATTTTTGTAAAAAAAATTAATTTCTACCTAAACAGGTAAATTGTCAATCAAATTTGAATTCCCGAAATAAAAGATGGATTTTTAATCAAGAAGATTATTTTTCTACAAAAAAGATTAAGTTTTTACAAAGCAATTGAATGTCTAAACCAGAAATATAAATTTTTAACAAAAAAAGATGAATTTTCAATCCAAAAGAACGAATTTTCAAATAAGAAAGATTAAAATTCTACCAAAAAGATGAAATTCTAACAAAATAGTTGAATCCTCAATCAAAACAGATTCAATTTCAACCATACAGTTGAATTTTTAACCCACAAATATTACACTTCTACCTAAAGAGATGAATTTATAATCCAATTTGAATTTTGAACCAAAAAGATAAATAAAAAAAAAATTATGAGTCCTATTGAGAAGTGGTTAAGACATTTTGTAGGATTTTTCAAAAGCTATAATTTATCTATGAGACTTTTTTCATATTTTGCGTCGTTTGGTTCAAAATTTGAATGTTGTGGTGTCAAATTTCGGGCAATTATAATACTTTCTCAATCACAAATAATGAGAATGTAATCAATTATTACAAATTTGTATCTCTTTTTTTGGGGTGAGCAACTTTTTTTTATCAATTTGTTTTCGTAACTTTTGTCGTTTTTCTATAAATTTTTCATTTTTATTTTTAATGTCATTTTTATGATTGAAGCCAAACTACGCGTTCTATCAAAAAGAGATTCATTACAAATTTTGAGTTCTTTTACGGGTAAAAAGTTTTTTTACATCATTGTTTTTCGTAATTTGTGTCGTTTTTCCACAATTTTTTGTTTGTTTGTATTTTCAAGATTATTTTTTACGAATAAAATAAAAACTATGCGTTCAATGAGGAATTATTTTTTAACGAATTTGTAGATCTGTTTTGGAATCACAACTTTTGTTTATTCATATTTTTTCGTATCTTGAATAGTTTGACTACAAAATGGAATTTTTGATTTTTCTCTATTTTCTGTGCAATCGAAATGAGAATTTTCGATTTTTCAAGAAAATTATTTTTATCGTAAAAAGTTATTAGGGTAAGTTTTTAGGCTTTCTGAGTACAGGGTGGTCATTTTAATCTAAGTAAAATATTCCCGGTCATTTTCCGTTTTTTTTCCCAGTTCGCAAACATTTTTCACGGCCAATGAAATGTAAAAAATCAAACTATATTCTAAACATTTTTCTATATAGAGCAATAAGCAACAAATGAAAGCATTCAAAGTGGAACTCTTTAATTTCAAATTTTAAAATTGAAGTTTAAAAGTTTTTCAATTCAAAAATTGAGTATTCAAATGCTCAAACATTTTCACGTACAAAATGGAAGGATCTAACACTTTTCAATTAAACAATGTTAAATGAAATGCAAATAAACTGCAAAATTTAGAACTTTTATAAATTACAGAGTTCAAAGATTCAGATTAAGTTCCAAAAATATAAAATTGCAAAATAATTTTTTTAAATTGACTGTTCTTAAATTATAAATTAAATTATTTTTAGTTTAAATAGTCCAGGCATCCTTAAAAGCTTAAAATTTTTATTTAAAAATCTTGAGAAATCTAGAAATGGTTTAAAATTTTTCCAAATTCAAAATAATTTTAGAATTTTTCCTCAGAACTTTTAAATATATTTTAAAATGAATTGAATTTTTTCTATCACTTTTAGAAAATCCTACAAATTAAAACAAAATAAATAAATTTGAGTTTATAAATAACAATAGAACACTTATTATTTGTAAAAATATTAGAGCAATTTTAAGGGATACTTAGAATTTTTAAAAACATTCGAATAAAATTTAGAACTTTAAATAATTTCAAAAATTTCTCAAATTTTGAACGGATCTAGAATTGTTTGGTCAAATCAATTATTATTCAGATTTCTACACTTAGAGTACAGATCCATTAAACAAAATTATTTATTTATTTATATTTACAGTAGATAAAATAAAACTGTTTTTTATCAAAAATTTTCAACTTCAAATGCTTTTAATTTTTAAATTATCAAAGCTGCACTGTAATTATTTTAAAAACTGTTAAAATCGAACTGGGGCAGATTTTTCTTCTGAAAATTCGTAAAATTCCCGGATTTTCGGTCGGGTGGCCATCCTATTTTTTATTTAAAAAATCATCGATTTAAAAAACTTCTAATTTTTTTTTTTAAACTTTTATAACTGCATTTTAAAATTCTTTAAATTAAAATATATGCTTAAAAATTAAAAATCTAAAATGGAACATTTTTAAAGTGAAAGATTTTCGAATTAAACATTCTAAACTAAATGATATAATAATTTATAAAAATCACAATATAAAATATTATTTAAAAAACGGTTGAAATCAAAGTTGCACAAAATTGTTATTCTATAAATTTTTAAAAATTCCCGGTCTCATTTCAATATTACTGAATTCCATAAAGTTTTAAAAAATATTTTTACATTATTTTCAAGTCATTTGAATTCTTTGGAATTTAATTTGAATTATTTTAAAATCTTATGAATTTATCTTGAATTTGTTACCCTTTGAGCTAGACAAAAAAAGTGCAATTTGGTGCTTATATTTTATCCCACAGAGACTGTGAGGCCTGCGATTGGAATAAATAATCAATTTATTACATCGTGAAAGGGCCCAGTTTTAAAATTTCTTCCACTTAGGGGCTGATCGTGTGGAAAAACAATACTGTAATTTTTTGCATAAGCTTCATGGGACCTTTCGTTTGCCCATATCGCGTCTTTTGATTGCTCTGGAGTAAATCTGCAAAAAAGATTTTTACGCTAGGAGATTTTCAGACAAAACATATTTAATTTTTTATTGAAAATGGAGATTTCTCAAATGGAAAGACAATTTTGGAAAAACTGGGGCTATTAATTAATTTCAAACGAATTTCAGATCGTTTTTAGGAAATTTTGTTTGTAAATACTCTTTTCTTTAGGATTTATGTATTATGCGTACCTTCTAACATCATATTTAAACATATATTTTTCCGGACGACCATTTATTATCCAGTTTGAAATCTGCTCTCCGCAACCTGCTCCAAACATCATTCCCGCACTATTATATCCACACGAGTAAAAAAATCCATCACATCTCGGATCTTCCCCTGAAAAATTTTAATTAAAAATATCAACATTTTGAATAGCCAAAAATGTAAATTACAGAAAAAAGCGTTTCAGTTAATATGCTTTCGTATTAAAAAAACATTATGAATACAGATTTTTTATACTTGAAACCTTTATGCAATCTTTGAAATATGTTTGCAATCATTAAAATATTTTAAAATCTTTGTAATCTTGATAAATTTTTTGTAAAATCTGTGAAATCTTTATGAAATCATTGAAATTTTTGTGAAGTTTTTAAAAGCTTTTTGAAATCTTCAAAACCTTTGGAATCTTTTTAAAATCTTAGTGAAATCTTTAAAATCTGTAGAAATTATTGAAATCCTTCGAAAATTGTTGGGAGTCTTTGAAATATTTGTGAATTAATGTTAAATTTTATTAATATATTTATGAAATCATTGAAATCTTTCTGAAATCTTAAAAATCTTGAGGGATTATTCAAAGCTTTCAAAAACCTTTGGAGTCTTTGAAATCATTGGACAATTTTTTAATCTTTCTAAAATATTTGTGAAACATTTTGCAATTTTAAAAATCTTTTTGAAATCTTTCTTAAAACTTTTGAAATCTTTGTAAGATATTTATAAGGCTTGGTGAAATATTTGAAAATCTTTGAAAGTCTTTGGGATTTTGATAAAATCTTCAAAAATTTATGCAATCATTAAAATCTTGAAATATTCGAAATTTTTTTAATTATTCTAAAATATTTGGGCAACTTTTTGCAATTAAAAAAACCTTTATGAAATAATCGTTTTCTTTTAATTTATTGAAATATTTGTTAAATTTTTGAAATCTTTGCGGAATATTATGAAAAAATTCGAATCTTTATAAAATCGTTAAAATCTTTCTGAAACTCTTTATGAAATGTATTTTAATCTTTTGAAAGCTATGGAAATCTTTTGAAACTTTTGGAATGTTATAAAATATTTATGTAATCTTTTAAATATTTTTGATATAATTGAAATCTTAAGAAATTATTCTGAACTATTAAAAATATTTGGTATCTTTCTAAAATCGTCTTTAATTTTTTTTAAACGTTTGGAATGTTTGTAATAAATTTTCTTTTGTCTAAATTTTTAAAGTCTTTGAAATCATTTTTAAATCTTTGTAAACTTTTTAAAAGCTGTAGAAATTATGGAAATCTTTCTGGACTGATTGTGAAATCTCTTTTGAAATCATTAAAATATTTGTGAAATCTTTGGAATCTCTATAAAATCGATCAAATCCTTCCGTTATATATGAAAAATTTGTAAGATTTTTCTGAAATATTTTTGAATCTTTTAAAATATTTCGAATCTTTCTCAAATCTTCGTGAAATCTTATAAATCTTGAGAAATTATAGCAACTTTAAAAAAATCTTTTTTAATCTTTGGAATCTTTAAACAAGTCTAAAAATCTTTATGAAATATTTGTAAAATCTTTTGAAATCTTTAAAATATTTTTGGAATAATAGGGAACTCTTTGTGACATATTTTGAAATCTTTGGAATAATTACAAAATCTTTTTAATATTTTTCTGAAATATTAAAAATATTTCTGGAATATTTATGGAATCTTTGAAATTGTGAAATATTTTTAAATTTTTTGAATATTTATAAAATCTTTCTTAATTATTAGGTAAAGTATTTTTAAATATTTTAAATATTTGTAAAATTATTGCAATCTCTCAAATATTTCTGAAATCTTAAAAGTCTTTGTAATATTTGTAAAATATTTATAAAGTGTTTAAAATCTTTAGAAATTATGGGAATCTTTCAAAAATCATTGGGAGTTTTTGAGATTTTTGTGACATCTTTTTTAATGTTTAAAATTTTTATAAAATCTTCAAAATCTTTCTGAAATCTTTGGAAATCTTTAAAATCTTTATTAAATATTTATAAGTTTTAGTCAAGTCTTTCTGAAATCTTTGTGAAATGTTATTAAATCTTTCGAATCTTTATCAAATCTTTATGAAATCTTTCAAATATTTGTTAGATCACTGAAATATTTATAAAATAATTAAAAAATATTTGTGAAATCTTTTGAAATCTTTCTGGAATATTTGTGAAATCTTTTGGAAATTTAAAAAAATATTTATAACTCTTGGCCAAATCTTTTTAAAACCTTGTTAAAATACTTTTAAATCTATTGAAATGTTTGGAATCTTTATATAAGTCTAGAAATCTTTCTGAAATATTAAAAATATTTCTGGAATATTTATCAAATCTTTGTTAATTATTAGGTAAAGTCTTTTTAAATATTTTAAATATTTGTGAAATTATTGCAATCTCTCAAATATTTCTGAAATCTTTAAAGTCTTTGTAATATTTGTAAAAACTTTAAAATCTTTAGAAATTATGGGAATCTTTCAAAAATCATTGGGAGTTTTTGGTTAAATCTTTTTTAATGTTTAGAAATTTCAGAACATCGTTAAAATCTTTCTGAAATCTTTATTAAATATTTATAAAATTTAGTAAAGTCTTTCTGGAATCTTTGTGAAATGTTCTTAAATTTTTTGAATCTTTATAAAATCTTTCAAATATCTTTTGGAGTCTTTGAAATCCTTGTGAAATATTTGTAAATCTTTTGAGATCTTTCAAATCTTTAGAATATTTATATAAGCTTAAAAATCTTTCTGAAATATTTGTGAATCTTTTAACATATTTTGTAATATTTGTGAAATGTTTTAAATCTTTTTACAATATTTGTGAAATCTTTTAAAGGCAATGGAATATTTGAGAAATCTTGGAAATATTTTCGAAATCTTTCAAATATTTGTGAAATAAGAATAAGGCTTAGCGAAATAATTTTTGAAACATTTGTGAAATATTTTAAATCATTTAAATAGTGGTGAAATTTTGGAAATCTTATTGAAATGTTTGTTAAATTTTTGAAATTTCTGAAGTTTTTATGAAATCTTTCAAATCTTTGTGAACTATTTGAAAGTCTTGGTGAAATCTTTAAAATCTTTGTAGAATCCTAATGAATATTATTAAAAAATGGTTAATCTTTCCAAATCTCTAAAGTTAGAGTAGTTAACCCCGGGATCTCGACTAATTTACGAATTAAATTGAAATCGATATTAAATAATTAATTTGTGTATTGTTTTTTTAAATAATCTACCCATGATTGGTTTGTGATCTGGCGTAAAGCTTTCGGGGCCGCAAACAGTGCTTCTAATTCCAGTAGTTGCCAATTTAGGAATCAATTTCGTCATTGCTTCGAGGTGGGAATTGAAAACGTTCCAGTCCAATTCATACAAACTAAATGAAAAATCCTTGGGAGCCTAGAATTTTTTAATAAAAAGCTATTTTATTCAATGAATTTCTTTGAATAGAAATTATTGAAAAGCTTTTAAGATAAATCGATAATAAAATATTATCAGAAAATTTGATAATCAATTGGAAAATATTTTCTTTCTATTTATTTTATTTTATTTTAATTTTATTTACTTACTTTTGGATTAGAAATGACTCACCGATTGTAAAATGATTGGATTTAATTCGTATCCTCCAATGGACATTGTTTCTCCCTGAAGTTTTATATAAATTTTTCCATCATGATCCCTAATATTGGGCAAACCTTTTATATTTTTCATTGGCTCAGTAACGATATAAGCATGTTTCATAGAGACGAGAGGAATGTTAAGTCCTATCATTTTTGCAATATTTTTCGACCATGATCCACAAGCATTTAAAATACAATTTGTTTTTATCGTTCCGTGAGGAGTTACGACTCCAGTCACTTTTTTCGAACCAAGTTCAGATTTTTCTGTTATGATCTTCGTCACTGGACAATCTTCTATCACCTAAGATATTATAATTGATTAATTACTGACAAAAAATCGCGCTGCGCGTTTCTTATTTTAATTGCCTAATTATTCAGTAAATTATTAATAATTATTCAGTTTTAATTTAAAGTAGTTTAAAATGCAATTAATAATCGTAAATTAAAATAAATATTAAAATAGCTGCATTGGCTTTCATACGATTTTAATTTTAATTTTAATTTTAATTTGCTTTCAGTAATCTGCAACTTTCATTGTAAGATCAGATTTTTGTCTCTAATATGTATTTCTTGCATGATTTTAAATTTTCAAACTGAAAAAATTTTCAATTATAAACATTACAAACTTCTACAATTTTCAAGAGTTAAAATTAATAACTCTTTAATTTTTAAGATGATTAAATTCTTAAATTTGTCCATTTTCAAAAATAAAAACACTCAAATTTTAAAGATTTACAGTTCAAAATTCTACAATTTTAAAGAGTTATAATTGAAAACAGTTGACTCTTAAAGAGACACAAATAAAAATTCTTAAATTTTGATAATTTGGGAAGTCAAAATGAAAGTTTTCAATTCTAAATCTTCTAAATTGAAGAAATTTCTATTGTAAATTATCAAAATTACAGAAATTTCTAATTGTTAATTGTTAAAATTAAAAACTCTTTAATTCTAAAAATATGGAATTATAAATTATTCAATTTTCCAGATTTATATTTAATAGGTATATAATTTGGAATATTTCAATTTTGAATAATTACAATTGAAAATTACTCAAGTTCCACGATTTGCAATTAAACATTTTTCATTTTTGAACATTTACAATTGAAAACTCTTTAATTTGAAAGAAATACAAATACAAATTTTTAAATTTTGATGGTTTTGAAAACCAAAAGTCAAATTTTGAATTATAAATATTCCAAATTGATGAAATTTTGAACGTGAATCATCATAATTACAGTTTTTCAATTATAAATCATAAAACTTGTATAATTTTAAGTTTTAAAAACGAAAAATCTTAATTTTAAAGATTAACAATTCAAAATTCTACAACTTTAATGAGTTAAATTCTTATTTAAAATAAGAATTCTTATATTTGGAAGATTTTAGAAATCCGAATTTAAGAAATTTGGAATGTAATGCATGAAAGTTACAGAATTTTTAGTTGTAAAACTTAAAACTTGCATAATTTAAAATGGTTAATTATCAAAATTAGAGAAAACTCTAATGCTAATAATTTGCAGCATAAATTTTTTAGTTTTGAAGATTTGCAGTTGAAAACTCTTTAGTTTTAAAGATGTTTAAAGAAAAAAAATCTTGATTTTGGATGATTTAGAAATAAAAAATCAAGTTTTCAATTCTAAATCTTCCAAATTGAAGAAATTTCTAATGTAAATTATGATATTAAAGCTTTTTCATTTTTAAACTTAAAACTTTCATAATTTATCATTATCAATTTAAAAAATTAAAAACGCTTTAATTAAAACGATTTACCTACATTTTAAAATTTTACACTTTTTACGAGTTACAATTGAAAACTTTTGAATTTTAGAAAGGGCAGTCAAAATTCAAGTTTTCAATTCAAAATTTTTTTAAATGGATAGATTTCGAATGCACATCCTCAAAATTACATATTTTTTTAATTGTAAATTGTCAAAATAAAAAACTTTTCAATTTTTAAAGATTTAACATAAAAAGCATTGCAATTTTGAATAGTTACAAATTTAAATTCTTGAATTTTGAAAATATGGAATTAAAAATTATCCAATTTTTTAATATTAATATTTTATAAGTATGTAATTTGAAAAAGGTTTTTTTGTTGTAGTTACTCAATTTTAAACATTTACAATTAAAAAATGTTCAATTTTCACGATTTGGATTAGAAAATTCTTCAATTTTCAAGATTTTCAATAAAAAATTGTTCAAATTTTATGATTTGTAATTAAAAACTCCTAAATTAAAAAAATGTATAAATAGAATTCTTAAATTTGGATGATTTTGGAAACCATAAGTCAAATTCACTTTCACTTAATAGTGACATTAGAGGGACAAAAAAGGAATAGCAATATGAGTAAAAGGGGAGCAAATGTAAAAAGTGTAGGAAAAGGGGATTGGTCAAG
>NC_046665.1:109346297-109368735 GCF_010883055.1 Belonocnema kinseyi | reverse complement strand
GGGGTATAAAGAAAGTGAAAGAAAAAGGAAACGGAAGTCGCTTAGATTAGAAGCGTGAAAATTGTAAGTAATGGTAAAGTAAAAGATAAGTAGACTAAGATGAGTTTGCGTTCTCATACTCTCACTCTCGTTTGCACTCTCGCTTTCGTTCGCTCGCTTACTAATAAGTCCTAAATTGCGCTATCGCAGGAAATAGAAATAAGGAACTAGATATAAGACTTTATGTAAATAGTTGTAAATAATTGTATATATAGAAAGGATAAGATTGTAAAAAATATATAGATGTAAACGGAAAGATTGTAAGGAATGGAAGTCATGTAAACCCTTAGGAGACACATTATGAATAAAGAAGAAGTCATAAAAATTATAGAATTTTGTATCGTAAATTTAAAATTTGCATAATTTTTAATTGTAAAACTTAAAACTTGCAAAATTTTTTATTGTTAATTGTAAAAATGTTAAATTCTTTAATTCAAAAGGTATATAAATACGAATTCTTAAATTTGGATGATTTTGATGAGTTTAGAAATACAATTTGGAAAAATATTGAATGTAAAGCATCAAAATTACAGAATTTTAAATTCTAAAACCTAAAATTTGCAAAAAAATGTATCGTAAATTGCCAAAATTAAAAACTCTTCAATTTTAACGATTTACAATCTAAAGTTCTCCAATTTCGAAGAGTTA
The DNA here is from genome assembly GCF_010883055.1 of Belonocnema kinseyi. Taxonomy (NCBI): domain Eukaryota; kingdom Metazoa; phylum Arthropoda; class Insecta; order Hymenoptera; family Cynipidae; genus Belonocnema; species Belonocnema kinseyi. Next base: position 109,368,048 of record NC_046665.1, on the reverse strand, counting down.
AAATTGAAATTTATTCTATTTTCGCGATTTGCAATTTTAAATGATTCAGTTTTGTATATTGACAACTGAAAAATCTTTAATTTTTAATGTCTAAATAAGAATTCTTAAATGTTGATGATTTTGATGATTTTAGAAATTCAAATTGAAGAAATTTTGAATGTAAAGTATATTAAATTTTAATATTCTTTGATTTCAAAGATTTAAATTTCAAACTTCTTCAGTTTTGAAGATGTATAAATACAAAATCTTAGATTGTATGTAATTTTTTACTTTTTTCCATAATTCAGTTAAAAAAACTTACAATTAAAAATTCTCCAATCTTAAATATTTTCAACTGAAGACTTCAATTTTTAATGTGTATAATAGAAATTCTTATTTTTTTACATATATTTCTCTATATAAACAAGGAATTTTAAGTTACTTGAATCAGTGACTGGAACTAATTTTAAACGATCCTAAAGTGAGATAAAAATCATTTTTTTGATCCAGCATGATAAGAATTGCATATTTCAATTTAAAAAAAATTAAATCGCAACAAATTAAAATAATAAAAGTGAATTTGAATATTATTAATATTATTATTAATTATTAACTCGGTATTAAATTAGTTTAATTTTACTTGATTTATTCTGAATTTTCAACCGAAAATCTGCTAATGAGCAAAAAAAAAACAGTTTTTTCAATGGAATCTTTATTATAAAATCACCTTGGCACCATTCGCCTTTGCAGAATGCATCAGCGCATTGACCATCATCGTAGGATCTATGTTTCCGTCACCTGGCGAATAGAGAGCACCTTGAAAACTATTTTCGTCCAGTAAAGGAAACAATTTTTTCGTCTCTTCAGGTGAAATTATGTGAGATTCTATACCATAAGCTTTCCCGAGCGTCGAAAGTCTTTTATATTCATCCATTCTCACCTGTTTTGAAAAAAAAAATTAATCAAAATTTGAAACAGACCTAAGTTTTTCAAACAAAAAAAAAGTGGCTAGGTTCTATACTATTATTATATTAGTAACTAATCATTTTTAATACAAAATAAAAATGTCGAATAACTATTTTTCTACTTTTTCTTTTGTTTTCAAGATTACATAATTATATATAGTTTTAAATTCTTGAGAAAATTTGCAAAAATTTTGGAAGATTTCAGATATTGCAAGACAAAATGTCAACAAAAAAGTTGATTTTCAACCAAAGAAGATGAATTCTCAAAGAAAAATGTAAGAAATAATTTATTTTTGTACCAAACAAGTTTTTTAACTTTAAATAAAAAAGAAATTAATCCTTAAAAGAAGAATTTCCAACAAGATAGTTGAATCTTCAACCAAAAAAGATAAATTTTTATTAGTCATTTTTTTAACCAAAAACCAGAAAATATGAATTTTCAGCGAAAGAAACGTATTTTTTACAATAGAATTACATTTTTATAACCCCCCAAAAATGACTTGTTTACATATTTCAATTTTTAACCAAGTAGTTACATTTTTATTTAAAATAAAATGATGCTTATCGAAAAAAGGTGATAGTTGATATGTCATTAAAAAATGTTTTTATTTAAAATAAAAAACAGTTGATTTCATCCAAAGAAGAAGTTCAACAAAATAATTAAATCCAAAAAAATTTTTATCAATTAAAAAGATGAATTTTCGATCAAGAAGATTAATTTTCTGTTAAGCAATAAGAATTTCCAAAAAAAAGTAGTTAAATTTTCAACCAAGAAAGATGAATTTTCAACCAAAAATGTAATAGTTTATATTCCAATTAAAAAATTTTATTCTAAATAAAAAATAGTTGAATTCTTCAAAAGAGGACAAATTTTCAAGAAAATAATTGACTGATCAACCAAAAAAGATTAATTATCTACCAAAAAGATGATTTTTGGACTAAGAAGATTAATTTTCTGACAAAAAGACGAATTTTCAACATAAATTTTTTAAAAAGTTACATTTTCATCAAAAGAGATGAGTTTTTAATCAAAATTGTAATAGCTTATACTTCGTTAAAAAAATATTTTAATTTTAAATAAAAAGTTGAATTCGCAACAACGATTTTCCAAAAAAATTATTTTAATTTTGAACCAAAAAGTATTTTTCAGTCAAGAAAAAAAAGTCACCCAAAAAGGGGAATTTTGGACCAAGAGATTCATTTTCTTTTAAAAAAGAAAAATGTTCAACAAAATATACGAATTAAAAAAAATTATATTTTCAACAAAAGAGATGAGTTTTGAACCAGAATAGCGCATCTTTAATAAAAACAATGAATTGTTAACAAAGTAGTTCAATTTTTAACCAGGAAAGATGAATTCTCATCCAACAATGTTATAGCCGATATTTGAACTAAAAATCCTTTATTTTAAATAAAAAAATATTTCACTGAAATTATAATTTGAAGGGATAAATAATTTTTATTAGAAAATATAAATTTCAAATAATTATTTCTTTCTAAAATTTGTTTTTAAGGTTAAATAAATATAAATTTCCTAAGATTCTTGAGGAAATTCAGAAAATTGTTTGAAGATATCAGATATGTTGAAAAATATAATTTTCACACAATTTTACCAAATTTTAAGAAAAATTCGAGTCCTTTTAAAAGATATTTAGGATTTTTACAAGTTTGGAAGAAATATAAAAATATTTTATAAGTTTTTGGAAATCTTTCAGTTTTAAAATATTTTTAATCTCTTCAAAACGCCCTATGTCAATTCTCAAATATCTTTTAAACTGACTCGAATTATTCCTAAAATTTTCAAAAATCGTACATAATTAAAAAAATGCCCCAAAATCTTCTGATTTTTTTCGACATTTATAGAAATCTTTAAAAAATATTTTGATATCTGTTTCAACTTTCTTTAAGAATCAATTCGAAATAATAAAAAGTCATTCAAAATTTGTCCAGGAATCTTAAGAAAAGTTTATTTTTTCTTGAAGCTTTCCAAACTTCCTAAAAAGCGTCAATATGTTTAACAATTTTAATTTTTTTTTCAAAAAATGCAATTGATTTTTTTTAATTCGGTGAAATTAAAAAAAACTGACTTAAAGTCTTTCATATTCTATTTTGAAAAATTTGGAAATATTTCGAAATATTTTAAAATCTTTAAAAATATTCTTTAAAAGTTAATTTTTCAAAATGAAAGATCAAGTTAAATTTTTCAAGAAATTAAAAAAAAGTTAATGATCGTGATTCCTTTTAAAACCTTAAAAAGCTTTCGAATTATATTTTAAACTCTTCAAAAGTCGATATTTTGTTTGAACTTTTTTGAAATCTATTTAGAACCTCTAAATATCTCTTAAACTTACTCGTTAAAAAAAAATTGTTCTAATATTGCAAAATTGCAAAATTCTTTAAATATAAATTAAATTAAACTTATTTATTAAAGTTTTCTACAAGAAAAAAGCTCAGATCCATAGAAATCTTTAAAATTTAAAGCCTTGAATATTTTAAAAAATTCTATAAATCTGATGATATTTTTTCAAAATACCTTAAAATCCTTTAAAATTACATTTAACTTAATTACCAAATTTCTCTAGAAATCCCTTAAAATCGAGTCATCTTGGGAAATCCTACCAAAAAATTGTAATCCCTTACAAAATTTTTAATCTTTTAAAATTCTTCATGATCCGTTAAAATTTGGAAACCTCAAAGAAATCTTTGATATTTAAATTATTTTAGAAAACTCTTGAAATTCTTTGGAATTTGCAGAAAAACCTTGAAATATTTGCAATCCTACGCTAAGTGAATAAATAAATTATTCATGTAGCATTATTTATTTCTGTACTGAATTTCTTATAATGATTTTTCTAGAACAAAAAGAAAATGATAAGAAATTCATCCTAAGAAAATCATTATAGGCCTGTACTGAGTTTCTTGAAATATTTTTTCGTGTGTGTGCAATGACCATAGGAATGAGTTTGCGAACCCGTTGAATAGTTTTCAAATTTTGGAAAAAATTTAAACTCAACGAATTTATAAAAACAAAAGTGTAATGCGTTCTACTTCTGAAAAATAAGCGGGGAGGCTGATGATGATGGTGGAGGAGGAAGATGAAGAGGATGAGAAAGCGGAGGAGAAGGATGAAAAGGTGGGGAAAGATGAAGGGATGGGGAAGCGGAGGAGGAAGATGAGAAGGAGGAGGAAGATGAGGAGGTTGGGGAAACGGAGGAAGAAGATGAGTAGGATGAGAAGGAGGGTGATGAAAAAGCGGAGGAGGAAGATAATAAAGAGGAGGAGGAGGAAGATGAGAATGAGGAGGAGGAGGATGAGGAGGAAGAGGAGGAGGAGGAAGAGGAGGAGGAGATTGTTCTGGAGAAGAAGATTAATGGAGGAGGCCTACATCCAATCTCAGATCTGATGTGAAAAAAATAAATATTTTGAGTGTAAAATATAATTTATACTTACGTTGTCGTAGGCTATAAAAATTCCGCCAATTTTCATCCACCCTGGGGCCAGCCCAGTTTCTTCTTCTAGACTTTGATAAATATTTTTCGATACTTGAAGTAGTTCCACTTCCACATCGCTTGGCCGCAAACTCCAAACCATTCCTGCTGTATGCCATGTTGTTCCTGATGTTAATTTTGATTTATCTAGGAGAACTATATTTTTTCCAGTTTTCGCTAAATGGTAAAGAGCATTACATCCCGCACTACCTCCACCTGAAATATTTCAAATTTTTTATCTAAATTATATATTTGCCCAAAAATTGAATAATGATTTTCTTTGTATAAATCACCATATTTTCAATTCAAATCATTTCTTATTCATATTTGGAAAAAATTAATATCCTCTTATCGCTTGATATGAAGAAGTTGGCGATAAAACTAATTTTGGCTACACGTGCGAGTGATAAAAGTTGTATGCATACATTGATATAATTCGTTTTATCAACAAATGATATAAAGTGCTCGGGAAACGTTGCTTTGTCAATTAATAATATACAAATAAATATGTTTATTTGCAAATGTTACGAACATTTTTAATAAACTATTTTTTTAATCATTTTTGATAAAACTTAACATCAGGAGACGGTGTGTGCTTCAACACAATTTATTAATATAGAAATATAAAACAAGATTACTATGATTTTAATTTTATAATATTCTGTTTAATCACTTGAAAAAAATAATTTGAAAGGCATGGTCTTATTTTTCATGCAATTTTTTTTTATTTTTTCAAAGAATAATGTGAAAAGAGGCTTGGGAAATTAGAAAGCTACCTTAAAAATATTAATTTCTTAATGCTTTTTCGGCATTTTTCAATTGTAGTGAATTTCAAGATATTATACAGTGAAGTAGTTAAGTTTTGAGTATGTATCAGTATTAAATCTTTTCGAATTCTGTGACCTTCTTTGATATCTTCTGAATTCCTCTGAATTCCCTGATATTCCAAAAATTTTCGAAAATTTCTAAATCATTTGAATTCCTTATTTCGTCTAAATTGACTAATTCCTTTCATTATTTAAAAATTGTTAGAATTCGTATTATTCCTCTAATTATTTAATTCACAAAGATTGAAGGAATTTAGAGATCTTAGAGAATTCAAAATATTTAAGGAATTCAGGAAATCTAGCCAATTTTCTGAGTTTCTTAAATATTTTCAATTCAGGAAATCTAGGAAATTCCGAGAATTTCAGAAATTTTAGAAATTTAGGGGATTCAGAAAATTCAAGGAATTGGAGGAAATTAGAATATACCAGGAGTTCAGAAAATTCCAAATATTCAAGGATTTCAGAGAAATCAAATATTTCAGGATATTTAAGGAATTCAGAGAATTTAAGTGATTTACGGTAATTTTATTAATTCAAGGAATTCAAAGATTTTGAGAAATTGAGAGAATGCAAGGGATTTCCAATCATTTAGGCAATTCAAGGAATTCAGAAACTTAAAAAAATGTAGATAATGAAAAGAATTTAAGGAATTCAGAATATTTGAAAATTCAAGAAATTCAAATTATTCAATGAATTTAGAATATTCAAGAAAAAACCAAGAATTTGATGGAATTTAGAAAATTTAGGGAATTTAAAGAATTTACCAAATTCACGATTTCAAGGAATTCAGAGAGTTTCAATAATTTTACAGTATTAAAGGAATTCAATCAATTGATGAAAATTAAGGAATGAACAGACTTATATTTCATCCAAGCAATTTAGAATATTGAGATATAATATTATTAAATTTAAGAGTTTCAGGAATATAGAATATACAAGGAATGCGGGATATTTGAGGAATTTAAGGTTTCCAGAGATTTTCAGGATTTTAGAGAATTAAGAATATTTAGAAAATTCAAGGAATTCAGAGAATTTCAAAGAATTAAGAGAATTTATGGAATTAATAAAAAATTTACTAACTTAAAGGAATTCAAGGAATTTCAGGAATCAAACATATTTAAGGAACTCAGGGGATTCAAGGAGTTCGCAGAATTTAGTGAATTTGCGGAATTCAAGGCAATTCAGGATTCCAGAAAATTCAAGGAATTCTAATAATTTCATGAATTCATAATATTTAAGGATTTCAGAGAATTCAGGGAATTTAAGGAATGCAAGAAATTTCAGGAATCCAGAATATTTAAAGAGTTCAGGGTATTCAGAGAATCCTAAGAATTTCAGGAATTCAGAATATTCAAGGATTTCGGGAAAGTCAAGGAATTTGGAGAATTCTGAATATTAAAAGAATTCAGGATATTCAAAGAACTTGAAGGATTGTTGGTCGATTATTATTACTAATTGAAAAAATAAATAATAATTACTATCGAATCTTAATTTTAACTGAAGCAAAAGAACTATTTTTTCAAAATTGAATATTAACTCTAAATTTTGATAACGAATCTTTTTCATTGCGTCACATCAGAAAATTTGTTGGAATAAAAAAATTTACCTATAATTACAACGTCTGCTGACTCTGGTAAATCCACAGAGGGTGTAAAATTCACAGCTTCAGTTGTTTTAGTTTGATTAAAAAAAGGCCTTTTAGCAAGCTGGCCACTCCATTTGCTAAACTATAATTAATTAATTTAAATTTACAAATATCCTGCTGTATAAGTCTAGAAATAATTCCTATATTTAAAGCATAATCTCTAACAGGGTGGCCACCCACTCGGGAGATTCTCAAGAAAGCTGGGACTGAAATATACAATATCAAGATTTTCAACCAAATGGTTGAATTTTCAATTTAAAAAGATACAATATTTAACAAAATAGTTGAATTTTCATAGAAAAATTATGAATCTCAAAAGAAAAAATTTAATTTTAAACAAAGAAGTTTAACTTTTAACCAAGTAGTTGTATTTTCAATAAAAAAATAATAATGATCAACAAATAATATAATAGTTCATATTTAACAAACAAAAAAATTGTTTAAATAAAAAACAGTTGACTTTAACAAAAAAATTATCGCAACGAAACACGCAATAGTTAATATTTGAACAACAAATATTTAGTATTAAAAAAAATAGTTTAATTCCACCAAAAACACGAATTTTTAACAAAACAGTTAAGGCTTCAAGTAATAAAATGAATTTTCAACATTAGTGAAACTTCTAATCAAGAAGATTTATTTAACTAAAGTGGACGAATTTTCTACAAGAACGTTGATGATCAATTTTCAACTAAAAATGGAATAATTAAATTTGTTCCCCAAACAATTTATTTTCAGTTGAATTTTCAACCAGACAGATGAGTCTTCAACTAATAAATTAATTTTTTTTCTAGAAGATCATTTTTCTACTAAGAAATACGATTTTTCAACAAAAAATCATGAATTTTCAATTAAATTTATGAATCTTTAAAAAAAAGTTAAACAATGAAATGTAACTATCAAGTAGTTGAATTTCCAATAAGAAAACAGTTATTCCTAACAAAAAATATAATAGTTAATATTTAAAAAACAAAACAAAAAATTTTTTTAACCAAAAAAAATTATTCTCGCATCGAAACCAGTTCAATTTTTAACAAAAAAAGAAATGTTTTCAACAGAATAAACCCAAAAATATAATTGTTAAAAAAAATTAATTTTCAATCAAATAGTTGAAATTTTAACTAAAATTGATTCAAAAATGAAATAGTTGAAATTTATTTTCAAAAAATTGAGTCTCGACAAAATCAAATGAATTTTCAATAAAGTATAGTGGAATCTTCAACCAAACAGATGAATCTTCAACCAATCAATTGAATATAAAAACAAAATGAATTCAATTGTGAACCAATTAGTAGCATTTTTTAATCAAAGAGATTAATTTTGTACCAAAAAATAAGAATTTTCTACAAAACAGTTAAATTTTCAACCCGAAAATATGAAACTTCAACCAAAACTGGAATCGGTGAATTTGTTGTTAAAAAATTGATTTTTTATTTAAAAAACATAAATTTTCAACCAAATATTTCAATTTTCGAAAAAATTCTAACATTTCAACATTTCAACTAATACCGATACATTTTTAATCAAAAATTAAATAATTAAATTTTCAGCCTAATAAACTAATATGATGAATGTTTAAATAAAAGAATGAATTTCTAAAGAAACAGTAGAATTTTCGACGCATACAGATTTCTTAGTAATGAAAGAAAAAAATACAATTAATTTGTGGAATTTTCGGTAAAGCAGTTGTATGTTCAACCCATTAAGACGAATGTTTAAACAAAACTTTTGAGTTCTCAACCAAAATAGATGGATTTTTAACAACCTTGTTAAATTGTAAAACTAATTTTTAACTAGAAAAGAAATATTTTAAAAAGTACGTATATTTCGAACTAAAAATTTAATAGTTAAATTTCCAATTGAAAAAATTAATTTCAAACCAAAGAGATGAATTCTTAAACAAAATCTTGCAAAAAATTGTTCTGAATAAAGAGCTAAATTTACATTCCAAAATACGGAATTTTAATAAAATAGTTACAATTTCAAAGAAGACAGATTTGAAAATAAAGACAAAAATAAAAATTTCTTCAAATTATTGATTTTCAGCCCGAAAATATGAGTTTCCAACCGAAAAGTTCATTTTCAGCCAAAATAATTAAATTTTTCTACTTCAAAGGGCGGATTTTCAAGTTAATAAAATAAACATTTTCGATGTTAAATGTTAATTTATGAATAAAAAAAATTAATCTTGAGATGAAAAGAAATGATATCACAGAAAAAATTTTTTGTTTAACGTACGATATGAATAAATTTCATTATAACGAATTTTTATGACAATAATAGTTGTTGTTAAATTAAAATATTTTCTATGCTAATATTATTTTTCAGGTAAGAAAAGAAATCATTTCACAAAAAAGATTGTTTATTAAAAAATGCGATATGAATTAATTTGTAATAAAAATTGCTTATAAAAATATCAATTATCTATTCTATCAATTATAGATCCTATCTTTTCGAATAATTTTGAATGTTTATGATAGAAAGAGATAGAGAAAATGTATCCCATTCTATCTCTTTGTCAATCAAAACTCACGTCAATATTTTTATATCTCTCTATCAATCTAAATTTTCGTCTCTCTTATTCTCTTCTTTTCTATCTTATCCTATCCTTTATTTATCCACGTGAATATATTTTATCACTCTGTCAATATAAATTCCCATCTATCTTTCTTAAACTCCTCTTCTCTATCTCATCCTAACCTTTATATTTTCATATAATTTTTTTTATCTCTGACAATATAAATTGTCGTTGATATTATTCAATCCCCTCTTCTCTATCTCATCCTATCTTTCATCAATTCATGCCAATCTTTTTCTAACTCTGCTAATCTAAATTCCCGTCTATTTTTTTAAATATCCTCTTTTCTATCTCATCGTATCCTGCAAATATCAAAGTTGATCTTTTTCTATCTCTTTGCCAATCTAAATTTATAACTGTTTTATTCAATCATTTCTACTCTATTTCATCCTATCCATTGTCCGTCCCGGTAAATCTTTTCATATCTCTTTTTTTATAAAAATTTACGTCTATACTTTTTAGTATCTTCTTCTCTATCCCATCGTATCATGCATGTACCAACTTCTATCTTTTTCTATCTTTTTGTCAATCTAAGGGCTGCCTTTTTCAATCCTCTCTTCTCTATCTCATCCTGTTCTTTGTTTATTCATGTCAATCTTTTTTTATCATTGTTAATCTAAATTCACGCCTATATTTTGTAATCCCTTTTTCTCTATCTCATCCTATCCTTCATCTATTTATATCAATCTTCTTCTTTCCATGTTAATCTAAACTCTGGCCTATGCTTTCTACCTACTCTTCTTTATTTCATCATATCTTACATCTGCAAACGTCTATCTTTTTCAATAACCTCTTCTCTATCTCATCCTATCCTTTGCCTAAACACATCAATATTTCTCCAGCTCTCTGTGAATCTAGATTTCCATCTATCTTTTTTAATCTCCGCTTCTCCATCTTAGCGTATCCTACACCTATCAAAGTTGATCTTTTTCTATGTCTTTGTATCTAAATTTACGGCTGTATTCTTTAATATATTTTTCTCTATCTCATTGTATAATACATTTATCAACGTTTATCCTTATTTATCTATTTTTCAAGCTGAATTCACTTCCAGCACCTTCAATACTCTCTTCTTTATTTTATCCTATCCTTTTTTTTTTACCTCAATATTCTTATCTCCTTGTCAATCTAAAGTCCCGTCTATTTTAATATTCACTTCTCTATCCCATCGTATTCTACACCTATGAACGTCTATCTTTCTCTATCTCTTTCTCAGTCCAAATGTACGTCTATCTTTTTCAATCTCCACTTTTCTATCTCATATTATATTACATCTGTCAACGTCCATATTTTTTATCTATTTTTCAATCTAAATTCCTTTCTATCTTTCTCAATCACCTCTTCGCTATCGCATCCTATCCTTTATCTATTTATGCCAATCTTTTTCTATTTCTGTTAATTTAAATACGCGTGTATCTTTTTCAATCTTCTCTCCTCTATCTCATTCTATATTGCATCTATTAACGTCTATCTTCTCTATCTCTTTTTCAATCTAAATTTCGCGTCTATCTTTTTCAATCTCCTCTTCACTGTTTCATCGTATCCTACACTTATAAAATCTATCTTTCTCTACCTCTTTGTTAATCTAAATTCACGTCTATTTTTTTCAATCTCCTATTCTCTACCTCATGGTAACGTACATTTATAAACGTCTATCTTTTTTCATTGTTTTGTCAATCTAAACTTCGTCTATCTTTCTCAATCAGCTCTTTTCTCTTTTTTTACTATAATTTGTTTACCCATGTAAATATTTTTTTATCTCTGTTAATCTAAATTCCCGTCTATCTTTTTCAATCTCCTGTTCTCTATCTCATCATATCATTTGTCTATCCACATCAATATTTTTCTATCTTTGTGACCATCTAAATTACCGTTCATCTTTTTCAATGACCTCTTAAACATCTCATCCTATATTTTGTCTATCCTCGTCAATCTTTTTCTATCTCTTCGTCTATCTGAATTCACGTCCCATCAATATTTTCTTAACCTTCTCTTCTCAATTTCATCGCATCCTACATTTTTCAATATAAATTCGCACCTATATTTTTAAATCCTCTTTTGTCTATCTCACCCTACCCTTTGCCTATCCACGCCAATCCTTTTCTCATTCTTTGTCAATATAAATTCATGTCTATCTTTTTCAGTTTAAATTCATGTACGGCTACCAATTATTTCATAGATTGAAATGAACAGACTAATATAGATTGTTAATGTAAAGATTTTTAGTGATATTTAACCTACAATTTATAAAAATTATTAGTTGAACATTTCGATGTCAATGTGGATTTTGCATGAAATGAGATAAACATATTTTTAGAAAGTTGGAGAAATAAATAACGTTATGGAGAAAAGAATTATTTTTTAGGTTTTTAATACTTAAGAAAAATTTCTAGTTTACGTCTATTTGGTCACATTAAAAAAGATGTAATGTCACTAAGCTAAACAACTAAGCACCAGTGAGACCACTTTACTCACCACGCTACTTTTCAAAATTTTGACCAATCAGGTTTCGCCACCGTCGCTGCAAAAAATGGATTTGGAAACCAGGAAATTTCCTCAAGGAGGTAGATTAGTAGCTAAGACGTGCTTTGTAGCTGGATGTGATTTTAAGAAAGATAAATCTTTTTAATAAAATTTGTATTCCTATTTACCGCAAAAAATATGTACAAACATGTCGGTAATGGTAGAAGCTATTTAGGCAGACTATTTAAATTATTTTCTTCGTAATTATTATTTCATAATACTACATGAAAGCTGATTAGAGTAATTTATAAATTGAAATGCATGTTTAGAAACGGTTTTCTTTTTTTTTCAATTTGCATAATATAGGCAGTTTGAATTTTCCCGCGACAAATGACGTAACAGTGATAGCCAATCTCTGCGTTTGGCGAAAAATGCCGCGAGCGGGAACAATATTCAAACTTTATTAAGAAAAAAAAACATTTTCCATATTCAATACAAATGATATCTTCTTGGAATATAATAATGAGCTACTAAAGCATCAAAATAGCTTTTTATCTCATTTCATGCAAGATCCACATTCAGTTTCAAAATTTTGCGAAGGGTTGACCATTCTGATTTTGAGTACACCAGATTTCAAAAGGTTACAAAATATTTGCAAAGAGTTCAAAATATTTCAAAATATATTAAAAATTTAAAAATATTTAAAAGGATTTTGAATATTTCATAAACATTTCAGAAATTTCAAAGATTTCAAAAAGACGTGTGCACTATATTTCAATGATTTTACAAAAATATCACAAAAATGTTTAAACTTTCAAAACATTTAAAGGATTTCAAAGATTTAAAAACATTTACAAGATTTTAAACGGTTTAAAAATTTTTTAGAAGATTTCAAAAATATTTTAATGATTTGAAATGAATAAAAAATATTTCATAAAGATTTCACAACTATTTTACAAAGATTTCAAATATTTTAATAATTTCAAATGAATACTATAAATTTTACAAATTCACGTAAATCTTTATTAATCTTTCTATTTCCAGCAGGGTAACCCGGGAGATGAAAATTATAAAAGTAATGGCCACCCTATCAACTCAAATTTCTACTTTCCCTATTTTTTAAACCTAAATCAAATAGTTGCAATCTAAATACCTTGAGTTTAGAAAAACGATGCATGTTGTTCAGAGGACGTGCAAATCTCCAAGATAATTACAAAATTGGTCAGCTGCGGACTCGTTTTTTGCCTTCCTCAAACATTGCTAGTCTTTTTATCCAACTTGTTGAACACTTTTCTGAACTTTTTTAAACTTCAATTATCGCCTGAATCAACTTTCAGAAATAAACAATATAATTGAATATTTTTCCTCTCATAAACTGAATAAGATTAGACGGGACACTCTTTTTCCCGTATGAAGAAAAATGATACTGATATAGTTGTCATCTCCGAGGCTCATGTTTAAACCGCGGAGGGACCGATTACTTTAATGATGGAGGGAGGAAGAAGAGGAGGAGGAGGAGGAGGAGGATGAGGGGAGAATGGGGGGGGGGTCAATATCGAACTTATGATTCAACTACATATCTAGAATTTATACGATGTTTTCTGACTACTTATCGCCGGCTCCGCGAGCATAATAATGTATGTAAACGAAATCAGAAAAACATGTTTGTAAACATCTCGAGTATTATCGAAAAGACTGATCTTTTCATTATTTATGCTAGAATATATTTTATTGTTTCAATTGAATAAATACACGTAATTGAATTAAAATAATAAAAACCGTGTATAAACTACATAGTTGGGGGGGGGGGCAGCGATTTTTTATACTGCCTTATATATTGGCCGGGGGGGGGGGTTAAAATAATATATTACGTAAGATATTTTTACATCTGTGAATCGTTTCAAAATAAATGTTTAACAATTTGGTAGAAAACTTAAATATTTAGGTGAAAGATAAACTATTTTGTCAAAAATTCATTTTCTTAGTTGAAGATTAATAATTTTAGTTAAAAATTCATTTTTGTGGTCGAAAATCTAACTGTTTGGTTGTAAGAATTTTTTGCTGTTGAAAATTCAACTATATCGTTTTTTGTTGCAAATTTATGGTTTTCAGTTGAAAATTCAATAGTTGTTTAAAAATTCATGTATTTTGTTAATAATTTTTTTTAGACAATTCTTCTAGCTTGAAAATTAAGCCCTTTTTTGCAAATTCTGTTGCAATTCTTTTTCTTCTTAATTGAAAAACATTCCTTGGTTGAAAAAGCAATTATTTTCTTGAAATAATATCATATTTTTGGTTTAAAATTTTATTTCTTTTTGTAAAAAATGCATCTTTTTTTGGTTAAAAATAAAACTTTTTGTTTTGGTAATTATTTGTTTTCGTGGAGGGTTCTGCTACTTGGTTGAAACTTTTTTTAATGAGATTAAATTAATTTAAATGCATTTAATGAAAAATAATTAAATTTTGTTTTTTTCCTAAAAACTTTTTCTTGGTTGAAAATTTCACTCTTATCTTGAAAATGAAATCACTCCATTTTTGGTTTAAAATTAATTTTTCAGTTGAAAATATAACTATTCGTATGAAAGTTAATGAATTTTGTGAAAATTTTGTCTTTTTTTTTATAGAAAATCAATATTTTGAAACAAAAATTATTTTTCTGTTTTTTCTTTCAAAACTTAACTATTTGGTTAACTTTCAAATTCAACGATTTGTTGAAAATTCATGTACATTATTCAAAATTCATCTTTTTAGTAAAAATTTTATCTTTTTGGTTAAAAATGCAACGGTATGGTTGAAAATTAATCTATTTAAGTTGAGGATTTAAATTTGTATGTTGATTTTTAAAAATTTGTCCAGTATTAAATTCTACTGTTTCTTATTTAAAATAAAACTATTTTTTTGGTAGATACTACTGATTATAGTTTACGTTGAAAATTCATTTTTTAGGTTGAAAATTCGTTTTTTGTTTGTTAAAAATTAATTTTTTAACTGTAAATTTAAGAATATGGTTAAATATTACTAATTTGTAAAAAAAATTAACCATGACGTTTTTGATTAAAAATGGATCTTCTTTAGTTTAAAATTTGTTTATCATTAAAAAAAGAAAAATCTTCAACAAAATAGTTGAATCCTCAACCAAAAAAGATAAGTTTTCAACCAGTTGTATTTTTAACCAAAAGAAATTAAATATTTTCCAAAAGAGGTGAACTTTTCAAAGTAGAGTTAAATTTGTTATGCCCAAAATATATGAAGTTTCAATTTTAAACTAAACATTTGCAATTTTAATTTCAAAAAAAGACGAATTTTTTATAAAAAAAAGATGATTTTTTAAATCGCAGACAAATTTTCATCAAAATTGTGGATTTTACAACCAAAACAGATTTTCAGTATTGAAATAAAAAAAGGAAAATTATAATTTGAAGGAAAAAATTATTTCTAAAACATTACAAAAATTTGGAATGACTATTTTTTAATTGTCTTTTTTATTTGCTTTCAGATTATACAAATATGAATTGCCTAGGTTTCTACAGAAAATTCAAAAATATTTGAAGAATTCAGAAGTGTCGAAAAAGTATCAAGAAAATTTCTAAAAATTTTATTTTATAGGATTTTACAAGATTTTAGGAATAATTTGAGTTTAACAGATATTTAAGACCTGTCGGCGACAGGAAAACATTACAATATTTGATAAATGTTGGAAAATATTTCAAAATGTATAAAAAAAATTAATCTCTTCAAAAGTTAAAAAAAATCCTAAATATCTTTTAAGTTTACTTTAATTATTTATAATGTTTTAAATTCTTAAAAATATTTTCTTAGAATTAATTTTTAAGAATAAATAATCAATTTGAATATTACCCAGAAATTATTATTATTATATCAAAATCTTTAAAAATGAACAATTTTATTTTATTATTCATTTCAAATTGTCAAATTTTAATCGCTTTGAATAAAAAATTATTTAAATTCAAAAATTTTCAATCCTAACTTACTCAATTTTAAACGCTTTTAAGTAGAAATAACATAATTTTCATTCCAATGTTCCAATGGTACAATTTCAAATACTTTCTAAAGAGATGGTGCAATTTTCAAAATTTTAGTCTAAAATTGTTTAATTTTGAGAGATTCTGATAAAAACTGTTAAATTTCAAATAATATTTAATTTTAAAATTTCATTTGATAATAATACTTTCATTTTATCTATTATAAATATAAAATTATTACAATATCAAAAACTGTTGCGAATTTTAAATTTTCGGCAATTTTATAACATCAAATATTTTCTTTTTCGAGAATTTTACAGTGTCGAGAAGGAGAAAACAAATTATTACTACTCTAAACTTTGAACTACAATTTAAATAAAAAAATATTTTTTATTTCTATATTTTATGTCTGATATTTTTCAGTTATCTGAATTTATTTTGTAAAAATTATTACTAATTAAATTTGAACTTTGATATTCTAACAAAATTGAATTAATCTTACTTGCTATAACATTTTTTTAATTGTTTAAATTCGGGAATTTTCTAGTTCGGATATTTTATAATTCGGCAATTTTCCATCGAGAATTTTATTATTTTGGAATTTTCCAATACAGTAATATTGCCAACTGTTCGGAAAATGTATTGTTCGCGAATTTTATATTTCAGGACTTTTATCAATCGGGAAATTTTATTATTCGGGAATTTTACAGTGTCGAGAAGAAGAAAAACATTATTTCCACGCTAAAATTTAAGTAAAAATTATTTTATTACTATACTTTATTTTTAAGATTTTTCAGTCGTCTAAATTTATTTGGTAGAAATTATTACTAATTAAATTTAAATTCTAATATTATATCACAGTTAAATAAATGTTACTTATTACAACAAAATGTGTATTGTTTAAATTCGGGAATTTTCTAGTTTGGATATTTTATAATTCGGCAATTTTAGATACTTTTTAGGAATTTTCCAATTCGGACATTTTACGGTGCCGAGAAGAAGTAAACGAATTATTATGACGCTAAAATTTGAACTAAAATTAAAATGAAACTCTTTATTATTACACTTTATTTCTGGGATTTTAGAGTCATCCGAATCTATTTTGCAAAATTATTATTAAATAAATTTAAACCTTAATAATATTATAAAAGAATGGAGTAAATTTTACTTAATACCAAACATTTTTAATGATTAAATTTGGTAATTTTTTAGTTTGGATATTTTATAATTCGGCAACATTCTGTCGGGAATTTTTCAAATTCGGTAATATTGTAAACTGTTCAAGAATTTTAAAATTCGGAAATTATATTATTCGGTAATATTATAAACCGTTTGGAAAGTTTCCAATTCGGAATTTTCCAATTCGACCACATTATAAATTGTTCGGGAATTTTCAAGTTCGGAAAGTTTCCCATTCGGGAATTTTGTAATTCGGAAATATTATTCTTCGGGAACATTTCCAATTCGGGAATTTTACACTGCCAAGAATTTTATTATTCGCGATTTTTCGGTCCCAACTGGTTAACTTTAAATTAAATTCAAATTTAAGCATTAATTCTACCGTTATGAATTCTAAACATAACTCTCCAAACTGTCATTAAAATTTGACTAAAAGATTGAAAAAATAGATTCTAAACCAGAAAATATATATTAAATGAATCGTCATCTTTGAAATTAAAATTAATTGCCCAGCTCTCTCTCTCTCTCTCAATTTATCGGGATGGGGGTGAAATTATAAAATTACTGCTATTAAGACTCACTCTCACTATCTGGTATCCGAGCGCAAAGCGCGTTCGTTGATCTCAGACTGCAGGGACACAAAAAGCTAAGTGAATAAAAGATTCACAGATTCAAGATAAAATACATATATACTATATAGTATCGAGTCTGAAACGTGACTGGTAGAGCAGGTTTCGCGAGTGTGAGCGGTGTGGATTGATTGCAACCACTTGCTATATAGAGATGCACACATTCCTCAACTTATTCCTACAAAGTTACACACACTTGCATTCTCCATTGTTCTGCCTGTTGGATGTCGGATGTACTACAAATTACAGTATTTGTCTCCCATTCCTATTTCCTTTGCCCTTCAGGGAATAAGAGCTAAAAATAAAAAATCAGATTTAAACAATTAATCTTGAAAAATCCTGAAAACCCTCACAGATATAGGATATCCCATTTTATGTCGTTTATATCTCGGGTTATCACAGGGATAACCCGCTTGGATATTCTACAAAGCGGAAATTGAGATATTCCTGTGATATTCAAATTTCCACCTTGCAGGATAACCATGAGATATTCAAATGCCCGCTTTGTAGGCTATTCAAATTTCCACTTTGTAGGATAACCCTGAGATATGTCAATTTCCGCCTTCCCTCACAGCAATAGGATATCCCATTTGATCCAATTAATCTCCAGGTAGTCCCAAGGATATCCCAGGGATAACCCGTTGGATATCCCGCAAGGCGGAAATTTGGATATCCCAGGGATAACCCCAGGATATCTAGGGTAACGCTGGGACGTTTACGGGATATTCAAATGTGCCAAGTAGGATATTTTCACTGTACAGGAGATCCCTAGTAGCTAGAAATTTCCCCTTTGCAGGAAAATCAAATTTCCGCCTTGCAGGATATCCAAATTTCCGCCTTGTAGGATATCAAAATTTCCAACTGGCAGGATAATACTGGGTGGTACAAATTTCTGCTATGTAGAATATCCAAATTTTCGCTTTGTAGGAGATCCCCCGGAGATTAAATCTTCCGCCTTGCAGGATATCCAAATTTCCACTCTATAGGATATCACTGGGAAATTAAAAATTCCGCTATGTAGGATATCCAAATTTCCGCCATGTAGGATTTCAAATTTCAGCTTTGTAGGATAACTCTGGGATGTTCTAATTTCCACCTTGTAGGATATCCAAGTTTTCGTTGTTTAAGATATGCATAGGAAATTAAAATTTCCGCTTTATAGGATATCTAGATTTTCACCTTGCATGATAACCCTGGGATATGAAAAATTCCACTATGTAGGATATCCAAATTTCCGCTTTCCAGGATATTCTCGGGAAATTCAAATTTCCGCCTTGTAGGATATCTAAAATTCCACCTTGCAGGATAACCCTGGGAGATACAAAATTCGCTGTGTAGGATATCCAAATTTCAACCTTGTAGGTTATCCAAATTTGTTCTCTATATAGGAAATCCTTAGGAAATTCAAATTTCTCCTTTGCAAGATATCCAGATTTCCGTGTTGATCAGATGGGCTATCCTATTGCTGTGAGGAAATTTGCAAGATCTTCACAAATACCAAATGTAAAATTAAAAACTTGATGTTACATATGATCTATGTACTTCGATCTAGAAACTAGCTGCTTAAAACAGGTTTTGTGACTGTTGTCTTATTCTCAAAGCATTAAAAATACGAAAACCAGTTTTTAGATTCAAGGTTACATCTGTTTTTATAAACGAAAGGTTAGTTTAATCGTAAAAATGCTAATAATTTTTTCTTCAGACTGAAAAAATAGAGAGATAACAGTATTTGACTACCATTCTACTTTCTTTTGCTCTTCAGAAAATAAGAGGATAAAATATAAAACCAGATTCAAGCAATTGATCTAAACAAATCTTAAAAACCCTCACAACAATAGGATATCCTGAGATATCCCATCTTATATGGTTTATGTCCCGGGTTATCCCGAGGATAACCCGTGCGGATGTCTTACAGGGCGAAAATTTTAATATCCGGTGTAAAACCGAAATGCCGATGGACGTATATGTGATATTCAAATATTAAACTGGGGATACATAAAATTTTAGATATCCTACTTGGCATATACCTGCGACATAAAGATTTTCATCATGCAGGATATCGCTGGGACATACAAATTTCCGACATGCAGTATATCCCTGACGTTTCAAATTTTCCGCTTTTTAGGATATCCCTGTGAGATTCAAATCTCCTCTTTGCAGGATATCCTTTGGATATCACAATTTCCGCCTTACAGGATATCCCTGGAATAATTAAACTTTCGATATTCGGGATATCACAATTTCCACCTTGCAGAATATCCCCTGGAATAATTCAATTTCCAGCATTCGTGATATCCAAACTTCCGTCTTGCAGGATATCCCTGGAATAACTAAATTTCCGCCTTGCAAGATATCCCTGGATTAAATAAATTTTAGCCCTTCAGGATATCCAAATATCCGCCTGGCATAATATTCTTAGGATATCTAAATTTTCATCTTGCAGGATATTCCTAGGATTACTAAATTTCCGCCTTGCAGGATAACCAAATTTCCGATCTGCAGAAGATTCTTGGGAGATTCAAATTCCCGCCTTGCAAGATATCCCTGGAATAAATAAATTTGCGCCTCGCAGTATATCCTAGAGAGATTTAAATTTCAGCTTTGCAGTTATCCAAATTTTCGCCTTGCACGATATCCCTGAGAGATTTCAATTTCTTTCTTTGAGGATCTCAAAATTTCCGCCCTAAAGGATATTCCTAAGATATTCAAATTTTCACCTTGTACTATATCCAGGTAATAATTTATTTGCCGCCTTGCAGGATATCCAAATTTTGACCTGCAGTATTTTCCTGAGTTTCAAATTTCCGCTTTTCAGGATATTCCTGGAAGATTCAAATTTTCGCTACGTAGAATATCAAAATTTTTGTCTTGCAAGGTATCCCTGAAATATCTAAATTCCAGCCCTGTAGGAAATCCAAATTTCTGCCTAATATCCTTGGGATATCTAAATTTTCGCCTTGCACAATATGTCTGGAAGAATCAAACTTCCGCTTTGCAGGATATCCAAATTTCCGACCTGCAGTATATCACTGAGAGTTTCAAACTTCCGCTTTTTAGGATATCCCTTGGAGATTCAAATTTCCGCCATGCAGAATATGAAAATGTCTGCTTTGCAGAGTATCTCTGAAATAATTAAATTTCCGCCTGGCAGGATATCCCTGAAATAACTAAATTTCTGCCCTGCAAAACATCCAAATTTTTGCCTAATATCGTTTGGCTTAGGGTATCTAGATTTCCGGTTTGCAGAATATTTCTAGGAGATTTAAATTCCCTCCTTGCAGAATATCCCTGGGATAAATAAATTGTCACCCTGAAGGATATCCCTGAAAGATTCAAATTTCCGCTTGTCAGAATATCCAAAATTCCACCATGCACAATATCCCGAGAATATTCAAATAGTTAAAATGTCAGTCCTGCAGCATATCCAAATGTCTGCCTGGTAGAATATCCTTGGGATACCTAAATTTTCGCCTGGTAGGATGTCTCTGGGATATAACATTTTCCGTCTCGCAGAATATCCTGCCTTGCCGGTTATCCAAGTTTTCCCTTGCAGGATGTCCCTATCGTATTAAAATCTCCGTTTGCAAAATATCTAAATTTCCACCCTGCAGGATATCCTTGGGATAACTAAATTTTCGTCTGGCAGGATATACTTAGGATGAGTAAACTTTCGTCTTGCGTGATATCCAAATTTCGGCCCTGCAGGAAATACAAGTTTCCGATTTACAGTATATCACTAGGATATCAAAATTTCCGTCTTGAGGGATATCCTGCCTTGCCAGATATCCAAGTTTTCGCCTTACAGGACATCCTTGATATATTAAAATTTCCTCTGCAAAATATTCAAATTTTCACCCTGCAGGATATCCAAATTTACATCGTGTAGAATATCCTTGGGATAACTAAATTTTAGTTTTGTAGGATATCCAAATTTCGGCCCTGCAGGATATTCATGGGATATCCAAATTTTTGCCTGACAGGATATCGTTGGCATAACGAAATTTTCATCTGACAT
>NC_046665.1:109284189-109346197 GCF_010883055.1 Belonocnema kinseyi | reverse complement strand
ATATCCAAACGTCTTCCTGGCAGGATATCTCTAATATATCCAAACGTCTTCCTGGTAGGATATCCCTAATATATGAAAATGTCTGCCTGGCAGGATATCCCTAATATATGAAAATGTCTGCCTGGCAGGATATCCCTGGGATATCCAAATTTGTGTTTGATAGGATATCCTTGGGATAACTAAATTTTCGTTTCACAGTATATCCAAATTTCGACCCTACAGGATATCCTTGGGATATCCAAATTTTCGTTTGGCAGGATATCCTTAAGATAACTAAATTTTCTCCTTGCAGGATATTCAAATTTCTGCCGGTTAGGATATCCCTGAGATATCAAATTTTCCGTCTTGCAGGATATCCCGCATCCCTATGATAATTAAATTTCCGTCATCAGTATATAACTGGGATATTTAAATTTTCGTCTCACATGATATCCAATTTTTGGCCCATGTAGGATATCCTTGTGATATCCAGATTTTTGCTTGAAAATATATCCTTGGGATAACTATATTTTATCTTGGAGGATATCCCTGAGATATTCAAATTTACGTCTGGCAGGATATCCTTGGGATAAAAAACTTGGGACAATGCGGGAGATAAACGAAATCAAATATGATATCCTGCTGCTGTGAGAATAGATTCTAGTTGTAAAAAAAAAAACACACACACACACACACATAAGATAAAAAACTTGGTATGAAATATTTTCCACCTACTTGGATCTGGAACTTATTTGCTTAAAACCTGTTTTGTGACTGCTGTCTTTTCAGCAGGGCATTCAAATTACTTGTTCCAGTTCTTAAATTCAAGGTTACATCTATTCTTGTAATCGAAAGATTAGTCTTATCATAAAAATGATAATTATGTTTTCTTCTCACTGAGAAAATAGAGCGATAACAGACAAGTGGATTTGACTGATGATGATAAACATTCCAATGACTTGTGTTCTTTTAGTTTAGACTTTAGTTTAATCAACTTTACATTGAATTAAAAGATAATAATGGCTTTCGTAATATTAGATTCATTAATTATTATTATAAATATATGCGAGAACGTAACTATACAATGTGAAATTTCAACAAAACAACGTGAAATCTCAAAATTACCATCAGCAGGTAACATTTTCACTCGACACTCATTCCATTTTTTCTTTTTTTTTTACTATACACTTCGGCAGCTTGGAAAATAATAGCCAGTATCGAAAGTACATTTAAATAGCTCGTCGCAAAATTAATGAAAGACTAGAAAACGTAAAACGAGATACTTACAAAATTGTGTACATAATTTTAAAAATATCACGATTGGGTGCTACCCATCTCGATTTAATTATCACAAATTATCTTTGCCTTTAGTTTACAAGCGAGTAGTTTGTGCTGGTTTAGCCGATCATAGATTTTTTTATCATCGTCGATTCGTTGGCGTGTCCAAAAATACTGAAAACAGAACAAGATTTTCAAGAAGCGAACGAATAGAAATCGAGAAATCGATAGCGAAGACTTTCCATCCAGTACAATTCGGCAAAACCTAGGCAATTTTTTTTTAAAGCTAAAGAGATGTATGTTCCTCGCTGGCGAGACTATCAGTGTCGTCTGTGTCGGAATTGGTCGCTGCCTGGACTCTTGCGTATTCGTCAGTGTCGATACTTTTGCAAAAATGAATTGCGTATTTTAATTTTTGACGAAGGACCGGTTTGCAGGAGTATCTTGGCATTTTCAGAAGAAAAAAGCAGGTGTAGCTTTCGGGGAGAAAATGGTCTGGTGGGTTGTACTTGTCCATGACCTGGAAAATAAATATTTACTCAAGGTAAAGTGCATCGTGGGTGTTATAGACCCCAGCGTATTTAATCATGTATTGTTTAACCCCTATTGAGTATTTTCTCACAATAAAATTATCCGATATAGTTTAAGGTATCTTTTATAAGGTAGATTTGATTTTATAGCCATTTATTTATTTTAAGTTTGTTAAAAAAATTCTTAAACAAAAAAAGTGAAAAAAAACGGGGTTTTTTACTTCAAATTTCATAACTCACGCAATTTTAATTATTTTAACCTGAAAATTTATGACTATACTTTTGAAATAGTGTACTTTCATGCAAAAAAATATTGCAACATGGGGGCTTTCAAAAAGATATTTATTTGCACCCCACGATTTTTTTACCTCCACTTTCAGGAGCTGCTGCTAGCAGATTGACGCTTGAAGCAGTATGCAAAACGACTTTACTTACAGTTAGTGTCTAACAACTAAAGTTAGATGGCGACACTCAATTTTTTCGAATTAAGTATGGTTTATAAGAGTTTGAAAATTTCTTGGGGTATCTGATACCCACAATGTACTTTGAGGGTTAAAAGTAACATTCATATTTGTCGCAAAATATATTTATTTTAAATCATGACGTCCATGCTAAACATCTTTTAAAACAGAGCAAACATTAGTAAAATAAATGAATTTTAAAATAAAATTATGAATCTTCAACTGGAATAGTGGAATTTAAAAGCAAACAGATAAATTTTCAACTAAAATAATAAATATTTAACCGAAATATTTTCATTTTTAACCAAAAAGATGATTTTTTAAACAATAAGATTAATTTCCAAACAAAAAAAGATTAATTTTCTACCGAAAAATACCAGTTTTAAACAAAGTACGTCAATTTTAACAACGTAGTTGAATTTTCAATCAAAGTAGACAAATTTTCAACCAGAAATAAAAATAATTAGTAGTTGAATTTAAAATAATAATAAAGTTTTGAATTAAAAAAATCAATTTATAAACAAAAAAATCAATTTTCAACTAAAATTATGAAATATTCAACTGTAATAGTATTTTCAGTTCAAGAAAAAAAATATTTTTCACCAAAAAAGAAATAAGTTTTCAATCAAACAGCTTAAATACGGATGAATTTCGAACTAAACTGTTGAATATTTGATTGAAATACTTGCACTTTTAACCAAAAAGATAAATTTAAAAAAATATTAATTTCCAAACTAATTAATTAAAATAAATAATTTAGAATAATTAAGTTTAAAGTTAAAAAAATCAATGTTGAAAAAATACAATTCCCAACTAAAATTATGGAATTTAAAAGCAAAAAGATAGGTTTTCAATTAAATGCTGAATATTTAACTGAAATACTTTAATTTTCAACAAAAAATATTAATTTTTAAACCATAAGATTAATTTTCAAATGAAAAAATTAATTTTCTACCAGAAAAATATAACTTTTCAACCAAATAGTTGAATTTTAACGATATAGCTGAATAAAAATAATTAGTAGTTGAATTAAAATAATAATCATTTATTCTTAAGTTAAAAAAATTAATGTTAAAAAAAATTAATGTTCAACTGCAATTATGTAATATTCAACTGTTATAGTGTCAAAATTTGTCAAGTGGGCCACTTTTTTTTATGAGTTGTGATTTTTCTTCAGAAATGCGTGATAAATTAGAGTTTCACATAAATAAAATGGCCCTAAGACATTTTTGCAAAATTTTCATTTTTTGAGTCGTTATTGTTATTGAACTTTTTTAGCATTGCCCTCTTAATTAATTTTTTTCTCCCGATCAGTACAAACAATCGCCATAATTCTTGGCATGCTTCGTTAAATATGTTCATTCTATAAAATAAAAATCATTTTACCATTGTTGAATAAATATTGATGAAATTAGCAACACTTTTTATAAACAAATAGAATTCGTTCTAACTTAACTCTAACTTATCACGCATTCCCGCAGAAAAATCACAACTCATAAAAAAAAGTGTCCAGTTTGACAAATTTTGACACTATAGTATTTTGAGTTTAAAAAAGTTTTTAAAGTTTAAATGAATTTTTAACTAAAGTGATGAATATCTTAATGAAATACTTTCACTTCTAACCAAAAAGATTAATTTGTAAACAATAAGATTAATTTCCAAACAAAAAGATTAATTTTCTACTGAAAAATACATTTTTTAAATAAATACATGAATTTTAACGATATAGTTGCATTTTCAATCAAAGTAGAACAATTTTTAACAAAAAGAATAATAATTAGTAGATAAATTTAAAAAAAATGTACCAAAGAAGAACAATTTTCAACCAAAATTCATAAAAATATTATATATAAATATTCAACTATAATAGTATTTTCAGTTTAGGAAAAAAAAATTTGTAACAAAAAAAATCAAGTTTTTAATCAAATAGCTCACTTTGTAACAAAAGAAGTGAATTTTTTAAATAAATGAATTTTTAAATAAAATTCTAAATCTTTAACTGGAATTGCGGAATTTGAAACCAAACGGATGAATTTAAAACTAAAATGATAAATATTTAATTGACATACTTGAATTTTTAAACAATAAGAAATTGTCAACAGAAATAAGAATAATTAGTAGTTGACTTTTCAACAAAAATATAATAATAATTAAGTTTTAAGTTAAAAAAAAATTCTCAACTAAAATTATGGAATATTGATATTCAACTGTAATAATATTTTTACTTAAAGAAGAAAAATGTTTGTAACCAAAAAAAGAAACAAGTTTTCAATCAAATAGCTCACTCTTTAACAAAAGAAATAAATTTTCAAATAAAATTAGGAATCTTATACTGGAGTAGCGGAATTTAAAAGCAAACAGATGGATTTTCAATTAAAATGCTGAATATTTAACTAAAATATTTTAATTTTTACCCAGAAAGATGAATTTTTAAATCATAAGATTAATTTCCAAACAAAAGAAGATTCATCTTCTACCGAAAAATACCATTTTCAAAATAAATATATGAATTTTAACGATACAGTTGAATTTTGAATCAAAGTAGAAAATTTTGTAACATAAATATAAATAATTAGTAGTTGAATTTAAAAAAAAATTAAGTTTTAAGTTAACAAAATCAATGTTAAAACAAAAAAATGAATTTGTAACTAGAATTATGGAATATTCAACTGCAATAGTATTTTCAGTTTAAGAAACAAATATTTCTAACCAAAAAAAAAGTTTTTAATCAAATAGCCTACTTTTTAACCAGAGAAATTAATTGTTTAAATCAATGAATTTTCCAATAAAATTATGAATCTTCAACTAAACTAACGGAATTTTAAAACAACAGATGATTTTTTAAAACTAAAATGATGAATATTTAATTGAAATATTTGATTTTTAACCAAAAAGATGATTTTTTAAATCATAAGATTAATTTCCCCCAAAAAAATATTAATTTTCTACCGAAAAATACCATTTTTAAACTAAATATATGCATTTTAAAGATATAATTGAATTCCCTATCAAAGTAAACAAACTTTTAACAGGAATAAGAATAATTAGTAGTTAAATTTCTAGAAAAAAATTGAATAAAAAAGATAAATTGTCAACCAAAACTTAATTCAGTTTTAAGTTAAGAAAATCAATATTAAAAAAAATAATAATTTTCAACTAAAACTATGAAATATTCAACTATAATAGTATTTTCAGTTTAATAAAAAAAATATATTTTCGACCAAAAAAGAAACAAATGTTCAATAAAATAGTTAAATTTTCAGTAAAAAAATTCATCTTCATAAAAAAAAAAAACAAAAAAAAACAAGTTTTGAATAAAATGAAATGAAAATGAAAAGAAATGAATTTTTAATTAAAATTATGAATCTTCAATTTAAAAAAATGAATTTTTGAACAAAACAGTTTTTTTTGTCAAACCAACAAATTTATTTCTAACCTAAAAGATGAATTTTCAACTGAAATTATGAATATTTAACTGTAATAATTGAATTTTTACCCAAAAAAATTATTTTCTACAAAAAACTTAATTTTTAAAAAAATATGCAAATTTTCAACGATACAGTTGAATTTTCAAATATAAAAGACACATTTTTATCCAAATGGTTGAATTTTGAACGAGAAAAGATCATTTTTCAAACAAGAAGATGAATTTTCTACAAAAAAGGCGAATTTTTCACAAAGTACATACATTTCCAAACAACTAGTTTAATTTATAAATAAATAATAGTTAGATAATAAATAATGATTCAATTAAATTTAAATAAGATAATCTGAAAAATTCAAATTAATTGGTACAACCTGATAAGAAAATCGAACTATTTTTAGTTGAAAGTTCATTCTTTTCGGTTAAGGTCTACTATTGAATTATTGGTTAAAAAATATTTGTTGTTGTTAAAAACTTAAACATTTTGCTGAAGGTTCAACAATTTTCTTACAAATTGATGCTGCTTGGTGGAAAATTTAATTTTTTTATAAAAAATTCCACTTTCTGGCTTCAAAATTCAACAATTTCATTGAATTATTTTCTTTCTTGAATAAAAAATTTTTTGGTTGGCAATTCAACTTTTTTGTTATATATTCATATTTTTGGTTTGAAAATTGATCTTTTTGTGGAATTTCAATTTTTTTATAAAAAATGTATCGATCTGGTTGACAATTAATCTGGTTCGGTTGAAAATGAACTTTTTTGGTTGAAAATTTAACTGTTTTGTAGAAAATTCATATTTTAGATTGGAAATTTTTTTACGATTTGGCAGAAAAATGAACTAATATTTGGTTAAAAATTGGTGTATTTTGTAGAAAATTCGTCTTTTTTTTACAGAAAATCAATTTTTATTGAAACAGTAACAGCATGGTAGAAAATTAAGCTATTTCGGTTCAAAATTAACTTTTTTGTTAAAAATTCAAATGTTTTGTAAAAAATTCGTATCTTTGATTTAAAAATTTAACAATTTGGTAGAAAATGGAACTAATATTTAGTTCAAAATTGGTGTATTTTGTTCAAAATTCGTCTTTTTTATAGAAAATCAATTTTTTATTAAAAGCGTAACAGTTTGGTTGAAAATTAACCTATTCCGGATGGAAATTAGTTGCTTTGTTGAAAATTTAACTAATTTTTGGTTAAAAATAGATGAATTTTATAGAAAATTCGTCTTTTTTTGTAGAAAATCAATTTTTTTTTGGTTCAAAATGTAACTGCCTGGTTAAAATCTAATCTATTTCGATTAAAAATGAACTTTTTTGTTGAAAATTTAACTGTTTTGTAGAAAACTCGTATTTTAGATTCGAAATTTGTTTACGATTTGGTAGAAAATTTAACTAATATTTGGTTCAAAATTGGTGTATTTTGTAGAAAATTCCTATTTTTTGAAATAAAAAATCAATTTTTTAATTAAAAGCGTAACAGACTTGTAAAAATATGAACCTATTTCGGTTCAAACATAACTTTTTCGTTCAAAATTCAACTGTTTTGTAAATAATTCTTCTTTTTTTTTATAGAAAGTCAATATTTTTTGTTGAAAATATAACTCTCAACTTAAAAATTAATCTATTTCAGTCGATAATTGACTTTTTTGTTGGAAATTCAACTGTTTTGTACAAAAATCTTATTTTAGGTTCGAAAATTTAACAGTTTGGTAGAAACTATAACTAATATTGGGTTAAAAATTAATGTATTTCGTTGAAAGTTCTTTTTTTTTTAAATAAAAAATCAATTTTTGTACAAATATTTTTTGACAATCCATTTTTTTTGGTTTAAAAATTTATCTCTTACTGTAGAAATTCCATCTTTTTTGGTTAAAAATGCTAAACTTTGGTTAAAAATTAATCTCTTACGATTAAAAATTAAATTTTTGGTTTAACAATTCACATTTTCGGTTTGGAAATTTAACTATTTTGTAGAAAATTTGTAGTTTAGGCTTGAAAAGTAGACAGTTAGATAGAAAATTTAACTATTGAGTTTCATTCATGCATTTTGTTCAAAATTCTTTTTCAGTCAAATAAATGGATTTTTTTTTGAAAATTTCGCATTTATTGGGGTAAATCCGACTATTTTTGTTTTTAAATAAAATCCTTTTTTTTAAATATCATCTTTTAAAATTATCGTTAAAAATTCAACTCTTCAGTGTAATGTATAAAAATAAAAAGCTTCTCAAGAGTTAATTATTTTTTGGGTAAAGATTTATATTTTTAGCTGAATATTCGGTTATTTTTGTTGTTGTTAAAAATTAATTTTGTAACTTAAAATTCTCCCGTTTGGTTGTAAATTCAACTGATTAATTGAAAATAATTTGCTGTTGTAAAAAATTCAATTTTTTTTTTATGAATAATGACATTTTAACCTTTTATTTATTTATTTATTTTATTTTATTTATATTATTAAAAAAATTTTTTTACTTGAAAATTCAGTAATTTGGTATAAAATTAAACGGTGATGGAGAAATTTGTTTTTTTTTTTATATTTATTAAACATTAATTCTCCTTGACGAAAATGTAACTACTCCATTTTTTTTAAATTGATTTTTTTTCGGTTAGAAATTCAACTATTAAAAAAAAAATGTAGAAGCTAAAAAAATATAAACCACAAATTTGTCACATGAAATATGGATGTAAATCCCATGAATTGTTTAAAGTAATTGGTTAAAAAAATTTATTTTGTTGAAAATTCGTCTTTGTTGGTGAAATCAAACATTTTTTGTATTTCTAATAAAAATCTTTTTCTTTTTGTTGAAAATTATTAATGTTATTCATAATTTAAGCTGACTTTTTTCTTTTTTTTTTTTGAAAACTCAACTATTTTTTTCAAGATAATTAAAAAAAAAAAATTGGAAACGTAAAAAATATAAACTAAAATTCAATCAAGTCAAATTTGGATTGACATTACATCCATTGTTCATAATATTTAGTTAAAAATATATGTGATTTATTATAAATTAATTTTTTTGTTTGTTTGTTAGCAAATTAATTTCTTTGTGTTTTGAAAATTCATTTTCTAAGATTAAAATTTAACAATGGTTGGACATTTAATTGTTTTGTTGAAAGCTTAAATTTTTGGTTTGAAAATTCAACATTTTTGATGATTTTTTGGGTCTTTATTGACTAAAAAAGCTTTCTTGCTTGAAAATTTGTCTTTTTAATTTGAAAATAGTGTCTTTAGCCTCTTTTTTTTCAAAATAGTAGAAAAATATTGTAATAAATTTAAAAAAGTGTTAAATAGTCTTACCTGCAGGACAAAATCTCTTCCTCTGAAATCTGCAATTGTTCGGGGTAGTCGTGTTCTTCCCCAAACAAATCGAAGGAAAAGCGACCTCTCCTGATTTGAAAATTCTTCCATCACTTCCCAGAACCATTGAATTAGAGGAGAACTTGTTTCTATACCTGAAAAATAGGGCATTATTTCCGAGGAGAATTGAAAAATGTATTAATTAAATTGTAGATTGTTTAATATCAAATTATTTTTTTAATATCAGGGTGTCTACTCAAATCCTTGAAAAAAAATTACCTGAGAATTCCCAGTTTTTTCCGGGTATAATTATTCGTAGTACGGAATCATTTAAATATTTTTCATTTTTAAAAACAATCGGTTTGCAATATGCATACAGTTTCGCGATATTATTAAAAATAATGTTTTTTTCTTCACTTTTTAGAGATTCAGTTCATATGATTAATTTAGACAGCTTTGAAAAATTAGATTAAAAGATATTCTTAAATATATTAGCACCATCGATTAATTAAATAATACTAAAAGCACAATAAATCGTTTAGAAAATTTCCCCTGTGTCTATAAATTTAAATAATTCGAAAAATATTTGTATTTTATCTCTTTATGCTTAAAATTCAGTTAATGTATAGGTAAAATCATTATGGTTAATGTCTCAAATTAAATAGACAAATTTGTCTATTTTTTAACGAAGTAGTTGAATTTTCAAATAAAAAATATAAATTTTCAATCAAATAGTCGAACTATTATATCAAAAAGATCAGTTTTCAACCGAAAATGGAATAGTTAAATTCTTATTCAAAGTTATAAATTTTCAACTCGAATTGATGAATTTTTAATCAATGATTTTCACTTCTAACCAAGTAGTTTTATTTTCAAAATTCTCAATTTAAAAAAACTCATTAAAAAAAAATAATAATAATTTTCCATAAATATTTAAATTTACAAACAAAGCGATTCATTTTCAAATAAAATGATATCTTCAACTTCAAGTTAAATTTTAGTTAAAATATTTAATGTTCAGCCAAAGAGATGAATTTCTAACTAAAAAGATGGATTATTTAACTGGAATGGTTACATTTTCAGTAAAAAAAAAACAATTTTCATAAAAATTACTAAATTAAAAAAATGATAAATTGTAAACTACAATGAAGAATCTTCAACATCAACAGTTGAATTTTAAACAGAAGAAATTAATTTTCAAATAAAATGATGACTATTTGAGTGAAATAATTGGATTTTCAAAAGAAGGGATGAATTTTCGATTAAAATAATGGAATATTTAATTGAAATATTTACATTTTCAGTTTAAAAAAACTAATTTTCAAACAAGTAATAATAATTTTGCAAAAAATATTTAAATTTTCAAACAAAGCGATTAAATTTCAAATAAAATGATATCTTCAACTGGAACAGTTGAGTTTTAAAACAATAAAACAAAAATTTAAGCTAAAATTAGACATTTTTAATTGGAATTATTGAATTTTCAACCAAAAAAGATTTATTTTCAACCAAGTAGATTAATTTGTACCAAAAAGACGGATATTCAACGAAAAATTTATAACTAAAACGATGGGATATTTAACTAGAACAGTTCAATTTTAAGTAAAAAAAACAACTAATTACAAAAAAACTGATTTTCAAAAAAATAATCTTCAATTGAAACAGTTGAATTTTAAATAAAGAAGTTAAATTTTTAGTTACAAAAATTAATGTTCAAACGAAGGGATGAATTGTCAATTAAAATAATGGAATAATTACATTTATAGTGTTAAAAAAATTAATTTGTAACAAAGAAAAAAGTAATTTTTCAACAAATATTTATATTTTCAAAGAAAGTGAAGGAATTGAAAAATAAAATGATACATCTTCAACTGGAATAGTTGAATTTTAAAATAACACAGAACAATGTTAAATAAAATTATGAATTTGTAACTTGAATCATTTAATTTTCAACTAAAATGATTTCGTTTCGAATAATCAGATTGATTTATACGAAAACGATAAATTTTCAAGTAAAAAAGCTAATTTCAAAAAAAAAAAAACATTTTCAAAAAAAGTGATGAATTTTCAACGAAGATGAAGAATCTTTTACTGAAATAGTTGAATTTTAAACAAACAAAAAATGAATTTTCAAATAACATGATGAATCTTTAAGTAAAATAATTAAAATTTTTTTTTTTTTTAAATCATTGTCAACAAAGAAGATTAATTTATACAAAAAAGATGAATTTTTAACTAAAAAAGATAATTTTGCCACCGAAAATTGAAGAGATGAAATTTTAGTTAAAATATATCTGGTTCAACCAAAGAGATGAATTTCAAACCAAAAAGATATATTTTCTCATCAAGAAGATTAATTTTCTACCAAAAAAAAAACGAATTTTCAATCAGAAACCTAAATTTTCAAATGAAAACTATCAATTTTCAACCAAAAATAGAATACTTAAATATTTAGTTTGAAAAAATTAATTTTAAACGAATATAAACAATGAACTTTCAACAAAACATTTGAAATATTTTTTAAACATCGGATAATATTTGTAAAATCATTTAAATCTTTGTGCACTCTTTGAAATCTGTCTAAAATTTTTTATGAAATATTTAATAATCATTGAAGGGTTTTTGAAATTTTTTTAATTCTATCCGAAATCTTTGCGAAATATTTGTCAAATACTTGGAAAATCATTCCAATCGTTGTAAAATATTTCTGAAATCTTTCGACATTGTTGCAAAATATTAAAAATATTTCCCTAATATGTGATAATATTTGTGAAATTATTTAAATCTTTGGGAAATCATTGAAATATTTCTGCAATCTTTCAAATCTATCTGGAATTTAAGAGAATTAATTGAAATCTTTATGAAATCTCTTAAATCTATCCAAAATCTTTGCGAAATATTTCAAATCTTTGAAATCCTTAGAAAATTATTGAATTCTTTGTGAAATCTTTTCAATATTTTTGAAATATTTGAAAATATTTCCAAAATTATTGAAATCACTAAAGTCTTTGTGAAATCTTTTTAATCTGTTCGAAATCTTTTAAACCATTGTGAAATATTTGGAAAATAATTAAGATTTTTTTAAAAGTCTTTGCGAAATATTTAAAATATCTGATATTTGTAAAATTATTGAAATCTTTTTGCTCTCTTTGTAATTTATTTCTGAAGTTTTTATGAAATATTCTTTAAAATCTTTGGAAAATCATTGAAATCTTTTTGAAATCACTCTAATACATTTGGAAATATTTTCAATATTTTTGAAATATTTGTGAAATTACTGAAATAATTGAAGTCTTTTCAAAATCTTTTAAATCTATCCGAAATCTTTGCGAAATATTTAAAGTCTTTGAAATCTTCATGTAATATTTCTGATATCTTTGGAAATCTTTTCACTATTTTGGAAATATTTGGTAATATTTTCGAAATTATTGAAATCATTGCAGTCTTTGTGAAATATTTTTAATTTATCCGAAATCTTTAAAATTTTTGTAAAATCTTTGAAATCTTTGGGATGTAATTAAAATCTTTGCAAAATATTTGAAATATTTTGAAAATATCTGATATTTGTAAAATTATTGAAATCTTTGTGCACTCTTTGAAATTTATCTGAAATTTCTATGAAATATTTGTTAACCTATCAGATATCTTTGTGAAATTGTTAAAACATTTGGGAAATCATTGAAACCTTTGTGAAATGAATCTAATTCCCTTTGGAAATTTTTCAATATTTTAGAAATATTTGTGAAATTACTGAAATCATTGAAGTCTTTTTGAAATCTTTGAAATCTTTTCGGAAAATAATTATAATATTGTAAAAACTTTTGTAAAATTTTTACAAATTATTTGAAATATCTGATATTTCTAAAATTATTGAAATCTTTTTGCACTCTTTGAAATATATTTTAAATTTTTATGAAATAATTTTTTAAATCTTTGGAAAATTATTGAAATCTTTGTGAAATCACTAGTACTTTTGGAAATCTTTTCAATATTTTTGAAATATTTGTGAAATTATTGAAATAATTGAAGTCTTTTGGAAATATTTGAACTCTATCCGAAATATTTGTCAAACTTTGGAAAATAATTAAAATCTTTTAAAAATGTTTGGAAATCTTTGCAAAATATTAGAAATATATTCTTGAAATATTTGGTAATGTTTGTGAAATTGTTGATATTATTGAAGTTTTTGTAAAATCTTTTTAATCGACACGAAATTGTTGCGAAATCTTTGAAATCTTTGTGAAATTTGTAAACCTTTGGGAAATCATTAAAATCGTTGTAAAATCTTTCTAATATCTTTGAAAAACTTTTCAATATTTTGAAAATATTTGGTAATATTTCCGAAGTTATTAAAATTACTATAGTCTTTGTGAAATATTTTTAATCTATTCGAAATCTTTTAAATCTTTGTGAAATCTTTGAAATTTTGTAAAATAATTAAAATAGTTTAAAAAGATTTCTAAAATCTTTGCGAAATATTGAAAATATTGTTGAAATATCAGATATTTTTAAAATTATTAAAGTCTTTGTGCATTCTTCGACATATATCTGAAATTTTTATGAAATAAACTTAAAAATCTTGGAAATATTTGGAAAATCGTTGAAATCTTTGTGAAGTCACTCTAATATTTCTGAAAATCTTTTCAATATTATTGAAATATTTCCAAAATTATTGAAATTATTAAAAAAATTGAATTCTTTTTTAAATCTTTTAAATCTATCCGAAATCTTTGCGAAATATTTGAAATCTTTGAAATATTTAGAAAATAATTGAAATCTTTCTGATATCTTTGGAAATCATTTAAATATTTTGAAAATATTTGGTAATATTTCCGAAATTATTGAAATCATTATAGTCTTTGTGAAATCTTTTTAATGTATTCAAAATCTTTCGGAAATATTTTTATTCTTTGTAAAATCTTTAAAATCTTTAGGACATCATAAAAATATTTTTAAAAGATTTCTAAAACTTTTTAGAAATGTTTGAAATATTTTTGAAATATCTGATATTTGTAAAATTATTGAAATCTTTAAACACTCTTTGAAATATATCTGAAATTTTTATGAAATATTTTTTAACCTATCAGATATCTTTGTCAAATTTTAAAAATCTTTGGGAATCATTGAAACCTTTGTGAAATCACTCTAATACCTTTGGAAATATTTTTAATAATTTTGAAATATTTGTGAAATTATTGAAATTATTGAAGTGTTTTTAAAAAATTCTAAATCTATATATTTTTTTTAGTAAAAAATCGCCTTTTTGGCCTGAAAATTCAATTTTTTCGTAGAAACTTATTTTTTGTTAAAAAATTAATATTTTGATATTAAACAGTCAACTGGAATCTTTTTAGATTAAACTTCAACTATTTTTTGGAAATTATTATTAAAAAAAAATGCATCTGTTTTAAGAAAAAGAAGTTTATCTTTCTTGGATAAGAATTCAACTGTTTAGTTGAAAACAATCAATTTTTTTAATAAGTCACACTTTTTGGTTGAAAAGTATGCTGTTTTGGTGAAAATTAAAATATTTCATAGAAACTTATTTTTGTTTTAAATTCATATTTTTATTTTTAAAAGTCAACTGAAATCTCTTTGGATGATAATACAACTATTTTTTTAAAATTGTTAATTTTTTTAAATTACAAAGAAATGTAATCTTTTTTGGATAAAAATCCATCTAATTGTTGTTTGAAAATCATTTTTCTTTTGGTTAAAAATTCGTCTTTTTTGGTTGATAATTCAATTTTTTAAATAAATTTATTTCCTGCTTAAAAAATAATATTTTGATCGTGAAAAGTCGACTAAAA
Source organism: Belonocnema kinseyi (assembly GCF_010883055.1). NCBI lineage: Eukaryota > Metazoa > Arthropoda > Insecta > Hymenoptera > Cynipidae > Belonocnema > Belonocnema kinseyi. Next base: position 109,331,418 of record NC_046665.1, on the reverse strand, counting down.
TCTTTTTTAACCGAAATTCCAAATTTTTTTTCTGAAAATTTATCTTTTGGATTTAAAAATTCATCTGTTTTAGTAGAAATTCCTTTTTTTTATGAATAGGCAACTTTTCAGTTAAAACATATTCTTCTTTGCTTGAATATTCAACTATTTTTATTTAAAGATTTGGTTGAACCACTTTGTTATGAAATCGTTTTTTTATTGAACATTTATATTTTTAGTTAAAAACTTATCTCTCTAGTTGAAACTTGAACTATTTTGATAAAAATTAATCTTTCTTGATCAAAAATTCAACAACTTGGGTAAAATTTAATGTTATATTAATGCTGCCATTAGTTTGTAAGATGTCGCAATTATTAGGTTCTGCCTATATTTTTTTATATATCAAAACTTTTCCAGACGTAAAAAAATAATTTTTTTCTTAAAAATTATACATCGATATGTTTGTTATAATCCTTTTTGGTTCAAAATTCGTCTTTTGGGATTAAAAATTTAATCTTCATGTTTGTAGAAACTTATTTTTTCTTTAAAAATTTATATTTTGATCGTGAAAAGTCAACTGAAATCTTTCTGAAATTAATGAAATTATTGAAGTCTTTTTGAATCTTTTAAATCTATCTGAAATATTTGACAAATCTTTGGGCAATCATTAAAATCATTTCTGAAACTTTTAGACGCCTTTGCGAATTATTAAAAATATTTGCATAATATATATGATAATATTTGTAAAATAATTGAAATCTTTGTGAAATCTTTTAAATGAATCAATAATCTTTAATGAAGTATTTGTTAAATCTTTCAAATGTTTTTGAAATATTTGGTAATATTTGAGACATGTGTGACATTGTTGAAAAATCATTAAATTCTTTGCAAAATATTTGAAATATATCTGAAATGTTTATGAAATAATCTTTAAAATCTTGAAAATCTTCGGAAAATCAATGCAATCTTTGTTAAATCACTATAATATTTTTGGAAATATATTCAATATTTTTAAAATATATCTAAAATTATTAAAATTATTTAAATCATTGAAGTCTTTAAAATTTTTTTAAAAATCTTTTCGAAATCTTTGTGAAATAATTAAAAGCTTTGAAACCCTTAGAAAATAATTGAAATCTTTGTGAAATATTTCTGATATTTTTGGAAATTTGGAAATTTTTAAATCATTGAAGTCTTTGTGAAATCTTTTTAATGTATACGAAGTCTTTTAAATCTTTTAAATTTTTCCCAAATATTTTAAATCTTTACAAAATCTTTTAAATTTTTGGAAAATAATTAAATTTGTTTAAAAATATTTCTAAAATCTTTGCAAAATTTTAAAAATATTTTGGAAATATCTGATAATTGTAAAATTATTTAAATCTTTGGAAAATCATTGAAATCTTTGTGAAATCACTATAATATTTTTGGAAATCTTTTTAATATTTTTAAAATATTTCCAAAATTATTGAAATTATTTAAATCTTTGAAGTCTTTCAAAATTTTTTTTAAATCTATCCGAAATCTTTGTAAAATATTTCTGATATTTTTGGACATCTTTTCAATATTTTGGAAATCTTTGGTAATATTTCCGAAATTATTTAAATCATTGAAGTCTTTGTGGAATCTCTTTAATGTATCAGAAATCTTTTAAATCTTTGTAAAATCTTTGAAATCTTTGGGACATAATTAAAATATTTTAAAAATATTTGAAATATTTTTGATATTTCTGATAATTGTAAAATTATTGAAATCTTTATGCACTCTTCGAAATATACCTGAAATTTTTATGAAATAATCTTTAAAATCTTGAAAATATTTGGAAAATTATTGGTACCTTTGTGAAATCACTATAATATTTTTGGAAATATTTTCAATATTTTTTTAATATTTCCAAAATTATTGAAATTATTTAAATCATTAAAGTCTTTAATTTTTTTTTTAATTTATCCGAAATCTCTGTGAAACAATTAAAATCTTCAAAATCCTCAGAAAATAATAGAAATCTTTGTGATATCTTTGGAAATCTTTTCAAGATTTTGGAAATATTTGACAATATTTCCAAAATCATTCAAATCATTGAAGTCTTCGTGAAATCTTTTCAATGTTTACTTTAAATCTTTTAAAAATATTTCTAAAATCTTTGAGAAACATTTGAAAAAATTTTGAAATATGTGATATTTGTAAAATTATTGAAATCTTTGTGGACTCTTTGCAATTTATCTGAAATTTCTATGAAATATTTGTTAACCTATCAGATATTTTTTGAAATTTAAAAAATATTTGGGAAATCACCTTTGTGAATTCACTCTAATACCTTTGAAAATATTTGTAATATTTTCGAAATATTTCTGAAATTACTGAAATTATTTAAATCATTGAAGTCTTTTTGAAATATTTTAAATCCATCCAAAATATTTGCCAAACATTTGTCAAATCTTTGGGAAATAATAAAAATCTTTTTAAAATCCTTGGAAATCTTTGCAAAATATTTGAAATATATTTTTGAATTATTTCGTAATGTTTGCGAAATTATTGAAATCTTTGAAGTCTTTTTAAAATCTTTTAAATCTATCCGAAATCTTTGCAAAATATTTAAAATCTTGGAAATCCTTAACAAATAATTGTATTCTTTGTGAAATTTTTCTGATTTTTATTGAAATCATTGAAGTCGGTGGAATCTTTTTAATGCATCCGAAATCTTTGTAAAATCTTTTTAATGTTATGGACAAAATTAAAATCTTTTAAAAATCTTTTTAAAATCTTTGCGAAATATTTTTAAAATATCTGATATTTGTAAAATTATTAAAATCTTTGTGCACTCTTTGAAATATATCTAAAATTTTTATGAAATAATCTTTAAAATCTTGAAAATATTGATAAAATAATTTAAATCTATGTAAAAACTTTCAACTCTATCCAAAATTTTGGCGAAATATTTGTGAATTGTTTTTTAATCTCTGGGAAATCATCGAAATATTTGTGCACCCTTCAAAATCTATCGAAAATGTTTATGAAATAATTGAATTATTTGTGAAATCTTTTAAATCAATCCAAGATTTAGGCAAAACATTTGTGAAATATTTTATAATATTTAAGACATGTGTGACATCGTTGAAAAATCATTCAATTTTTTGTGAAATCTGATAAATCTATCCGGAATCTGTGCTAAACATATATGAAATCTTTGAGAAACATTTGGTAATATGTGTAAAATTTTTGAAACCTTTAAAAATCTAATAAAATACAAACCTTTATAGGTAGCGACTGATTTTAATAAACTCAGCGGAATGTCGGGACTTCCGCACACCATAGTTTCCAACTCAGATCCACTGAATAAAGTAAGTAAAGGAACAGGAACAACTTTCGATAAACCTTCTCTCACAGCCGCTACTTGAGAATCGAATTCATGAAGTCTATAATTTAGAGCGAGTTTTACATACTCGTGTCTATTTTCTGGTGTTATTTTTCGATACCTGCCAGAAAAAATAGATAATTATATAATAAGTCTCGAGAATATTAATTTTAAAAGTCATTTTGACCAATAAAAGAGAATTTTATACCATAAAAGATGAATTTTCAATACAAGAGAACGAATTTTTAACAAAAAAGTTCAATTTCGACCAAGAAATATCACTTTATCAAAATAATTTAATTTTCCACCGACAAAGATGCATTTTTAACCTTTATGGTGAAATTTTCAAACAAAAAGGTAAAAATTCAACCAAAAAACTGGAATTCAAAGCCAAAAATACAAATTTTGTAGAAGACAGGTGAATCATTCACTAAAAAGTTGAATTTCCAACCCAAGAGTATAAATGATTGATAAAAAGATATTTTTTCCACAGGAAAGATGTTTTTTAAAAATAAAAAATGCAATCCTAAAATTTTTCGTTCATAAAATAATTGAAAAAACACGAATTTTCAAAAAATTAAATTCCACCAGCAAAAGCTATATTTTCAAGCAAAAAAAAACACCTTTTTTTTAGAAAACAGTTGATTTAAAACAAGTTTATTTTCAACAAAAAGATATTTTTACCAGAAATGGAATTATAAAATTTTCAGTTTAAAAAATTAATTTTTAACAAGTTGAATGAATTTTCTACCAAATAGTTTATTTTTCAATTTATGAAAAATAAATTTCCAACCAGAAATGGATTAGATAAATTTTCTAACAAAAAAACGCGTATTTGTCAACCAAAAAAGATAAACTTTTAATCAAAATAATTAATTTTTCATATAAAAACATCTAGAAACACTTAAATTTTCAACCCAGAAATATGATTTTTCAACAAGAAGTTTCTTTGTTTACCCACTAGTTAAATTTTCATTGAAAAATAGTTTAATTTATTAAAAAAGGTTTCAATTTTCAACAACAAAGTTAATTTTAAACCAGATAGTTTGATTTTCTACTCAATTGTTGAATTTTCATGCCAAGAAGACGATTTTTCTACAAAACAGTTCAATTTTCAACCCATCAAAATTAGTTCAATTTTCAACAAAATGACTAATTTTTCAATTGTTACTTGTTTCAAATTTGGTCAATTTTTTTCAAAGTTATTTTTTTTTTGGTTCAAGAATTATATGTTTAGTTGAAAATACATTCTTAAATGTTGAAAATTAATTTTTGAAGAAAAAATTGAACTTTTGTTGAAAATTCAACTGTTTTGTAGAAAATTAGTTTTTTCTAATTTAAAATAACTCTCTTAAACCGAAAATCTAACTACTCCATTTTTGGTCGTGAATAATATTTTTAGTTTGAAGAATTAAATATTTAGTTAAAAATTTTTGAAAACAAAAAATATAAACTAAACATTATTCAAATAAACTATGGACTATCATCAGATCCATTTTTCAATCTAGTATTTAGTTAAAATTTATATAATTTGTTGAAAATTTATTTTTTTAGACTGAAAATTCAACTTCTATGTTAAAAGTTGATTTATTTTCTTAAAAGTTATTTTTCTTGGTGAAAGAATAATAATTTTTATTTAAAATTATTTTCGTTTGTTAAAAAATTCTTTTTTTACTGAAAATTTAACTATTTTGTTGTAAATTCAACTGATTGGTTGAAAATTCAACTGTCTTGTAGAAAATTTGTCATTCTGGTTTAAAAATTCGACAATATGGTCAAAAATACAACTATTTGGTAGAAAAAATTCGTTTTGCTCAACTATTTTGATAAAAAAAATTAGAAATGAAAAAATATAAAATAAAAATTATTCAAATAAAAATAGTTGCAAATTCGTATTTTTTGTTAAAAATTAATTTTTTATTGTAAATTAATCTTTCCGGGTTGAAAATTCAACCGTTTTGTACAAAATTTGTTCTTCTGACTTTAAAATTCAACAATTTGGTAGAAAATATTCGTTTTGCTCAACTATTTTGATAAAAAAAAATTAGAAATGAAAAATATAAAATAAAAATTATTCAAATAAAATTAGTTGCAAATTCGTATTTTTTTTGTTAAAAATTAATTTTTTATTGTAAATTAATATTCCCGGGTTGAAAATTCAACTGTTTTGTACAAAATTTGTTCTTCTGTCTTTAAAATTCAACAATTTGGTAGAAAATAGAAATATTTGGTATACAATTAAACGGTTTTGTAGAAAATTAATTTTTTTTTTCAAATCAACAATTAACTATCTCTCAAAAGAAAAGAAAACTACTCCATTTTTGGTTGAAATTGATACTTTCTAGTTTAAAAATTCAAATATTCAGTTAAAATATTTTGGAAACGAAAAAAAAAATTAATGTATTAAAATTTGAACTAATATCACATCCATTTTTCAAATTATTTAGTTGAAAATTTATATAATTTGTTCAAAATTCATCTTTTTAAGTTGACACTTCAACTGCTTTCTTTAAAGTTGATCTATTATCTCAAAAGTTTATTTTTCTGGTTGATGATTCCATTTTTTGTTAAAAATTGATCTTCTTTTTGTTTAGAAATTCAATTATTTAGTTAAGAAAATTTAGAAGCGAAAAAACATAAATTAATAATGACTAAAATAAAATTTGGGCCCACATCGCATCCATTTTTCAAACTAATTAGTTTAAAATTTATGTAATTTGATGGATATTTGGCTTTTTAGGTAGAAAATTGATCTTTCTTAAATAAAAATTCAGCAATTTTGTAGAGAATTCAACAATTTGGTTAAAAACTCATCCTTTTTTTGCTAAAAATTCGTCTTTTTTGGATGAAAAATTCATTATTTCTCGTAGAAACTTATTCTTTGTTAAAAAAATTATATTTTCAGTTTGAAAAGTCAACCAGAATCTTTTTGGATGAAAATTCAATTATTTAAAAAAAAATAAAAACTCACCTGTTTTGAGAAAAATTTAATCTTTTTGGATAAAAATGCATCTAATTGGTACGGAATTCAACAATCTGCTGTTTATTAACTCATTTTTTATTACAAATTCGTCTTCTTGGATTGATAATTCAACTTTTTTCATAGAAACTTATTTTCAGTATAAAAATTAATTCTTGGATCGTGAAAAGTCTACTAAAATCTTCTTTAACAGCAAACTTCAACAATTTTTGTTGTTAAAAAATTATCTTTTTGATTTAAAAATTCATCTGTTTTAGTAGAAGTTTCTTTTTTTTATGAAAATGCAAATTTTTGGTTAAAAATGATTCTTCTTTGCTTGAATATTCAATTTTTTAAAAGATTTGGTTAAATCGTTTTGTTAAGAAATAGTTTTTTTTTAAATGAAGATTCATATTTTTAGTTGAAAAGTTTTCTCTCTAATTGAACGTTGAAATATTTTCTTAAAAATTAATCCTCTTTAATTGAAAATTAGACTATACTTGGGTAAAAGTTTATATAATATTAATTTTGCCATTAGTCTGGAAAATGTAATTATTAGGTTCTGTTTATATTTATTTATAAACTAAAATTTTCCCAGAGGTAAAAAAATAATTGTTTTTCTTCTTAAAAATTCTATAGCGATACATTTTTTATAATTATTTTTTGTTAAAAATTCGTCTTTTTGGATTAAAAATTGAATTTTTTTTGGTAGAAACGTATTTTTTCTTAAAAAATTTATATTTTTATCGTGAAAAGTCAACTGAAATCTTTTTTAACATAAAATTCTACAATTTTTTTTTTAAATTTATCTTTTTGATTTAAAAACTCATCTGTTTTAGTAAACATTTCACTTTCTTGTATACTAAAATGCATCCTTTTTGGTTGAAAAAATTCGTCTTTTTGGCCTGAAAATTCAATTTTTTCGTAGAAACTTAGTTTTGGTTACAAAATCATATTTTGATCTTCAAAAGTCAACTGAAATCTTTTTGGATGAAAATTCAACTATTTATAAAAATTATTATTAAAAAAATAAATAAAAATTCATCTGTTTTAAAAGAAAAATAATCTTTTTTTGATGAACATGCACGCATTTCATGTTTAAAAATGAATTCTGTTAATCGTGAAAAGTCAACCGGAATCTTTTTTGGATGAAAATTCAAAATAAAATAAAAATAAAAAATTAATAAAAAAATAAAAATTCGTCTCATTGATGAGAAATTTAATCTTTCTTTGATAAAAAATCAGCTTTTTCGTAATGAATTTGACAGTCTTGTTAATAAGTCATCCTTTTTGGTTAAAAATTCGTCTTTTTTAAAATTAAAAATTCAATTTTTTCGTGGAGACTTATTTCTTGTTCAGACATTTATATTTTTATTGTGAGAAGTCAACTGAAATTTTTTTTAACAGAAACTTTAACAATTTTTTCGAAAATTTATCTTTTTGATTTAAAAACTCATCTATTTTAGTAAAAATTTCATTTTTCTTGGATTCTAAAATTCATCCTTTTGGTTTAAAAAAATTCGTATTTTTGGATTGAAAATTCCATTTTTTTTGTAGAAACTTATTCTTTGTTAAATATTTTTTATTTTAATTTTCAAAAGTCAACTGGATTCAAGTGGAATCTTTTTAAATGGAAATTCAAATTTTTTTTGAGATTTAAAAAAAAAAATAAAAATGCATCTGTTTTAAGTGGAATTTTATCTTTCTTGAATAAAAATGCAACTGCTTAGTTAAAAATAATCTATTTTGTTAAAACGTTATACTTTTTGGTTGAAAATCTGAAAATTCTGCTGTTTTGTTGAAAATGATTTTTTGTTAAAAAATTCATATTTTCATCTTCAAAAGTTAACTGGAATCTTTTTGAATGAAAATACAACTATTTTTAAAAATTATTTTTGTTTTGTTTGATTTAATATTTTTTTGGTAAAAATGCAGCTATTTGGTAGAGAATTCAGCAAATTTGGTTAAAGTCATTCTTTTTGAATAAAAATTCAATTTTTTTCTTAGAAACTTATTTCTTGTTTAAAAATCTATAATTAATAACTTTTTGGTTAAAAATTATTCTTGCTTGCTTGAATATTCAACTATCTTTTCTTTTTTTTAAAAGTTTTTGTTAAATCCCTTTGTTAATAAGTCATTTTTTATTGAAAATTTATATTTTTAGTTGAAAAATTAATTTCCTTAGTTGAAAGTTTAACTATTTTGTTAAAAATTAATCTTTTTTAATTGAAAATTCAACTACTTGGGTAAAAGTGTATAATACATTAATGTTACTATTAGCCTGGAAGATGTCTTCATTATTAGATTCTGTTAATATTTATTTATAAATTAAAATTTACCCAGACGTAAAAAAGAGACATTGTTCTCTGTTTAAAAATCCAATAGCGATTTATTTGTTATAATTACCTATTCGACAAAGGAACATCATGTCCAACAGCAGATGGGGTAGAAAAAGGCATCTCCAGAGTCTGAAACACCTTCTCATCCGGATCCATGTCCCTGATACACAACAATCCTGGAACATATCCTCTATCGACTTCCGTCAAATCTGCAGGGGTCAAGGGAATCCCCGCAAGTTGTTTCCAGACCGGTTCAGCCAAATTCAAACTCAAAGGACTACCTGTTCTGATCGCTATTCCCATCAGGATTCCCAGAAATTGGAACATATTCATATGCAGCTGAGAAGTTGCCAGCGGATTCAACAAGAAACAATCCCTGTTTGTTCCACTATCATCTCGACCGTTCGGTGTCGGAATGAACAAAGGCAATGATCCATTCTGAAGTTCGTCGCACATCTCGGCGATGCTTTCGCTGTACCCACCTCCACAATCATCCACACTCTCACCTACAATCCCATATCGAATCCAAATTAAAACCAATTATCTTAGGCTCCGTATATTTGTAAGGAGAATGAAATTGTTTGATTCGTTAGTGATGAGTGTTTTATTTTACAGAGTTGAGGTGTGGGGGTGGAAGGTAAGTGAGGAGACAAATAGGTAACAGGAGAGGTATGTAAAGTGGACACTGGGATTGGCAAGGAATACGCTGAAATATATTGTCAGGAGGGAGACAGGAAGAACGCGTTTAGAGATTATAACAGGGAGTCCAACGCGTAAACATGAGGAGAAATTTTTGGAAGAAGGGGGGAGTAAGCTAGTTAGGGAATGTTGGTAGGAGAAGGAGAACAGACCTACTGGTGCAAAGGTGGAGGTGAAAAGGGAAAGGTATTTTAAAACGAATGGATTGCAGATGGATGAAGTGAGAAGGATGCACGAGGAAGGAAGGTATATGAGTTGGTTCAAAAGAATGGCATGGAAAAAGAGAAGGCAGAAGGAGAGGAGAGAATAAGAGAGTAAAGGTTTAACGGGAGCTATGTGTGGATTATGCCAAGGGAGAGAACGCAATATTTGTGTGAGAAAGGAGAGCAAGGAAGTCAGGAACTTATGTCGAGAATGAGATGCGTTTGTATGGATAATTATAATAGGTTCTGGCATTCTAGAGAGAAGAGAATGTGTGAATTGTGCGGGAAGGGGGATGCAAAAGTTTACCACTGGTTGGAGGAATGTGTAGACGTGGAAAGGAGTGGGATAATCATGGTGGTATTGTTGCATGAAAGGGGGGGCAAGAGGGCAGTAGATTGCAAATAGGAGAGGAAGTAGATGCAAGAAAATCGTAAATATTGTAAATAGTAGTTAAGTATTAGGTGTTAGCCGCGGAGGCAGAGGTTGGCAATGCGAGGCATAGCGAGAAAAGAGCGACATGCGTGCGAGGCGAAGCAAGGCGCAGCGAGGAAGATTAGGCTACAGAAGCGAGCGGATTAGTTATAAGGTGTGGATGGATGTCAATTTTTAAAAGACAGTTGTAAGAAAATTCTGTAAAAAAAGGAAGTGTAAGCAAGTCAATTTTTTAAAGTCAGCATGACCAAAAATTAACATTTATCTATCTAGAATCACATACAGAATCCAAATTAATATCAATGATCTTAGATCAAGTATTTAAATTACGTAACAGATTATAGGCCTTCTCTAAGAACCCCCCCCCCCCCCTGCAGGGTGTCTACTTCAATTTTGGAAGAAAATTCCCTGATAATTCGAGGTTTTTTGCAGGTATCTCAAAATTTTTCCAGGTATAAATTTTCATTGTACAGAGTCACACAAATATTTTGCATTTTTTCAAAAGAATCCACAGAGAATATTTATAAAGTATCGCGAGTTTATTTTAAATCCTGTTTTTTTTTTTCAGTTCCTATGGATTCAATTAAAACGTTTAATTAAGAATGTTTCGATAAATTATATTATAATATATTCTTAAATATATTAGCACCAAAGATTACTTAAATTATTAAACAATGCATAAATCATGATTAATAATTTCTTGAACTTGTCTCTGAAATCCATGAATTTGAAAAATAATTCAATCAAATTTTTATTTTATCTTCTTATACTTGGAATTTAGCGCAAATTCAATTAATTTATGAATTTCCAATGCATTACTTACATTTTCAACTAAAAAATCATAGTTTACCGTTAAAAAATAAATTTTTTAAACCAAATAGTTAAATTTTTAGCTAAAAAAATATCAATTTTCAAACAAACTGTTAAATTTTTAACTAAAATTATGAATCTTCAACTCGAATAGTTACACTTTAAAATAAAAATATGAATTTTAAAGTAAAATGATGAATCTTTAACAGGAATAGTTGTATTTATACCAAAAAAACGCGAATGTTCATAAAATACATGAATTGTCAACTAAAAAAAATGGTCAAGTAAAGATTGAATTGTTAAGCTTTCATTTAAAAACATTAATTTTCAAAAAAATGTTTACATTTTTAAACGAAGTGATGAATTTTATAATAAAAAATGAATCTTCAACTGGAATTGTCGAATTTTAAAATAAAAGTTAAAGTTTCAGCTAAGAAGATTATTTTCTGATAAAAAAATGAATTTTTAACTTGAAAAGATAAACAAACACCAAAAATTTAAAACTTTATTTTTTACAACAAAAATTAATGTTCAATAAAAGATATAAATTTCTAATTAAAAGAATGCAATGTTCAATTAGAACAGTTACATTTTTAGTTAAAAAAAAATTTCAACCGAAACTGAAAAAAATTCAATAAAATAGTTCAAGCTTCAACCGGAATAGTTGAATTTCCGTAAAAAAATTGATTTTCAAACAAAAAAGATAAATTCCCAACAAAAAGTATCTTTCACAACAAATAAAGACTTTTTAATCAAGAAAGAAATAAAAGTTGATCTAAATCATTGAAACTTTAAGCCAAAAGACGAATTTTCTCTACAGGAATGGAATTTTCGAAGAAAAATATTAATTTTCTACTAAAAAGAGGTTTAAAAAAAATTACTTCTCAATCAAACTTTTGAATTTTCCTTTGAAAAAGATGAATTTTTAAACAAATAGCTGAATTTTAAAATAAAAAAGATTAGTCTTCAACCAAAAATGGAACAGTTAAATTTTCAGTTAAAAAAGTACTTTTCCGCAAAAAAAATCAGATTTATTTTGAAAACAATTTTAATTGAACTTTTATACAAGAACTTTTATTTTCAACCAAAAAGATACATTTTTAACTAAAATTATGAATATTCAATTGCAATACTTGAATTTTAAAGCAAAAAAAAAAAAAATTCTACTAAGAAAGACGATTTTTCAAAAAAATATATGGATTTTTAACAAAAAAGTTATTTTTTCAAGTAAAAAAATATCAGTTTTAACCAAATAGTTGAATTTCCAACCAAACTTATGAATTTTCAACTAAAATAATAAATCTTCATTGGAATAAATAGATTTTAAACAAAAATATACATATTTTTAAAAAGAGTTCAATCTTGAACCAAGTAGTCTTATTTTCAACCAAAAAGATTAATTTTCTACCACAAAGACGATTTTTTAACAATATACATGAATTTTCAACTAAATATTTGTATTCTCAAATACCAACAGATAAATCTTAAACTTAAAAAATAAATTTTCAACCAAAAATGGAATAGAAGATTCATTTTTACCAAAGAAGACAACATTTTCATCTAAAAAAGATCATTTTTAACTGAATATTGAATAGGAATATTTTCAGTAAAAAACATAAATTCAAGAACAAAAAACAAATTTTTACAAAATACATGAATTTTCAACCAAACTCTTAATTTTTTAACTAAAACCGATCAATTTTTAACCAAAAGCAGAATAGTTGAAATTTCAGTTAAAATATAATATTTTTAACATAGAAACTTTTATAAATGGAATAAAAAAGTATTTCAGATACAAATTTTCAATTTTCTTAATTTATTTTAAACAAAAAATATCTGAATTATTAAGCCTGAAAAGATAAATTCTTTATACAAACATAAATAACTTTAAAATCAAAGATGAATTTTCAACAAATAAAGATTTTCCACTCGAGGCAGAAATAAAAGTTTATCTAAATTATTAAACCAATAAGCCAGAAAAGACGGATTTTCTCTACAAAAATTTAATTTTCAAACAAAAAATATAACTTTTCAACAGCTAAAAAAGATAAATCTTAAAAATAATGGAAATGTTACACTTTCAGTTAAAAAATTAATTTTACAATAAACGAAAAAAAGGCTTTACGACAATTTTTAATTTTTACCCAAATAGTTGAATTATTAATAAAAAAATTAATATTCAACAAAATAGTTAAACTTTCAACCAGAGAGATAATTTTTCAACTAAAAATATAAATCTTTATCAATTTCATCAAAAAAATATGAAATTTTTCTTAAAGCAGATGCATTTTTATTTAAAAAAATAATATTTTCATAAAAAAGTTGAATTTTTATCAAAAAGATTCCAGTTGCCTTTTCAAGATCAAATTATAAACTTTTTAACACAGAATAAGTTTCTACGAACAAACCCGAATTTAAAAACGAAAAGATGAATTTTTCAACCAAAATGGATGAATTTCTAACAAAATTGTTTAATTCTCTACCAAATAGTTGCATTTGTATCCATGAAAAATGACATTTGTACTGAACAGATGAATTTCAGCTTATTTTTCAACACTAAAATATACATTTTCAACAAAAAGTAAATTTTCAACGAAGTAGTGTAATTTTCGACCAAAAAGTGTGAATTTTTAAAAAAATAGATTAATTTATAACTGAAAAGGTACGTGTTTATCCATGAAAGATGAAATTTATCTTAAAACAGATAAATTTTTTATTTCAAAACAATAGTTGAATTTTAAAATCAAAAAGACTAACTTTTAGAAAATTGTTGAATTTTCAACCGTACAGTTGCATTTTTGCTCGAAAAGGATAAAATTTCTTTTAAGACAGATGAATAAAAAAAACCTTAAAAAAATATCAGAATTTTAATCCAAAGAAGATTCTAGTTCACTTTCAAACATCAAAAACAGAATTGTAAACAATAAGTTAATTTTCTGCTAAGTAGTTAAATTTTTAAGCAAAAAGTATGACCTTTTAACAAGATTGTTAATTTTTTAACCAAATAGTTGCATTTTTGTCCAAGAAAAATGAAAAATTTAATAAAATAGGAGAAATTTTAAATCAAAGAAACAAATGTCCAGAGTTGAATTTTTCTGCAAAAAGATTTCAAATGATTTTTCAAAACAAAAATACGAATTTAAAACAAAAAGTAAATTTTCTATTAAATAGTGGAATACTCAACAAAAGAGTTAAATTTTTATCCAAAAAAGATGCAATATTTTTACTCAGAAATATGAACTTTTAAATGAAAAAGACCAATTTTCAGAAAAAATAGTTGACATCCAAAAAAGATTTCAGTTGACTTATCAGCAATAAAATATGTATTTTAAACCAAAGATTAACGTTCTAAAAAAGGAGTTAAATTTCTAACCCAAAAAGATGAATTTTTAATAAAACAGTTCAATTTATAATCAAAAATGATTTTTTTTTAAGAGAAAATTGTTAAATTTGTAACCAAATAATAAAGTTTATAACTTAAAAGATAATCTTCAGGAGAAAGTTCTTGCGAATTTGCAAAAATTACGTACATGAGTGAAGGAACCCCTCCCCCTTGAGCTGTTACGTAATTTAAGTATGGTCCCTCAAATCAGTAGAAGGTTAATTTTAACACCAGTTGATTGAAATCTTACCGACAAACTTGACTTTCCAAACTCGATGAGGCAAGAACAGAACCTCCTGAGTGAGTAGGGACATCTTCCCCACCATCTGACCAAAAACAGACTTGATACCATCAGGTCCAGCCAATCCTCCCTTGCTCCTCGATCTCTTGACCTGAATCCTATTCAGTTCAATCACAGGACCATGCTGTCGATCCCTCACCATCGTTGCTTGCACCACTTTCCTAAAAGTCGCCTCTTTGATACTATAAACCAACATCGAAGCTAACTTGTTCAATCCCAGATGGCCAGAAGTGCTAAACATCGCAAGATTCGGACAGAGCAACTCTGAAAAGTGATGCAGAAGAACAAGTCTGTTATGCAGAGCGGAGAAGGGAAGATCTTTAACCAGATCATATTCCATTGGAGTTGAAGCAGGTAATCTGCTATGTGTCGTCTTGGTGGTGCTCCAGGCTAATGTATGAGCACTACCACAAGCGACTCTCGTTATCTTCTTTCCCTGAAGAGCATGAACGATTCTCGGGCTCTGCAAGGCGCTGGTGGTACCATCTCCCAATTGGCCTTCATCATTGTCTCCCCAGGTAAAAACCTCTCCTTTATCTGAACAGGCAACGCAGTGCAAGGAACCAGTCGCTATCGAGATAATTTTTTTTCCCTGGAGAGCCGCCACTTTTCGAGGTCTTCGAACATGATCGTCTGTGCCATGACCTAGACGATGATAATCGCCCTTTCCCCAGGTGTAAACTGCTCCTGATCTTGTTAAAGCAACCGAAAATTGGCTCCCACATTCGACCTTGACGACTCCAAGACCAGCCAGGGATTCTATCTTCATCGGAATTTTGCAACCGTCGCTTCCCCCTCTTCCAAGTTTTCCGTAATCCCCGTCTCCCCAACTCCAAACGTTGTCATCGTCAGTTACACACAAAGTCTGAGCATCTCCACTTCCACAGGCGACGTCAACCACTATGTAGCCTTGGAGAGCTGCAACTATTTTTGGTTTTAGTTGGTCATCACTGTCCCCGTGACCTAGGCGACCGTAGCGACCTTTGCCCCATGTGTAAAGCTTCCCTGCCCACGTGATCGCTGCACTGTGATGTCCCCCACAGGCAATGTCAACTATCTCAGTTCCTAGCAAAGCGTCGATCAGTTTGGGTCTGTCATATGATAGTCTGTTTCCATGACCCAGTTTTCCATCGTCACCTTCACCCCAAGAGTAGACATGACCCTCGGAACTTTGAGCGAGACAGTGTTTCCCTCCGGAATTGACGGCGACCTTCTTTATAAAAACATGTTGGATTGATTCCAATAAGGTTGGAACCATCACTGAATCCGTGCCTCCTATCCCGAGACGTCCTACCGCTCCATATCCGGTTGAGTAAACCTTTCCATCTGCTGTAACTGCGAAAAGAGTTTGTTCTCCTCCTGCGAGTTGAACGGGTCTCAAAGCTGATAGACTTTCACAAGGCGATGGTAATTTGACCTTGGCGCCTTCTAATCCACCCAATTGTCCTCTGTGATTATGTCCCCAACCGTATATCGCCCCAGAACCGTCCCAGGATAAAGTCCAATCCTCGGGTCTTCTATTTAACCACTGAAGCAGCTGTTCGTCGTGTTCCTGCTTGAAAATGCTATGATTCTCGTGGTCTTTTAAATTTCCATCACCGTCTGTAATCATCTCATTAATCCGCTTCGTTACCTCCACGCAGAAGCCTTTTGGCAGAACGGTTCGGTTGATTAGAGACTTTGCAACTCTGGCCGCGAGGCAATATCGTCTAAACCAGGACCATTTGTGGATCTCTGAACAGCAAGGCATTGTTTCAAGTTCTAAGTCGCAAGCGAGGGCGACCAGAGTTTTGAAGAAGTCGCTGTGCATTAGCTGTTTCCCACCCCTCACGATTGGATCTTCATATTCATACTGTCTTAACAAAGCCTGAGGCAGGGAACCCAAGAGGCTGGAAAGTGCTGCATCCGGTCGAATACTAGGTCCACTTAGGTAAACAGCTTGAAGTTTCTTTAGAGCCCACATTCTTTGCTGGGCTGATAAATTACTGAGTTGACTACATTGAGCAAGGGTAGCTGCGAGCCTGGTTACAATGTCTTTATCTGAATTGATCAGAGTGTTATCCAGAAGACATTCCACCAAGGCGATTGACGGTTGGGATAAAACTGCTCTATCTGATCCAAGTTCGTGAGGCGCTAGAGTTGCGAGAATGGGATGAACAGTGAAGCGCCAACCCCAGCCATTGACGGATCCATCTGAAGAGAATCGCCATCTGAGTTCGTCTCCCTGAATCCTGGTTTCTGTTGCCCACTCGCTCCATTCCCTTCCAGATTTAATAGCAATAACCCTTCCGGTTCCGTCCATAAGAGTCAAGGGATCATGTCTCCTTTCAGTGGAACAGAGGCGATCAAACTCTATCCTAAGTGACTCGGCTCCAGGAATCTTGACATGCCCAGTGAGAGTCGTGTCGTCGATATAAGGATGAGGCGTCTCCTGCACAACAGACTGTGGAGTATTGTTCATACAGTTGGAATTGGCTGCATTGTCTTCTAGTTCAGTCACGCATAACTCCAAAAGCATATTTCCAATATGAGAATTCACTTTTCCCAAAGCTATCAACACCGATGATATTATTTCCTTTGCCCCTTCGCAGACCCTCTGAGCTACCGCGAGCTTTAAAAGATCAACCAGCATCCTTGCATCGTCTTCAGTCAAGGTTGAAGTAAACTCATCCAATCCGGAATCCGATCCAATTCCCTCTCCAACGACCTGAGCATTAGATGTCAAAGTTGCAGCTATAACACTCATCGCACTCGCAGACATCCTTGATGCCCTCGATGATAAACTTGCTGAACTAGACATTGATGGAAAGATTGCTAGGGGATATTCCTCTGATTCTGGGGTTGCTCTAGGACTTGCAAGGCTGATAGCCTCCGCTGCATTTGCTGGAGCTTCTCCCCCTCCTTGGGAAATTTCCCCCACATTTTGATAAACCGTGTGCCCAGTGCTAGCAGTCATGGCTCCCTCTGGTGGAGTATCAGGAAGTGCTGTCTTTCCACAGGAGGTAAGAGCTACATGACTCTGTAAAGCTGTTACTATCGCAATCCTGGCTTGCATTATATGCAAAGCCTTTATCACATGCTGCAAAGCTTGCTGTTTAGCAATATTGCTTTCCAAAGATAAAATGATGTGAGACAACGACGGCCTCACATTCTTAATTGTCGTGGTTACGTTTGATTCACCTGAATCCGTAACTCCTAGAATCGCCTGACCAAGAGGATCCTTTGTAGTTGGGAATGTCACTGGCTCTTGATTACTGGTCGTTGGTTGATCAGTCAGAACCCAAGCGACACTGTGGCTAGATCCACAAGCTACTCTGTTAACTTTTGCGTCTTCTAACCCATGAACGAGAGATGGTTTTCGGTTTACTATGATGGATCCGTTTCCCTGTTGACCATGATCATTATCACCCCAAGCGTAAACTTGACCAGCATCAGTAACTGCCAAGCAATGCAAAGCGCCAACTGCCACGTGGACCACCTTCTTGCCTCGAAGTCCTTCAACAACTGTAGGTCTCCTAACGTGGTGATCGTTCCCGTGACCGAGGCGAAAGTAGTCACCCTTTCCCCAAGTCCAGACTTCTCCGTATTTGGTGAGAGCCAATGAAAATTGTGCTCCGCACTCGACTTGAATGACTCCTAGGCCGTTTAGTCTATCTACTATTAAGGGAGTGTAACATCCATCGCTTCCTCCCCTTCCTAATTTACCAAAGTCTCCATCTCCCCAGGAGTATACAGATCCATCTTCAGTCAAGGCCATCGTCTGGGCGTCTCTGCTTCCACAAGCTACTTGCACAATTCTCTGTCCTACTAAAGCTTCTATTAATTTTGGTTTTAACTGTGTTGTAGTATCTCCATTACCTAATCTTCCATATTCTCCAAGACCCCAGGTGTAAAGTTCTCCATTGCTAGCAATCGCTGCTGAATGGCCCGATCCACAAGCTATGTCTCGGATCCTCTTTGATTTTAAAGCTTCAATCAGTCTTGGTTTGTCCAGAGACAAACGATTTCCATGACCCAGTTTTCCGTCGTCACCTTCTCCCCAAGAGAAAATTTTCCCGTCCTGAGTCAGCGCCAAGGCATGCTTTCCTCCAGAATGCACTGCTACTTTTTTTATTACATACTGGCTCAGGAATGGAATTGGTTTTGGTTCATAGACATTGTTGTTGTCACCCAAACCGAGTCGACCGTTAGTTCCTTCACCACAGGCGTAGAGTTTTCCTTCCTGGCTGACAATAAAGAGAGTTTTACTCCCTCCGGCGATATGGATTGGTTTCAACTTTGAAAGAACCTCGCTGTAGACCGGAAGCTTGATTTTAGAACCCTTGAGACCTCCCAGTTGATCTTTGTCATTCAATCCCCAGACATAGACAGCTGAATGCTGCTGGACATCACCTGCTCTTTGCGCGATCATCTGTTCTTGTACCACTTCCCAGTCAGAAGCGAGAAAAGAGACAGAGGTAGCTAATTGATTTTCGTAAATCTTTTTACGTCCAACGATCTGTAGAGCATGAATCTTGCAATCGATTCCTCCATTTCTACACTGCTTGATTAAAATTTCAATACAAGGGTAGTACTCTTTCATATCTTGTAGTAAATTAATACTAGTATCTGTATTTCTAGGTGTTATCGTTGACAGCTCTAATAAACTGCTAAAAGAATCTCCAGCGTTAATTGCAATCAACGAAGGTGTATAACTACTATCCTGAGGACTGATGACTATTTTCAAAGATTGAACCAATATACCAGGCAGCATTTCTAAACGAATCCAATGTTTCCCCTGCGATCCAGAACTCTGCCAATATTTTCCAGATCCGTCTACCAAACGAGTAGCCCAATTTTCTCTTGAAGATACACTCAGAGTTCTAATACACTTGGACCAATCTTCAATCAAAGAAGATTCGGAAAAGTCTTGTCTTTGATATCTTCCAGGCTTTCCGGCATAGACAGCAGCCGATCCCGGTTCTGCTATTCGATTAAACCCATGACGATGAGATCTTTTGGTATAGAAACAGTTTTCACAGAGGTTGAAATTTTCACAAGTCTTGCACTTGAACCTCGGTCCCGAGATGGGAGATAAGTGGCACGAATTGCAGGAGACAGCATGATGACATGATGGAACTCTTTCCATCTCAGCTGCACATCCAGTCCAGCTACTTTGTTGAGCAAAGTCCACCGAAACATCCTTTCCATTATTGAGAATTCCCGTAACGACTCCAACACTTGAGTGATTCACTGATCCCCACTTGTACTTTGGAACAGCTACTGAAGCCTTTACTCTGACTTTGTCACCTACTTTCAAAGCTGGTGGTCCAGGCAAAGTTGGTGGATGACCTAAGAGTTCAATGTGGATGAACCGAACCCAGTAGGAATCGCCCTTGTGTTGCCAAGCGACCTGGACATTGAGGTCATGTAGACCTTCAGGGTCGATTTTAACAACCTGACCCACGTCGCCATACTCGACTTCTTCGTAGGTTTTACAACAACGGACTAACATCCCAGCAGTCACATTATCACGAACATAGACAGCGTACTCATCCACTGATAGAAAGTCTGTTCTCTTCATATAAGTTGGTTGATTAATGGACCCAACATCATGAGTCGATGGTGAATCATCTGCATCGTCACTCGATGATTCTTCAGACTCAGTCAATCCATCAAGACTCGATAATGTCTCTATGTCGCTCAAGACTGTATCCGCATTTTCGAGCAACCAACCGACAACAGTTTCAGGCGTAATGTTACTCTCGCCAACACTCAGACTTTTGATTGCAAACTCCACATTCTTTTTGTGGAATCCCATCTCTGTTAGTTGCATTACCAAGGGACTCATTGGCAAAACACTTTTCTTTCCGGTTGACTTACAGTGTCTTTTTTGACTAGAAGTCAGAGAAATCATGGAGCAATCAGATGCTGGAGTTCCTGGTTCAGACCCAACTCCTCGATGAATCGGAGTATGTCTTAATTCTGATGCTAGATACTGAGAAACTGCTAAAGCAGCTGCTTCCAATTCTTCCTGCTTGAATATCGGCTTCAGAGGTTGTGGCTTCGTAGCCCTGACTAACAATTCTTGAAGAAGAGTTGTTCTATCACCATCGTAGTCTGACGTGTAACATTTTAATACTCGTCTTAATTTCTGTTGGTACTCAATCAGAGTCCTGCCTGCATTCAAAGCTCCGAGTTGTTGCTGTTGCATTCTTAATATTGCAGTGTTTACTGCACCGGCAATAACTGGCATTCCACCAGGTCGTTTGTCCATTCCGCAGTGACCAAGAAGTAAATTTCCCCAGGTTGACTGAAGAGTTTCTGTCATCAGCATCCTATCAAGATGGAACTTTTCAGTAATAGGTTTAATCCCGACAAAGGCCACTTTTCTTCTAGCTCCAGTTTCGTGCATCTGAACAACCAATTTGGAATGTTGAGTGAGTTTACAAATGGTCCCATTCTGTCCATCAACTTCCACTAATCCTCCTATCCTTGGTCTACTATCGAGGCCTCCAACAACAATAAGAGCTGCCATCACAGTTTGTTGAATACTCGAGCTATTTTCGCCTCCGTTTTCATTCATTTGAATATGAAAGAGTGGTCCATCGCTCAAGAGGTCTGATGCCAAGGATAATTTTGCAGTCAGGAAAGTATTCAGTGCCACATTCCATCCAGGAAGAGAGTGCAGAGATCGGATGAGCATAATGAGCTCTTCTGCCAGGGTAGAACTTCTAGAAGCTGTCAACGAAACTCGACACTTGTTGGCATGGAGTTCTGAGTTGACTTCAGCCTCACACATTAGAGCCATCTTACCTAGTAATTTAAACGCCTTGTTCAAGAAAGGTGTCATCTCCGAACTCTCAACAGACCAAGAAGGCAGGACGATGCTTAGGAGTCTAATCGCCATTATCTGCTTATGAAGGTTGGGATCATTCTCTTCCACAACCATGCTCAGAAGGAAATCTACCCACGCTGAAGTGCTCAGAGCTCTGCAAAGGCTCGTTGAATTAGCAATTGCTTTTAAAACACCTAAAGTTGCCCAGGTTTCATGATGATCTTTAGCTAATTGAGTCTGCATACTCGAATCTGCCTTGCTTGCTGTTGATATTATCCCTCGAAGAACAGAGGCAAGAGTCTTAATAGCTGAAGGTTGAACCCCCTTGGCTTCGATACCACAGGAAAGTAGAATCACCCTAAGAAGGGAAGTGGAAGCGTTTTTAAGATAGGTTGTAGGATGCAATTCTCTGATACTACCCTTGTCCATCTTATTAGTATCGATGGGAGAATCGCTGTCTGAATCACTTTCAGGAGGAGTTGGAGGTTCCGCCAACTTTAAATCATATTTCCCCTCCTTTCCCATCCGATAGGAATTTGTAGTTCCATTGTCCCACTTTACTCTAATCCACCCGTCTTCTCCAAGTTCTCCAATTACGGTTCCCTCTCCAGGAGGTGGACCATCCTGATCACCCCATTTCCAATCAACGCCTCGAATTACTCTCGTGTTGATTTTCATTAGAGCAGCCAACTCAATCCCGCTAAGTTGAACAGCCAGAGGCTTACTTTGGTGAATAATGTCTTCATAGATTGCCAAATGTTCCTTTGGCTTAGAAAGATCGTTCTGCGGTGAAGGACCAATCTGCCTCAATAATGTCAAAATACTCGAGAGAACTCCAGAGTTGATTAAGAGACCAATTTCGTTTGAATGCTGATAGTTCGTCAGCATTCCAAGAATAGTTAATATGAATCTCGCTCTTGGCAATTTCCTCAACCAAGTGTAGGTACCTTGATTTAAACTGCTTTTTCCACTAGCTTTAGGCTTACTCGATAATTCAGCTTGGATCACATAAGCTCTCAGTGCTTGCACAGCCCACAGAGTAACTTTCGCTTCAGCTAAAATCACCTTCAGTCTCAAATAGGGTGTTACCAACTGGATATTCTTTAAACAGTGGGTTATACCGTTTGAAAGTAATTTATTTTCGTGGGTGAGACCTAGCCATCCATTCAACAAAGAATATTTAACAGAGGTGATCAAGTAGTCCTTCTTCAGGAGCTCCTGCATTATGTTGAGACCTTCCTCTCGCATTTTTGCCCGTTGTATTTGACAGTACATTGCTCTCCGAAGTGTTTCCACATCTCCACTTTCTTCGGAAACAACAAAATTGATTATATTGGTGGTCAATTCGCTAGGGTCCATGACCAGAGGCTTGCGCTTTACTTTATCAATCAGTTGTCTAATGACATTTGTTATACTGGATATGTCTTCTAATTTTGGTGGCAATGTTGAAGAGAGCGTTTCGTCCTTTGACACTTTGTCGTCTTCAGATTTGCTCTTCACCTTTGCATTCTGGATAGATGCGTTGACTATATCTTCTGGCTTTGCTGGAGAATCCCTCGTTTTTCTGATGTCAGCAATGACTGTCTGCACAGATTTTTTGAATTTCGGGACAGTGAACAAAAGCTTTAGATCCCTCAGTCCTTTGATTTCATCACTAGTCGCTGGTCTGACTTCGTAGAGTAAAAATCTACATTTCTCCTGAGCTGGAGCACAAACTTCCTTGTAACTTCTATTCTGCTGTTGCCTCGTTCGTATTAAATTCCACTTAGTCTGATGAATCGTTCTCACCATATCAGCTAGAGGTTTCGTAAGCTTTACATTTCCTTCCGTGAGTTCTTGATCAACTAAAGAAACTGCTTGATAGCCGAGGGTAAGATGCTTGATGACCGCGGCCATCAGCAGACGACCAATTTCCTCAACTGGATGATCGCAGCAAAAGTCAACGTGAGAAAGGAGATTGTTTGTTTTGCAAAATCTATCAATGATAGTCAAAAACGATTGAACGTAGGTATCAGTCTTGTGGTTTTCTGCTAATGCTTGGATGAAAGCCGCGACTCTATCATATGTTAGCTTCTGTGAATCATCCTTTGTACAAATGGGAAGAGCTGGCTCAGTGGGAGAATTAGCTGCAGTAGAATTGGTGCTTCTGGCTTCACCCTTCTCTTCCTCGTAAGGATTTGGAGGCTGGAGGATCTGCAAACCACCTCTGAGGAAATTCGCTTCAAGCCACGCACCAGCCTCTTCTTCTGCTGGTTGAAGAGCTAAACTCTGTCGCATCCTGTAAGCATGGAGACCTAGGACAAAACTCGTTGCTCTTTCCATATCTAATAGAGAAAGACAAACGTCTGTAACTTCGATAGTGAACTGGGTGTTTTCTGGTTCAGGTTGGCAATACTGTCCCACGAAGCAGGAATCCATCATCCCCTGAGAAGTCTGCAAGTTAGAGAAATTTATCATCGTCGAAGTTGCGTCTCTGTTCACTAGCCTATTAAACATTTCCATGCTGCAGGCTCCCTCGTATCTGAAATCTTGAACATCGTAGACATTGTTGTTAATGACAACCCACAGACCACCGTCGCGATTGTGGTTCTCCAAATCCGCCCAGCGAATCAGGGAAGGCTCGTCCTGGGCGGAAGTTTTGCTTCCATGTTGGGGAGCGATGATTCCCGGCCAGGATAAATCATCAGCGTCATCTTTCTCGATCGTTGGAGCAAGTCTAATGAACTGATCTAAAACATCCAAGACGGGCGCAAGGACTTCCATCCAGTTCATGTTCAGAAGTAACATCGGGTAGTCTATTTGAAGTAGAATCAAGCAAACTATCAATTCCGGCAAGAGGGCATTTATAATATCACCCTTCAGAGTCGCCACAACAAATACAAAATACTTGCTGTTCGTTCCTGCGAGTTCAGTAGCTAGAGGAAGAATCTCCTTAACGTGGTTGCAAATCTGACAGATGTACTTCTTCAGCAGAGATTCGACTCCCAGCATTTCCTGATCGTTGGGATCTTCAGTTGTAGATATATTAATGCAGTGGAGCATCTGCGCGATCAGTAAACGTTGAAATCTTAGTAAAAGGTTCAAACTAGGAGAGTTATCTAATTTTGGAAATTCCTCGTTCCGATTCATCTGCTGCAAAGCTTGGAACCTCGACTGGGTGATACAAGTTCCGTTCCTTATCAACTGCTTGACGAGTTGGAAGAGCGAAATCGTCATGCTGTGCTTCGCCATATTGAATTCTTTAGCTTGTTTCACTTCTCCAGCTTTCGCGGATGCCGACATTGAGTCTTTATTATCCGAAGTTTCGGTAATTTCAGCCTTTATAGCGGCTCTGAGAGCCATTTCTAAACCTCCATCTGCCATCAGACTAGAAACTAATAAATCCGCCATAAACTGCTGACCCTTGTTGGTATTCGACTGTTCCAAATTGTTAGAGTTTGGCAGAAAGCCAGAGAGAGTTTTCGCTCGTTCGTTGGCAGTCGGGAGCAAAATACTCCAACCAGTTTGCAAAACAGCCTGCGCAGCTGACTGAATCGTCGCTAAAATTCCTGGACTGCTTGCTAGATTAACACATCGTTGCTTGAGAGAATTTAACAGAGGAGTAGATCCCAAACCTATGAACTTTACGTCAAAGTTGTGCGTTATCATCGCGTGAAATTGAAGTCTAAGCAAGTTCAGCGCCGAAACAATCAAGCATTCATGATCCTGAGTCGGCGGTCTTGACCCTGGAAGACCTTCACACGATTTGGCTAAAAGCGAATCAAGATACTTAAATGTCTCTTCGCAGATGTCAACTACAAAGGCGATTCTCTGCGCCACTGACCAGGTCGAAGTCGACCAAGCAAAACTCTGAGTTGGGCCACAAACTAAACCGATCACACTCTTGCTTGATAAACCCGGACACAATGTTGGTTCGGAAACCGTCGAGTTCAACAAGGGATCAATCTGTTCGTAGTCATTCCTTCCCCATCCGTAAATCAACTGGTCTTCCGTTAGAACCAAGATGTGTCCACTTCCAACAGACAGATCCCTAATCTTTTTCATCTTCAATGCCTCAACCAGTTTTGGATATCTTACATGATCCTCATTCCCGTGACCAAGTCGATATCCATCTCCTTTTCCCCAAGTATAAACTTGTCCATGAGCCGTTAACGCCGCAGAAAATTGCCCTCCACAAAAAACTTGTACTACATTCATGTCCAACAACTTGTCGACAATCTTTGGAATTTTTGAACCATCCGATCCACCTCTTCCCAATTTGCCGTAATCACCATCGCCCCAGGAAAAGACGATTCCAGAAGCAGTGACGCATAGGGTCTGAGAGTCTCCACTTCCACAAGCAACATGAGTAACCTTGTGGCCATTTAGAGCTGTAACTAGCGTTGGAACCATAATATCGTCGCAAAATCCGTGGCCTAATCTTCCGTAACTTCCTCGACCCCAAGTGAACAATTCACCATTTGCGGTAATCGCTGCGGAATATGTGCTTCCACAGGCGATAAAGGTGACACCTTTATCAGACAAAGCTTCGATCGCAGACGGTTCATCGCAGGAAATGCTGTCCCCATGACCAAGTCTTCCACCATCTCCGTTTCCCCAGGAATAAACAATACTGTCTTCCGTTAAGGCGAGGTAGTGTTTTCCATCAGAATGCGAGGCAATCATAGCCACAACTTTATCCGCGAAGCCGTAAACTTTTTGGGGATATTGGGTTTCCGATCCGTAAAACATCATAAAGACTTTTCCGCTCAACGAGAGAATCATCAAGGCTCTTTCCGTGCAGCAGAGTTGCTTCACTCCCAATTCTGCGATAGCGTCGCAGTAGAAAGGACAAGTTCCACTACCGAATTTTATTCCCCCCCAGGCTAAAACTTCCTGAAAGTTTGCCGTCTGATTCTTAGGAAATCCGTCGAGAATAACTGGCGGAAGAAGTGGTGCTGCTAATCTACTGAGGTGACACATAATTACCACTGCGGCTTTTCGTAAATCGACGGCGACTGTATCATCTTCCGGTAGGCGGAGATATTTTAGGAGAACTTCACAAGGTCCAGGTGACAGGCTGTCGTCCAAGCGACGAGATTTTGGCGCTGATATTGTGCTTAAGCGACGGAGGAGGGGAATCAAGGGGGCAGAACTTCCAGGGGGCATAACTCGGTTGTCTTGGTTTTTGGATTTGCCACTGAGGTGAAGAAGGAGGATTACGGAGTCAAGGAGACTTGAGAGAGTTCCTCTTTGGGTTGCGAGTTCGAGCAGTAAACAGAGAGCAGTATGCTGGTCTGTTACGGGAACTGGACACCAGGATCTTCCCGTAACGACATCCCTGAAAATTTAAAAAATATCCGCAGGGTCAATGACTTACCAAACAATCAGGGATCACAGCGGTACAGTAGTAGAGTTCTTAAATGCCCAAGCATTTATGTTGAGCAAATGCTTTCAAAAATATACTCAGCATTTAAGTTCGAATAGAGCATTTATAGAGCATTTAAGAGAATTTAATCATCAAATGTTAAAATCTCGAAATGGTCCATTCCACCTAAAATGGGTCCAGCAGACTCGAGCAATCTTTAAATTGAAATATCTTCGGTTTTAATAGACTGAGCTTAATTTTTTTTAAACTGTAGTAAAGAGTCCCGCAAAAATGAATATTGTAAAATTAAATATGAACATTAATTGCGTATAATAATCATTTTACAAAGAAGGAGAAAAGTTTTTGGGAAAAAACAATCTGCTGAAAAACACGTTGGTCCCTGGGACCCGTTCTAGCACTTTAAGGTTAAATCATGTAACAATTTTTCATGGTACAGAGTCATACAATATTTCGCATTTTTTAAAACAATCAATTCGAAATTTATACAGTTTCGCTGGTTCATTATAGATCATTTTTTTCAGATTGTAAGGACTCAATTCACTAATGCACCATCGATCAATTAAATAATTAAACAATATTGAAAACATAACAAGCAACTTCTTTCATTCTTGAATTTGAACTAAAAAATACCAATTTTAAAACAAAAATGAAAACGCTCCTTTAGGTGCCTGCTTAGCCAGTGTGAAGTTGCCAATTTCTGTCCGATGACGGTCAGCGGGCGCAAAAAGTTGTGCGCCCGCTTCAGGGGGCTCAAAATTTTAATGCAATTTTTTGATTATCAAAAAACTGTTCTTTAGAAAACGACAGCTCTTCCTAAAAGTTTGGGACATCTTTTTGACGAAAAGCCAAAATCCCGAGTGAGAAAAAATATCGACAAAATAATTCCCGACAATTCAAATTCTCGAAAAATTCAACGAATTTTCAATTAAAAAGGATAACTTTTCAAGAAAAAAAAAACAGAGAGAAAAATAGAGAAAAACAGGAAAGAGAGAAAATAGTTCAAAAATTCTGGATTTAATGTCACGCTCAGCCCCGAAATTGACATCAATACCAGGTTTGACTGTAGTTAAAGTTTGAACTGTGATAATAATTAAATTCTCAGCAAAAAAATTTAATTTGCTACAAGAAAAAAACAAATTTCCAACAAAGCAGCTCAGTTTTCAACCAAAAAGATGCATTTACACTTAAAATGATGAATCTTGAACGCGAAAAATTAATTTTTAACAAAAGGGTTCAACATTTAACCAAGTAATAAAATGTTGATTACAAAAAAGATGGATTCTGAATGAAAAATGTAGTTGGAGACACTAATTGTAAGTAAAGTCGTATGGCATACTGCGCCAAGCGTCAGTCTACTAGCAGCAGCTGCTGAAAGTGGAGGTAAAAAAATTGTGGGGTACGAAACACCCAGTGTGCACTTCGTGACTGAAAAAGTAATTTTGGAGCAAATCTTTTTTTTTGTAGAAATTTTATTGATTTTTGCTTACTTTCTAACGTAAGTATATCATATGAAGTGAAACATTTTTTTAATTCGATTATTTCATACTTTTTTTTCTTTGTAGATCGCTTATAACTTACGGCAGCACATCATGCTAGAGCAGACTGTGAGTACAGTGATGAATTTTCAAGTGAAAATTATTAAAATTGTGTGAGTTATGAATTTTTAAGTAAAAAAAAAACATTTTTTCAATAATTTTTTTAACAAATTTAAAATAAATAAATGGCTATAAAATCAACTCTGCCTTATAAAAGATATTTTTAACTATATCGGATAATTTTATTGTGACGAGATATTCGACGGGGTTTAAACAATACATGATTGAATACGCTGGGGTTTAGATCACCCACAATGCACTTTACCGTGATTTTTACCATATATGCACTTTGAGGGTTAAACAAAAAATACTAATTTTAATAATTAAAAACAGTTCAATTCATCAAAAGAAGACGATTTTTTAAAAATTTAATTCTAACTAAAAAAGATTTTTTTGCTAAGAGACAGAAAATATTGCAATCAAACTGGTAAATTTCCAGTAAAATACATGCAGCTTCAATGAGCTACTTTTGCAAATGAACAATCATTGCTATTGAGTTTTATAATGTATGTTAAAGAAAAAATCAAGTACGCTCGCGAAAGATTTCCCTGACTTTAAAAAAAATTCCCCGACATTTCTAGATTTTCCAGGTAGGGTAAACACCCTGTTTTTGGTTGAATTAACCTATCTTTTTTGAAGAAAATTAAAACCCTTTTTTCTTAAAATATCACGTTTTTCGTTAAAAATTGATCTTCTTTGATTGAAAATTCAACTACATAGTTGTTTTCTAGTTGAAAACTAATTATTTTAACTTAAAATTCAACTCGCACATTTATCGTTATAAATTTATCTTCTTACGGTGAAAATTCAAATATTTGGTTTTAAATTCCTATATTTGATTGAAAATTGAAATTTAATGGGAGAATAATTAATCTTCTCGGTGACTAATTCATCTTTTTGTTTTAAAATTCCTTTAAAATTCAAATATTTGGTTAAAAATTCCTGTCCTTTGTCAAAAATTCATCTATTTTGGTATAACTTAATATTATTGGCTTAAAATTCAACTTTTCGATTGAAAATTAGTTTTTTCTTATTTACAATTAATTTTTTAAACTAAAAATGTAACTGTTCCTTTTTTTCGAAAATTGATCTTTTTGATATAAATTTGATTTTTTTGGTTGAAAATTATAATATTTCGTTGAAAATTTACTTTAATTTTATTAAAAATTATTTTTTTACTGAATATTTAACTATTCTATTTTTAGTTCAAAATCTACTTTACTAATTCAAAATTTAACTATTTTATTTTAGGTAGAAAATTGATCTCTTGAGTTGAAAATTCATGTATTTGGTTAAAAATTAACATTTTTTTAGTTGAAGATTCATAATTTTAGTTAAAAATATACTCTACTCTTTCTTTTTTTAATAGAAAATTCAACTTTTGGGTTAAAAATTCCACTATAGGTCAAAAATTAATATTCTTGGTTGAAAATTCATCATTGTGATTAAAAATGAATTTCTTTGGTTGAAAATTCGTTTCTTTTTATTTGAAAATTTATATTCTTAGTTGAAATTTAATTAATTTTGCTGAAAACTCGCTTTTTTCTTAAAAATTGAATTTTATAACTGCAACTTGAACTATTCTATTTTTGTTTTGTAAATTTAACTTTTTTAGCCAATCATTTATCTATTATTTCTTATTATTATCACCTGATTTTTCAAACTACAAATTTAATTTGCCTATTTTTGGTTAAAAAATCATTTTTATAACAAAGAAATTTGATTGTAAACTAGTTGTAATTGATTTTTTTAGATAAAAATTCATGTATTTTGTTGAAAATGTGTTTTTTGGCAGAAAGAAAATAATTTCTAAGTATGCTAAAAAGATATAATTTGAAAACATACAAAAATATCTGTTTGAAAAACTACCGTTTCTGTTTCCTTAAATGTTTAAATTTCTTTCTAATGCATTTTTATCTATTTTTTGTTGAAAATTCATCTTTATTACTTACCAATTTAATTATTTGGTTGAAAATTTAATTGTTTTGCTGGCAATTTAACAATTTTGTTAAAAAATTGTTCTTTTTGGTTTAAAATTCAACTATTTTTGTAAAAACATCTTGAAAATTCAACTGCTCTATAGAAAATTGTTCTTTTTGGCTGAAAATTCAACAATTTAAAAGAAAATTTTTGCTTACTTGATTAAAAAATCATTCTTGGTTGAAAATTTCTTCTTTTTGGGTCCAAAATTTAACTGTATCGTAAAAATATCATTCATTGACCGAAAAATCATTCTTAGTTAACGTGTCAACTTTTTTGTTGAAAATTCGTCTATTTGGGTTTAAAATTCATCTGTTTTAGTAGAAATTTTATTAGTTAAAAATGCAAATTATGGAAATTTTATCTTTTTTGTTCGAAAATTTCATTATTTGAATGAAAAATTCAACAATTCGGTAGACATTTTTTTCTTACTTCAATGAAAAATCATTTTTGGGTGCAAATTTGTTATTTTTGAGTCGAAAATTCAAGTATTTTGGTTAAAAAAATCAACAATTTTAATAAATTGAACTTTTTTTGAAGAAAATATATATTTTTGTGCCGAAAATTTAATTCTTTTACTGAAAATTTAAATACTTTTTTGAAAATTCGTCTCTGTTGGTAGACATTTCATCTTTTTTTAGTTAAAAATGCAAGTGTCAATCAACGGTCTTTTTTTGGTTTGAAAATTCATCTCGTTTGGTAAAAAATGCATCTTTTTTTAGTTAAATATTCAACTAATTGTGAAATCTTCTTTAGGGTTTAAAAATTTAATGATTTTGTTGAAAATTTAATCATTTTGTTAAAAATGCAATTATTTTGTTGAAAGTTCAACAGTTTGATTGAATTTTTTTTTACAGAAGAAGATTTCTCAGTTCCAAATTAAACTATTAAATTTTTATTTGAGAATTCATGTTTTTTTTTGTTAAAAATTCAACTATGTTATTTAAAAGTTGAACTACTTTCTTAAAATTTCACTATTTTATTATGAAATTGAACTGCTTATTTGAAAATTGAAAATTTTTGTTGAAAAATGAAACATTTTTTAAAAAGTTGCCTTTTTTGGATGCATTAAGTTACTTTTAATTGAAAATTAAAATATTTTTTGGTTTATACATTATCTATTAAATTTTTAGTTGACAATTCAAGTTTATTGTTTGAAAATTCAACTACGTGGTTAAAATTGAAAAACATTTTGTTAAAAATAAATTAATATTCAGTTAATTAAAAATATAAAAAATTAATAATATTTTTACTCGAAATAGGTGTTTTAGGCAATTTTTTAAATTCAATTTATATTAAAAAATTTATTCTCGACTTTATAAATTATCAAAATTCTTATTTATTTATCACATGCCTTAGTCTATATCTTTTCCTATATTTTTCACTTAAATTCAAACTTAATTAATATAATTCTGTAAGAAAATCCAACTATTTTTGGATGAAAATTCTTTCTTCATGATTGGAAATTCTACACTTCAATTTTTCGTTAGGGATTCACCTTTGTTATTTAAAAACTTTACTATTATCAAAATTAACTTTTTTTGTAGAAAAATCGTCCTTTGGGCTCGAAAATTAAACAAAATTGTAGAAAAATGAACTATTTGGTTGAAAATTTTATGTATTTCGTTAAAAATTTATCTTTTTCGCAGAAAATTGGTTCTTGTTGGTTAAAAAAAACTGTTTGTTAATTTAAATTAAAATCTTTTTTATTGAAATATCAACTACCAGGTCGAAAGTTGAACTAATTTCTGAAAAGTTATTTTTTTGTTGAAGATTCATCATTTTGGCTTAGAATTTGTGTTTTATTTGGTTGAAAATTATATTTCTTTAACTGAAAATTTAACTATTCTGTTGAAAATTCAACAGATTAGTTGCAAATTAACCGTTTTTCTTGAAAATTCATATTTTCGGGTTAAAAACTCAAATGTTTTGCAGAAAATTCGTATTATTCGGCTTGAAAATTAAACAATTTGTTAGAAATTTAAACTATTGGTTAAAAATGAAGGTATTTCGTCGAAAATTCGTCTTTTTTTGTAGAAAACCAATTTTTTGTTTAAGCATGCAAATGATTAATTGAAAATCAGTCCGTGTTAGTACAAAATTACAGTAAATTAAGCTTTTTGTTGAAAATTTATATTCTCGGTTCGAAAATTCATAATTTTTTTATTGTAAATTCAAAAATTCTGCGTTTGGTCCCAAATTGAACTATTTTTTATAAATTTCTATTTTCTTTGTAACCATTTCTGGTTAAAAAATACTTTTTTTTAGCTTAAACATTCTATTAATTAAAAATTTGTTAGAAACGAATAAAATATAATACAATTGAAAATGTATATAATTTCATAAAAATTTGTCTTTTTTGGTAGAAAACTCAACTATTTGATTAATAATTTTATGAAACAAAACAAAATTGTAGAAAATTTAACTATTTGGTTGAAAATAGATCTTTTTTTTGTAAAAAATCAATTTTTTGATTAAAATGAAACTGTTTGGTTGAAAATAAGTATAGTTTTTTCTGAGAATTTAAGTATTTTGTTGAAAATTTGCCCTTGATGGTTAAAACCAACTGTTTTTTTAATTTACATTAAAATATTTTTTATTGAAATATCAACTCCTCAGTTGTTGAAAATTTTCATTTTCGGGCAGAAAACTTAAACGTTTTGCAGAAAATCATTATTTTTGGCTGGAAAATTATAATTTTTTATAGAAAATTTAGCAATTAGAATTGACAATTCAATAATTCTACGTTTGGTAATAAATTGAACTATTTTGTAGATTTTTTTTTATTTCCAATTTAGTATAGAAATTTCAACTATGTGATAAAAAATGTATGTATTTTGTTGAAAATTCGCATTTCCAAATCTTTAAAAATCTATATTTTGCTTTAAATCTTCTGAAGTTTTTTCAAGTTTTAAATTATTTTTGAATTTTCTGAAAAACTCAAAATTTCTTTCTAACTTACTTAAATTTTTTCTAAAATAGTAATTGTTTTTTATTGGACGAAAATTTTTTTTGTTTGAAATCTTTTTAAATATCCGCTCAAAAAAATTTTCAAAATAAAAAAATCATTTTAAATTTTGCAAGGAATCTTGAGAACATTTTTTTTATTAATTTAAAACACGTTAATATTGTTAACGAGCTTTAAAACTTTATTGAGAAATCTTTAAAAATCCACATTTTGTTTTTAATTTCTGGAAATATTTTTAAGTTTTAAATTATTTTTTTTTGTTATTAAAAGTGTTTTTTTCTTACTAAATTTTTTTCAAAATTAATAATTGTTCAATTTTAATTTTTACATCAACATTGGTTTTAAAATATATTTAAATGTATTTTTTTAATTTTTCAAAATAAAAAATCATTTAAAACTTTCACATTATTCTTTAAAAAAAAACTTTCTCACTATCTTTAAACCTGTTAACATTTTTAAAAAGATAAAAATTGGTTTGTAATCTTTTAGAATTTTAAATTATTTTTGAAATTCATTAAAACTTCTAAATATCCTTCAACATGATTTGCATTTTTTCTTAAATATTTTCTTCATCCTGCAAAATTAAAAAAATGCCTTAAAATCTTTCAGATTCGTTTTTAGTAACTTTGGAAATCTTTTTTGTAGAAAATCAATTTTTTGTTTAAAAATGCAACTGTTTGGTTAAAAATTAATATGGTTTTTTTCTGAGGATTCAAGTATTTTGTTGAAAATTTGTCCTTGTTAGTTAAAACTAACTGTTTTTTAATTAAAATTAAAATATTTTTTTATTGTAATATCAACCTCTCGGTTGTAAGTTGAACTAATTTCTTTAAAGTACATTTTTTTCGTTAAAGATTCATTACTTTAGTTAAGAATTTGTGTTTTATTTGGTTAAATTTTTTTTAGCTGAAAATTGAACTATTTTGTTGAAAATACAACTGATTGGTTGTAAATTAACTTTTTTGTTGAAAATTCATATTTTCGGGCTGAAAAATCAAATGCTTTGCAGAAACTCCTTATTTTCGGCTCAAAAATAAACATTTTTTGTATAGAAAATTTGTCAATTAGAATTGACAATTCAATAATTCTGCGTTTGGTATTAAATTAAACTATTTTGTAGAGATTTTTTTATTTGAAAGTTAATTATCCATCGTTTAAAATATTCAGTTGGAAATGTATGTATTTTATAAAAATTCGTCTTTTTTTGTAGAAAATTCAACTATTTGGTTAAAAATTGATTCATTTTGTCGAAAATTTGGCTTTTTGGTAAAAAAATCAACTATGTGATAAAAAATTTAGGTATTTTGTTGAAAATTGGGCATGTAAATTTAACAATAATGTAGAAAATTCTTTTTCTTCTTATGGAAAATGAATTCTTTCAACTGAGAATTCGACTATTCGATTTTTGGTTGAAAATTATGGGTTTTTAGGTGAAAATCCATATGTTTTCTGTAAAAATCGCATTTTTTAATAGAAAATTAGTCCTCGTGGTTTAAAATTTAACTATTTGTTGGAAAATAATTTTTTTTTAATTAAAAATTCAATTATATGTTTTTTGAAAATTATTTTCTTTTAGTTGAGAATTCAAGTATTTTTTTGAAAATTCGTATTTTTCTGTTTTATTCAACTGTTTTATATTTAAAATGGTATTTTGTTTAATATACATTATTACAGTTTTTGTTGAAACTCCATTTTTTTTGGTTAAAAATTGATGTATTTTGTCGAAAATTTGTCTTTTTGGTAAAAAATTCAACTACGTGATAAACAATTTATGTATTTTATTGAAAATTGGGCTTGTAAATTTAACAATAGTGTAGAAAATCCTTTTCCTTTTTGTGTAAAATAAATTCTTTCAACTGAGACTATGACTATTCGATTTTTTGTTGAAAATTATGTTTTTTTAGGTGAAAATCCATATGTTTTGTATAAAAATCGTCTTTTTTAATAGAAAATTAGCCCTCGTTATTTAAAATTTAGCTATTTATAAAAAAATATATCCATTTTGCAAACAATTCGTTCATTTGGTAAAAAATAATTTTTTAAAATTAAAAATTCAACTATATGTTTCAAAATTAATCTCTTTTAGTTGAGAATTCAAATATTTTGTTGAAACTTTATTTGTTAAGTAGAGAATCCATCTGTCTAATTTAAAAATTCAGCAATTTGGTAGAAAATTCAACTGTTTTGTGAAATATTTTAGTAATTTGTTGAAAATTCATTTTTTTTTGCTTGAAAATTGGACAATTACGAAAAAATAGTTTCTTCAGTGTGTTTTTTGTTGTTGTTGTAATAATAGAAAAATAGTGTAATCCCTAAAAGAATGGTGTAAAATAGTGTAGAAAGTACGACGAGTCTGAGGTCTAAACTTATGAAACTTGGATTTAACTTTCAATTTGTGTTATTTCTGATTTAGCACGAAAAATGTTTTTAAAAAAATTTCTTACCCGGTGACAACTTGCCGCAAGAATTTTGCCGATCTTTCGACGACTTCGAGCCAAACTTGAGAAACATTATTTTCATCGAACAAAGTAGCTTCTGGTAGAGATTGAAGAGCTTCCAGAGATTCAGTTAACAATTCACTGCAGAAGTCGATATCTTCGCCAGAGCGCCAGGCACGTCGTAAATATGCAAACGAAAAATTTAAAGCTGCTCGCGAGCCGACTCGTGCGAGTCCAAGCGTTGCTTTTTCACTAGGTTTCGCACTGAAATCAACCCGATTTATTTGAATTAAAATTTTTAATTAACAATTCTGAATAAAGATTTCTAAATTTCGAATTTGACCATTTTTACTTTAAATTTAACTTGATTTTAGACACTATAAGCTAATAAAAATGGCTGAATATTCTAAAAACAACATTACAGGATAGCCGCTTTAAACGAGGATTTAAAAAGATTCGAGCGTTTAAAAAAAAATTAATTTAAAATTATAAAAGTTGAGCTGAAAATTAAAAAAAATCAAATTGAAACTTTTAAAATTAAAGCTAAAATGTTCTCAATTCAAACGCTCAATAATTTTCGAGCTCAAAAATACAGAATTAAATTAAATTTTAATTTTAAACAACTTGAAGTTAATAATAGTTCAATTGCTGTTTGTACATCGAATTTTTTTATATAATCTTTTCAAATATTCTTTGAAAATTATATCTTTAAAATAAGATAAAAAATCATTAAAAACTTTTTCAGGAATGTGAACAAATTTTTTTTATTATCTTGAAACATTTCAAAATCTTTAAAACGCTTTAAAATTTTGCTTTTAAACTTATTTGCATTTGTCCTACATTTTTTTTTAATTCTGCAAAATTAAAAAAAGGTGCCAGATTCTTTGTTAATAATTTTGAAATTAAAAAAAACCTTTTTAAATGTTCTCTTAAAATTAATTTGTAAAAAAATCATTTTTAACTTTCCTAGGAACCTTAATAAAAAAATTTGTACTTTTGAAAACTTTCTAAATACTTAAAAAGGTTTTTAATTGTTTGTTTTGAAATCTTTCAAAGTCTATACTTTGTTTACAGTTTTTTTAAATCTTTTCAAGCTTTAAATTGCTTTGGAATTTACAAGTTTTAAAAAATTTTCTTAAAATTTATTTTCAAAATAAAAATCATTTTAAGTTTTTTCCCAGGATTCTCAAGACTTTTTTTTATTATTTTAAAATTTGTCCAAATCCTTCAAAAACTTTATACTTCTTTGAAATGTTTTCAAATTTTAAATTACTTTCGAATTTTTTTTTCAACTTGTAAATATCTTTTAAAATTGTTTGAATTTTTCTCAAAATTTTTCTTGTATCCTGCAAAATTAAAAAAATTGCCTTCAAATCTTCCAGACTCTACTTTGAAAAATTTGGAAATATTTTTTAAAAACTTTTCAAATTTTAAATTATTTTTGGATTTTCTGAAAAACTCTAAATATCTTTCAAACTTACTCAAATTTTTTCTAAAATAGTAATTGCATTTTATTCGTCGAAAATTTTTTTGGTTTGAAATCTTTTTAAATATCCACTTAAATATAATTTTGTAAGGAATCTTGAGAACATTTTTTTTATTATCTTAAAACCTGTTAATATTGTTAACAAGCTTTAAAATTGTATTAAGAAATCTTTAAAAATCCACATTTTGTTTTTAATTTCTGGAAATCTTTTCAAGATTTAAAATAATTTTTTTGTCACTAAATTTCTTTTTAAATTAATAATTGTTCAATTTTAATTTTTCAAACTAAAAAATAATTTTAAATTTGCATTTTTTCTAAAATATTTTTTTAATCCTGCAAAATTAAAAAAATGTCTTAAAATCTTTCAGATTTGTTTTTAACAATTTTGGAAATCTTTTCGAACCTTTTAAAATCTTTTCGCAAAATTAATTTGTCAAAATAAAAAATTATTTTTAATTTTCCTAAGAATCATGATAAAAAATTGAATTCTTTTAAAATCTATCAAAATCTATCAAAATGAATAAAAAAGATATATGGTACAAATCTTCAAAACTCAACACTTTGTTAACATTAAAAAAAAATCTTTTTAAGACTTAAATTATTTTTGAATATTTTCAAAACTTCTAATTGCCACTTAAAATTACTCAAATTTTTTCTAAGCTAATAATTGTTCAATTGTTATCTAGTCATTAAAATTTGTTTTTTGTCTTGAAATATTTTTAAATATTCTCTTAAAAATAATTATAAAAATAAAAAACCATTAAAAATTTTCCGAGGAATCTTAAAAACATTTTTTGTTATTACCTTAAAACCTATAAACATTGTTAAAAGGCTAAGAAATTTGATTTAGAAATCCTTAAAAATCTACATTTTGTTTAAAATTGTTGAATATCTTTTCAAATTTTAAATTATTTTTGAATATTTTCAAAACATCCAATTGTCTCTTAAACTTACTCAAATTTTTTCTAAGCTAATATTTGTTAAATTTTTATTTATTCATAGCAATTTGTCCTTGTTTTAAAATCTTTTTAAATATTCTCTTAAAAATAATTTTCAAAATAAAAAATTATTTAAAATTTTCCGAGGAATCTTGTAAAAAAACTTTTTTACTTTCTTAAAACCTGTCAAAATTTTTAAAAAGTTGAACAATCATTTAAAAAATTTTCCAGGAATCTTCAGAACATTTTTTTTATTATCTTAAAACCTTTTAACATTGTTAACAAGATATTAATCTTTATTTAGAAATCGTAAAAAATCTACATTTTCTTAAAAATTTTGTGAAATCATTTCCAGTTTCAAATTTAAACAATTCAGTTTAAAATTGTTTAGTTTTTAATTTTTTGATACATAATAGCTCATTTGAAATTTAAAGCCAAACATTTATAAATGTTACAAAATGGTTCTTTTATTTAATGACCATTTTAAAATTGAAAATAGTATTTGAAATTATTTAAAAATTCAAAATAGCTTATAAAGTTTCAATCATGTTTAAATTTGTTTAACTACTAAGACTTTCAAATTAAAACATTTTAATTTTCAAAGTTAAAATCTGTGAATTGTTTAATTTTAAACATTCAAAATTGTTTTGTAAAATCAATTATTATTAAATTTTTAAAACTTGAACAATATTTCTGTTGTAAAAATCATTAATTAATTTATATTTAAAGTTAATCAACTTGAAATATATTTTTTTCCAAAATTTTAAAAAGTAGTTTCAAAATAGTGTCAACGGTTTTGTAAATAAAAACATATTTTCGTCCTGAAAATTAAAAACTTTGGTTAAAAAATTAACTGCTTTGTTGAGAATTAATGTATTTCGTTGAAAATTCGTGTTTTGTTTTTAAGAAAATAATTTTGTTGTTGTTAAAAATGCAACTATTTGGATAAAAATTAATCTTTTTCAGTTTAGGATACCAATATTTAGTTAAACATTCGTTTTTGTGGGATAAATCCAAATGTTTTCTACTTAAAATTAAAATCTTATTTTTTCTAAAATATCAAAAAGTTATCTTTTTTTTTGGTTAAAGATTCTTAATTGTATTGAAAACTGTTTTTTTGTTAAAAAGTAATTTTTTAACTGAAAATTTAATTATTTTGTTAAAAATTCTACAGAATTAAAAACAATGTATCTTTTTTACTTGAAAATTCCACAATTTGGTACACAATTCAACAGGTTGGTATAAAAATTAAACTCTTTTGTAGAAAATTTGTTTATTTTTTATTGAAATTTTTCAGTTAAAAAATTCTATTATTTAATGAAAACTAATTTTATATTATAATATATATTGTAAATAATATATAAAATAATATTATTTAGCTGGAAATTGACGTTTTTGTTTGAAAATTAATCTTATTGGGAAAAAAATCATTTTTCTACAATAAAAAATGAAACTTTTTAGTTAAAAATTAATCTTTTTTAGTTGATTATTAAAGTATTTTGTTCGAAATTCGTCTTTGTTCGTTAAATCTACCTGATTTTTAGTTTAAACTGAAATTTTTGTTGTTGTTGAACTATCTACTATGAAAAATACATTAATTCTTAATCAAACAGTTGAATTTTTTACGGGAAAAGATCAATTTTCAGTCAGAAATCGAATAGTTAAATTTTCAGTAACAAAAAGTATATTTTCACCAAAAAAAGTAGATTTATTATTAAAACATTCAATTTAACTTTTAACCAAGTAGTTTTATTTTCATTGAAAAAGATCAATTTTCAACTAAAAGATGAATATGTAATTGCAATACTTGAAATTTCAAGCAAAAAAAAAAAATAAATGAATTTACAAACAAGACAATTTACTTTCAAACTGGAAAATTAATTTTCTAACAAGAAAGACGATTTTATTTTTAATATATGAATTTTTAACAAAAACGTTAAATTTTTCACCTAAAAAAGGCTAATTTTCAACCAAATAGTTTAAATTTTCACCTGGAATATATGGATTTTTAACAAAAAGATTATTTTTTAGGAAAAGAGATCAATTTTGAACCAAGAGTCTTATTTTCAACCAGAAAGATGTTTTTTCAACGAAAATTATGAATATTTAACTGAAATACTTGAATTTTCAATAAAAAAATTCTTACTTTACAGACAATTTTTCATTCAAATAAATAAATTTCCGAACAAATATTTACATTATTATTATCATAGATTTTTTAACCAAAAAGATGAAATTTCAACAAAGACGATTCATTTTTACGATGAAAGATGAATTCTATAGAAAATACATTGGGCTCGAAAATTAAACAAAATTGTAGAAAATTGAACTATTTGGTTAAAATTTTATCTTTTTTTGTAGAAAATCAATTTTTTAATTAAAAATGTAACTGTTTCGTTAAAAATTTGTCCTTGTTGGTTAAAACCAACTGTTTTTTTAATTAAAATAAAAATCTTTTTCATTGAAATATCAACTTCTCGGTCGAAAGTTGAATTGATCTTTTAAAAGTTAATGTCTTTTGGTTGAAGACAGTTTAACTGTTTTCTTGAAAATTCATATTCTCGGTTCAAAAATTCAAATTTTATTATGAAAAATGCATAATTTTTTATTGTAAATTCAACAATTCTGCGTTTGGCACTAAATTTAACTATTTTATGCAAATTTCTATTTTTTTAAAGTTAATTTTAATCAATAAACGTTTAACTATACCAATAAAAAATTTTTTTTAAACATTTAACTTAATTTTTAAACAAATAGATTTATTTGCAATCAAAAAGATCAATTTTCGACTAAAATGATGAATATGCAATAGCAATACTTGAATTTTCAAGCAAAAAAAAAATGAATTTTCAAACAAGACGATTTATTTTCAAATTGGAAAATTAATTTTCTACCAAGAAAGACGATTTTTAACAATTAATTTCTAACAAAAACGTTAAATTTTCAACTAAAAAAAAGCCAATTTTCAACCAAATAGTTTGAATTTTCACCTGGAATAGATGGATTTTAAACAAAACGATGAATTTTTAGAAAAATGGATAAATTTTGAACCAAAAAGATTAATTTTTTCAAGGAAAATTATGAACATTTAACTTTATTACTTGAATTTTCAGAAAAAAAAATTTTCTTACCACACAGACTATTTTTCAAGCAAATAAATCAATTTTATATTATAATATTTGCAATATTATTATCGATTTTTTTTATCAAAAAGATGAAATTTCAACAAAGATTCATTTTTACGATAAAAGACGAATTTTAAAGAAAATACATGCATTTTAAATTAAAAAGATAAATTGTCGAACAACACTCAAATAACATAGTTTTTGGTTAAAAATTCATTTTAACCAAACAGATTAATTTTCCACTAAAAGGATGTATTTTTCAATTCGAAAAGTTAAATTTCCCGGGTTAAAAAAACAACTAATTTGCAACCAAACCGAAAGTTATTAAAAAAATATATATATTACATTTTCAAACAAAGTGATGAATTTTCAACTAAAATGATCACTTTTCAACTGGAATAGTTGAATTAAATAGTTATATTTTTAGAAAAAAAAATAATTTTTAACAAAACAATCAAATTTGCAACAAAATAGTCAAAGTTGCAACTAGAATAGTTAAATTTTCAGTAAAACAATTATTTTATAACAAAATAGCTCATTTTTCAACCAAGGAGATGAATTTTCAATTAAAATTATGAATCTTTTTTTTCAACAAAAAATGTATTAGTTGATACTTCAACCAAAGAAGATTTCTATTTTTAATAAAAAATAATGGAATTTAAATAAGAATGCTTGAATTTTTAACTAAAACCGATCAATTTCTAATCAAAAACAAAAGAGTTGAATTTTCAGTTTAAAAAATTCATTTGAAACAAAACAAAAGAATCAATTTAATATTGCAATCTAAAAAAAATGAGTAAGCTCTAATAGAAAATTCGTTTCCTTTTTATTGAAAATTAGTTTTTTTAACTGAGAATTTAACTATTCGATTTTTTTTTAGTTGAAAATATAACTAAAAATATATTTTGTAAATTCATTTTTATCAATTTTTCACAGTAGAAAATTTGATATTCATATTCATATTTAATTATGTTGTAAACTTTAGTTATAAATCTTCTTTAAATTTACAAAGTTGAAAAATGAATTTTTTACATTGTTTTAAATTTTAAACAAATGAATTTGCAACCTTTAAAATTTGCAAAAAAATTATACTAGACGTTTCAGCTCTTGAAAATACAATTGACAATATTCTTCAAAATTCAAAAATTGAATTTTCCCCTGTTGAGGATTTAATTATTAATTTTCTTCAATTTTCCACAGTTAAAAATAAGATTTTCCCTTTTTTTTAATTTTCAAAAATTGATTTTGCTTTTGATGAAAGTTCAATTATCAATTTTCTTCAATTTCTAACAGTTGAAAATTTAATATTTTTCACATTTCAACCATAGAATTTTCAACTGTTTGAAAATAAATGTTCAATTTTCTTCAATTTTCAAAATTTGAAAATTTAGTTTTCTTGAAAATTAGTTTTTTTAACTGAGAATTTAACTATTCGATTTTTTTTTAGTTGAAAATATAACTAAAATTATATTTTGTAAATTCATTTTTAGTAAAAATTGAATTGAACTCTCATTTAATTAAAAATAAAAATCTTTTTTTATTTAAATTAGTATCCCCAGGTGAGTGTCTTGAAAACTGAATTTTTAAATTCTTTAAATTAAAAACATACACTTCAAAATAAAGAACTAAAATAAAAATTGTTTAAAGTAAAATACTTCAGAATTTCGCATTATAAGCTGAATGATTCAATAAAATAAAAAAATTAACAATTAAACTTAAGCTAAGAAATTATATGAAATCTGTGATTTCAAGTAATTGAATAGAATTTTTTTTCCTCAAAATGTCTAAAATTCCAAGTAAAATAAATAAATTCACTATAATTTCCGGGTGCCAAAAAAAAATCAGATTTTCCGGTTCAGCGGCGACCCTGCATTAGAAAATTCAAAGTTAAACGTACATTTTTTGTGATTTAATTGAAGTTCTAGGAGCCACTGTCGTTTCTTGAACTTCCTGGGGTTTGTGTCGAGACAAAGCTGTGAAATATCTTCGTGCGATTACCAAACGTTGTCGCATTCGAGTTGCGGATAAAGTACTATTTGCTGCTTCATGAACCAGGTGTCTTTGTTCTTTTATCGAGGAATCTATGCAAGTGGATAATTCACTCGGGGCTGAAATTGAATTACAGAAAATAATTTGTAGAAGAATAGAGATATATTGAAGATTTATGCGAAATTAAAATTTTTTATCGAAATATTTACATGGTTGAGGACCCCATAACCAGAAATCTATCATATTCTGAGCAGGAATTGTTTTTTCTACGAGAGCTGGTACTCTGGAA
This sequence comes from Belonocnema kinseyi, assembly GCF_010883055.1. Classification (NCBI taxonomy): domain Eukaryota; kingdom Metazoa; phylum Arthropoda; class Insecta; order Hymenoptera; family Cynipidae; genus Belonocnema; species Belonocnema kinseyi. The sequence goes on along the minus strand of NC_046665.1, from coordinate 109,287,965 downwards.
GCTTCTTCTTCATCCAGTTTTTGACAAGGAATGCAGTTGCAGCCGCTTTGTGGTCCACAAATTCCATCACAGCAGAGACAGGAAAGAACTCTTTGGTTGCAATAATAATGTCCACTGTCTCCTGAATAAATCATCAAATTAAATATTATTTGGGAAAGTTTTATCGTCTTTCAAACAATAAAGTTTTATGTTTTATGTTTTGTGATTTTTTAAATTAATTTCACAAATTGGTTGGCTTAAAGATGATCAGAGCTCAGATTTTTGTTTTGTTTATATTTACCTAAATTGCCCACTGAGATTTTATTGAATGACTATTAATTTGCCTAAATATGATTTTCCAGTACCCGTTTTTGGAAAAAATCAACGTTTTTCAAAATCTTTGTTTGGTAGATTTAAACGCTTGTTTATTAAATTCTTATTCTGAATTTAACAGTTGAAAATTGATGAAAATTCATTTCTCAAATTGAATCAAATTTCAAAAATTAAAAATTATATTTTCTAAAATTTTTAATAGCTGAAAATTCAATGTTTAATTTTATTCAATTCTGCATTTCTTCCATTTTCAATTATCTTCAATTTGGAACTGATGAAAATTCTATTATAAATTTTTTTCCATTTTCAAGAATTGAATTGCCATCCCTTTAAAAAGTTAATTATCATTTTTTCCATTTAAAAATCTTCTGCTGAAGATTCAATTATTAATTTTCTTCATGCTTTAAGAATTGAATATTCAATTTTCTTCCATTTTGATCAGTTGAAAATTGAATTTTCATGTTTCTACAATTTTGATAAGATAAATTTTGTACTATTGAAAATTCAACTATCAATTTTTTCAATTTTTTTCAATTATCAATACTTGAAAATTCAATTTTTAAAGTTATTAAATTCCAAACTAATTAATTTTCAACTATTAAAATATGAATGATCATATTTTTTCAATTTTCAACAGATCAATTTTCTACTGTTGAAAATTGAACTATCAATTTTCTTCAATTTTCAACAGTTGAAAATGACATTTTCAATTTTCTTCGACTTTCAACTTTTGAAATTTTAATTATTAATGTTCTCCATTTTCAAGAATTGAATGATAAATCTCCTTCAATTTTAAACGATTGAGTTTTCTTCTGTTGAAGATTCAATTATTAATTTTCTTCAGTTTTCAACAGTTGAAAATACAATTGCATATTTTCTTTAATTTTCAACAATTGAATTTCCATCTGTTAAATATCCAATTTTTCATTTTTCTTCATTTTCAACAGTTGGAAATTTAAAGTTGAAAATTTTTTAAAAATTAAATTCTAACTGTTTAAAAATGCATGATCAATTTTCTTCAATGTTCAAAATTTCAAAATTTAATTTTCTTCACGTTTCAACAATTGATTTTTCAACTGTTTAAAAGTCAATTATTAATTTTCTTCAATTTTTAAAAGTTGCAAATTCAATTTTTTTCTTCAATTTTCAATAGGTGAAAATCAATTTTTAATTTTCAACAATTTAATTTTCATCTGTTGAGGATTTAACTATTAATTTTCTTTAATTGCCCATAGTTGAAAATACAATTTTACATTTTCAACAATCGAATTTCCATCTGTTGAAGATTCTATTATCAATTTTCTTCCATTTTCAACAGCTGAAAATCTAATATTCTTTAAATTTCCAAAATTAAATTTTCAACTGTTTAAAAATCTATTCTAATTTTTACTCAAATTTCAAAAATTTAACTTTCAACTGTTTAAAACTCAATTATTAATTTTCTACAATTTTGAGCCGTGGCAAATTCAATTTTTTTCAAACTTCAACAATTGAAAACTCAATTTTTAACTTTCTACACATTTCAAAAATTAAATATACATATTAAAAATTAAATTTACACAGTTGAAAAATGAATTTTTTTGATTTTTTATTTTCTTTTAAATTTTAAACAAACGAATTTTCAACCTTTAAAATTTGCAAAAAATTTATACTAGACGTTTCAGCTGTTAAAAATTCAATTGACAATATTCTTCAAAATTCAAAATTTGAATTTTCTTCTGTTGAGGATTTAATTATTAATTTTCTTCAATTTTTCACAGTTAAAAATAAGATTTTCCCTTTTTTTCAATTTTCAAAAATTGCTTTTCCTTTTGATGAAAGTTCAATAATAAATTTTCTTCAATTTCCAACAGTTTAAAATTTAATATTTTACCAATTTCAACCATTGAATTTTCAACTGTTTGAAAATAAATTTTCAATTTTCTTCAATTTTCAATAGTTGAAAGTTTAGTTTTCTTCAAATTTCAACAATTGAACTTTCGATTGATCAAAACTCAATCATTAATTTTCTCAAATTTTCAACAGTTACAAATTAAATGGTTAATTTCCTTCAAATTCCAACAATCGAAAACTCAATTTTCAATTTTTTCCATTTTAAACAGTTAAAAATCTACTTCTTGAAATTTTGACCCGTTTTCGAAAAAAGTCGACGTTCTTCAAAATGTTTGTTTGATGAATTTATATGTTTATTTATTAAATAAAATGTTCAATTTTCAAAAATTAAATTTTTATCTGCTGAAAATTAAACTATTAATTTTATTTTTTATTGTCAACAGTTGAATATTCAATTTGCTATTTTGTTTAAGTTTCAACAAAGAAAAGTTGAATTTTTTTTAAATTTGCAACATTTTCAACACCTGAAAATGAAAGAAAACTGAAAATTAAATTGTGAACTGTAGAAAATTCAATTATCCTATTTCTACAATTTTCAACAATAGAATATCAAATTTTCAATCTTCTTTAATTATCAACAGTTGAAAATTCAATTATAAAATTTCTTTAATTTTCAACAACTGAATTTCCACCTGTTAAAAATTTAATTATCAATTTTCTAAAATTTTCCACAGTTGAAAATACAATTTTCGTTTTCTTCAATTTTGAACAATTGAATTTCCATCTGTTGATGAATTTGCAACTGTTGAAATTTGCAAAATAATTTATTGAAGTTTCAACTGTGGAAAATTCAATTTTCTTCAATTTTCTACAATTAAATTTTGATCGGTTAAAAATTAAACTATCAATTTTATTAAGTCTTTAACGGTCGAAAATTCAATTTGCTTTTTTCTTCAAGTTCCAATAAAGGAAGATTCAATTTTTTTAAATTAGCAACAATTTTCAACACCTGAAAATTGAAGAAAATTGAATATTTAACTGTTAAAAAAATCATATTTCTTCAATTTTCTACTTTAAAAATTCAATTATCAAGTTCTTTGATTTTCAGCAATTGAATTTCCATCTGTTGATAAATTTGCAACTGTTGAAATATGCAAAAAAAATAAAATTGAAGTTCCAACTGTGGAAAATTAAATTTTCTTCAATTTTCTTCAATGAAATTTTAATTTATTGAAAATTAAACTATAATTTTTATTTTACTTTCATAAAACGAAGATTCAATTATTTAAATATGTAACATTTTTAACACCGGAAAGTGAAAGAACATTGAATTTTCAACTGTGGAAAATTCAACTATCAACATTTTTTAATGTTCAACAGTTGAAAAATCAATTGTCTTTAATTTTCAACTGTTGAAACTTCAATTATCAAATTGATTAAATTTGACACAATTGAATTTCCATATGTTGACGATTTGAATAATAATTTTCTTTAATTTTTAACAGTTGAAAATACAATTTTCCATTTTCTTCAATGTTCAACAGTTGAAAAATCAATTTTCTTTAATTTTCAACTGTTGAAACTTCAATTATCAAATTTATTAAATTTGACACAATTGAATTTCCATATGT
>NC_046665.1:109270892-109284089 GCF_010883055.1 Belonocnema kinseyi | reverse complement strand
TCCATTTTCTTCAATGTTAAACAGTTGAAACTTCAATTATCAAATTTATTAAATTTTTTAACAATTGAATTTCCATATGTTGAGGATTTAAATAATAATAATTTTCTTTAATTTTTAACAGTTGAAAATACAATTTTCCATTTTCTTCAATGTTCAACAAATGAATTTCTATCTGTTGAAGATTCAATTATCAATTTTCTTCCATTTTCAACCTTAAAATATTTTTTTAAATGTTTAACAATTGAATTTCCAACCGCTTAAACATCAATTTTCTTCAATTTTCAACAAATAAAAATTTAATTTGCTTTAAATTCCAACAATTGAAAACTCAATTTTATTCAATCTTCAACAATTGAATTTTCATCTGTTGAAAATTCAACTATCAATTTTTTCTAATTTTCAAAAATTCAACTTTTGATTTTCTTCACGGTTCAACAAAGATGTAATTTAAAAAAATTTAAAACATTTGAAAATTTAATTTTTGATTTTCTTCAAGTCTAAATATTTTAAATTTTCAACTGTTGAACATTGAAGAAGATTGATTTTTAAATTTTCTGGAGTTAAAGATTCAATTGTTAAAAATAAACTAAAATTTAATTTAATAAATAAACATGTATTTCCATAAAGAAATTTCGTAGAAAGTCGATTTTTTCGAAAATCGGTCGCCATTGAAAAATGATATTTAGCAAATTAAAATCGTTTTCATAATCAAAAATATTTATACTATTAAAAACTACCATCATAAATAATTAAATAATTAAATAAAACTAAATCGTACTTCGTACAAAAATCGCTTTTCTAAATTGAAGATTTGTGTTTTTCAATGAAAATTTAACTATTCCATTTTTGGTTAAAAAGTCATCTTTTTTTAGACTAAAAATTCAACTATTTGGTTCATAATTTATGTATTTTGTGAAAAATTTGTCCTTTAAGTGAAAAATAATTTTTTTCTTGTTAAAAATGCAACCTTTTAATTAAAAATTAATCCGTTTTGTTTGATTTAATTTTTGTTAACTGAAAATTGGACTATATTCAAAAAAATAAACATTTTTCAAATTTTAAATTTTCGGGTTACAAAACCACTTCTTTTCCTTCATAGAAAATTCATTTTTTTGTTTGTGAAATTCAATTAATTGGTAAAAATTCAACTGTGTGGTAGAAAAATCGACAATTTCGAAAATACTCCTTTTTTTATTGAAAATAAATTTTTTCAAATGAGAAATTAAATATTCCATTTATGGTTGAAAATTGATTTTTTAGTTTAAAAATTTACTTTAAAAAGTCAACTATTTGGTGAAAAATTGATATATTTTGTTGAAAAATTCTTTTTTTAGATTTATAACGACATTTCACAACATAAAATTAAACCGTTTGGTTTAAAATGACCTTTATTGTTGAAATTTCATATTTTCGGGTTGAAAATATACCTGTTTTGTAAAAAATTCGTTTTTTTTATTTATTGAAAATTATTATTATTTTTTTAATGAGAATCTGGCTATGCCGTTTTTTTAATTAATACTTTTAGTTCAAAAATTCAAATTTAATTTAAAATTGATGTAATTTGTTTAAAATTAAGGAAACCGTAGAAAAATATGGGAAACATTGAGATCTCTAAAATTTTATCTAAAATCTGCTTGGATGCTAGAAAAATTATTATAAATAAAGAAAAGAAGAAAAAAATGAAAAAGCATGTGGAAAATCATCTTTTTTACCTTTTCTGGCAATTACACCTGCAGAATTGATTAAACCGTCGCTGAAAAGTCCAACGATTTCTCCATCCCGAACCATTTCGTTCCATAATTCGGCTAATCCATCGCGTCGAAGAAACCTTTGTAAGTCCGTCTTTAGCCATTTAGCATCAAGACGGACTTCCGGCCTCACGGTTATACTCAACTGACCACTCATTTCCTAAAAAATTCTGAAAAATATCACATTTCACTTAATTTTTGCCGTTTGCAGCTCAACTTTCCGAAATATATAATAAAAAACAAATACCAAATACATCAGAGAAATTTTAATAAATTCAACAAAAACCGCATGACAATTTAAATATTTAATATGTTTTAATTTTTGTACTAGATTTCTAAAGAGTAATATTTAAATAAAAAAGTGGATATCTGGACTGAAGACAAAATTTTCCGTTTCTGATTTAAGCAGTTTCAGAGTGGCCGTAGGTTACGGAAAATTTGAAAATCGGGCCAATCAGGGCATCACTTTTAATAGTCAGGGAAAGTCGGGAAAAAGTTATAGATTTTGAAAAAAATCTTGCAAAAGTCTGGAAATTTCTGTAAGAGGCACTTTAAATTACTGTCAAGGATTAAAAATTAGACATTTTTAATTTCAAATTATTCATTTCCTTTACAACAGATTTTAATTAAAAAATGTTAAAAAATAAAGGATGTTCTAGCTATACCGTCAAGTTCAAAATTCCCTAATTTTTAACTTGATTGATAAAATTGACAAAAAAAGGCCCACTGATTATTGCAACAAATGTTTAAAAAAACCGAGATTGTAAATAATAAAAGTTGTAATTTTCATTCAATTTTGGTTGGAAATTCAATTTAAATGTTTCTTGGTTGAAAATTGAACTTTTTTTATTTTAGAACTTCCATAGTTTTAGTAGAAAGATGAAACTTAAAGAAAATCATTTCTTTCCTGAAATCTATTATTTTAATTGGAAATTAATCTCTGTGGTCGAAAATGATTTTTTTTTTCGGTTAAAAATTAATTATTGTAACTGAAAATTAAACTATTCAAATTGAAAATTTATCATTTTCATTGAAAATTCAATTACTTGGGTTAAAGTAGAAACTAATTTGTTTAAAGTTAACTTTTTTGTTGGAAATTAATCTTTTTTGAAAATTTATATTTCCGGGTTGAAACTTCCAAAGTTTTACCGAAAAAATAGCCTTTTGGCTTGAAAGTTGAACAACTTAGATTTTTTATCTTTTTCTCACGGAAAAATATTTACTTGTGGAAAATTTGTCTTTCTGGTTGAAAAATTCAACAATTTCGTTAAAATGAATCTTTTTTTGTCGAAAATGTAATTATGTTGTTGGAAATTCAACAATTTTATGTTCTCAAAAATACTTTTTTCCTTCAAGCTTCATCCTTTTATTTGAAAATTCATCGCTTCGGTTTAAAGACAAACTATTCTATTGAAAATTGATTTTTTTTTTTAAATTGAAAATTCAACTACTTGAGTAAATTTTGAACTAATTTGTTCAAAATGACTGTTTTACAAACAATTCGTCTTTTCTATTTTCCCTGAAAAATCTTCATAATTTGTTGAAGATTCGTCTTTTTGATTAGAAAATTCAATATTATGTTTAAAATTTATCTCTTTAGTTTAAAATTTATCATGCTATTAAAGAATCAACAAATTTTGTTGAAATTTAATATTTTATCGATAAAAATGAAACTATTTGGTTGCAAATTCATTTTCTTTGGTTGATTATTAAACCATTTTGTTGAATATTCATCATTTTATTAAAAAATGCATTATTTTAACTGAATTTATTATTTCCGGGTTGAAAATTCGACTGTTTTTACATAAAATTGGTCTTTTGGCTTGAATGTTTTACAATTTGGACAAACTTTTTTTTCTTTCTTGACTGAAAAATCTTTATTTGTTGAAAATTTGTCTTTTTGGTTGGAAAATTCATCATTTTAGTTGGTAAAATTGATCCCTTTGTTTATAAATTTGACTATTTTGTTGAAAACTTCTCTTTTTGAGTTAAAAATTCAATTATTTTGGTATGAAATCAATTTTTTCTTGAAAATTCAACTGAAATAATTCTTGGTTGAAAATTTAACTTTTTTTAAACATTATTTTATTTTTGTTAAAGATTCATGATTTTCCTTCCAAATTTATCCCTTTGGTTGAAAGTTCAACTATTTTGTTGAAAATTTATCGCTTTCAATTAAAAATTCAACTGCTTGGATGAAAGTTGAAATAGTTTGTTGAAAATTAACCTTTTTGTGAAACATTACATTTTTATTAAAAATTCATATTTCTGGGTTGAAATTTCCTCTCGCTCTCTCTAGACTGAAAAATATTTATTTGTTGAAAATGTGTCTTTTTGGTTGCAAACTTCATCATTTTAGTTGATAAAATTGATCTTTTTGGTTGAAAATCGGACTATTTTGTTGAAAACTCGTGCTTGTAATTTTAAAATTCAATAATTTTGACGACATATCAACTATTTTCTTGAAAATTTAATTAAGCTGTTAAAAATTAAACAATGTCGTTAAGAAGTCATCCTTTGTGTTTGAAAACTCGTCGTTTTTAGTCTTTTTTGGATCAAAATTCTACTCTTAGTTAAAATTTAATGTTCCTTGTTTGATAATTGAACTACTTCGTTGAGCTTTCGTATTTTTTTATTATTTTTTTTATTAAACTGGTTTTTTATTAAAAAAATTAATTCACTGAAAATTGATATTTTTAATTGAAAATTCAACTACTTGGGTAAAAATTTACCTATTTCTTAAAAAAAAGTTGAAGAATTTAGATTTTTTTCTTTGACTAAATTAATCGATACTTTCGGGTTTACATTCAACTCTTTTACAAAAAATGCGTCTTTTGGCCTGAAAGTTGAACAATTTCGATTTTTCTTTTTTTCTTTCTTGACTAAAAAATCTTTGTTCGATGAAAATTCGTCTCTTTGGTTGAAAAATTCATCATTTCGGTCAAAAATGTATCTCTTTGGTTGAAAATTCAAATTTATTTTTTTTTAAATTGTCTTTTTGGTTTAAAAAGGCATTTATTTTAGTCGAAATTGCATATTTTTTGGATAAAAATTCAACTGCTTGATTGCGAATTTTATTATACTTCGTTGGTTGAGGATTTAATTATATTTTAGAAAACTGGTTGAAATATCTATCATTACAATGTTTATTAAAAACTAAAATACTTGATTGCAGCTTAAAGAATTTTAGTATGAAAATTATTATTTTAAATTCATGATTTTACACGAATATTCATTTCTGGTTAAAAAGGTTTTTTATTTCGTTGAAAATTAATTATTTCAAATAAAAATTTAATTTTTCCAGCTAAAGATCTATAATTTTACTTGAAAATTAATCGACTTGGTTATAAAAATATCGTATGGAAAATTGATTTTTCATTTAAATTAACTTTTTTATTGAAAATTCCTAATTCTCAGGTGAGAAGTCAATTTCTTCATAGAAAATTTGTCTTTTGGTTTTAAGGTTGAAAAGTGTATCTTCTTGGTTTAATATTAGACTATTTCATTGAAAATTGATGTTTTTTTTGTTGAAAATTTAACAAATTGATTAAAAATTCATCTATTTAAAAAAAATGAATTATCATGTTGAAAATTTGGATTGAAAATTAATTATTTTAACTATTTCAGTTGGAGATTCATAATTTTACTTCAAAATTCATCGAATTGGTTAAAATTTATGTTTTGTGGAAAATTAATCTTTCTAAATTTTAAATTCAATTAATTGGGTAAAAGTCGAAATCAATTTGTTGGAAATTCATATTTCCGAGATAAAAATTTTAATATTTTACAGAAAATTCGTCTATTGGTTTAGAAAAGGAAAAATTTGCATTATATATTTTTTCTTTCTTAATTCAAAAATATTTGTTGAAAATTCCACTTTTTGGTTGGAAAATTCGTTTTGGTAGTTTGAAAAATAAAAAAATTAGTTAAAAATCCAGTCATTTGGATAAAACCTTACTTTTTTTTTGTTGAAAATCTATAACTATTCAGGGAAAAAGTCATATTTTTTTTGTTGAAAATTCAACTATTTTTTTTAACTCTCTACTTTTAGATCAAAAATCCATTTTTATTTGGGTACAAAAGTCCTACTTTTTGATAGAAGTAAATAAATCATTTAGAAATTTGTTATAATATGAAATTGTTTTATTCAGAGTTAAAAACTTTACAACATTGAAATGCTGATCTTTCTATATTAATAGTCAGAAAAAATGAAAAATCAGGGAATTTAAAAAATTAAATTTTGTGGTCACCTTGAGTCTATTTTTAGTATTTGGTAAAAGATGAGTAGCAATATTTTGTAAATAGCGATTAAATATTAAATCTGGGATAAAAACGTTGTAGAGTATTTCTGTTTTTCTATGAATGTTTAAAACATTTTGGAAAGAAATAGTCATTGTGAATGCCAAATTTTAGTTATTCATTCTTGAATTTTTATAAATAAAAAGCTAATACAGTATTCAAGAAACGATATACTAATATTAGCATATCATTTACATCTCAAAACCATTTAAAATGAAAGCCTTCAAATTGATCAAATTAAAAATAGCCCGAAACATTGAATTTATTGCACTAATTAATTAAAGTCTTTTTAATCATTTACCTCTAAAACAAATACGAAACTCATAAAAATCTGCGAGTTATATTTTTAGGTTAAGTTTGACAAATCGATCTAAAACTTGCAAAAAATTTGGCTTTTCTAATAAAAAATCACCCACCTGATCATTTTGAGTGACAATATCCACTTCTCCGTCAATTTTTCCTCAATGTTTCGATTCTAAAGACACATTTTTATTGTTTAATAAACGACCCTCTTTGACTGACAGCAAATCAGCTGTTCAAGATATCGAATATTCTCCTCTTTTTCAGAGGTTTCACATGGTTTAGGATTATTCACTAACTCGAGATATTATAAACTAACATCTAATTAAATGAGATAATCACAAAAAATCACAATTTTCGAACGTATTGACTGTGAAACATAAATATTTACCGATACGAGGTAGCCATTTTCTTTCTCTATACCTTCAAAGTGTCAAAATCCTACAGCCAACCAGGGACCAGATAGAGTTTAAAGGGACGTACCATTGGCCAATCAACTTTGACGGTGAAAAGTTCCGCCCGCGAAATGAAAAATTTATTTATTTTTATTTATATTTATTAGGCAAAAAATAAACCAACGACATGTTTTCTTCAGTTAAAGAAATCATGAAATTGCGATTTAATTATTTGGGTGAGTCTCGGATTGTTTTAGTTTAATTATAATCGACAATCTTTTCAAATTTTTTATTTTTAGGTTATGATTTTTGTGTATTTTGATATTTACTTTAGTTATTTTTTTATTACTAAGATAAATATTGATTGGTGATGAAATAAATAATGTTTATTTATTAGTTATTTTCTTTCGACAAGTTTTTAGTGAGAAAAAATGTGATATTTCTTGAAAATTAGCATTTCCTAACCTCCAAAATTTTAAATTTATTTGCTGATTTGTAAGCTTTATAAGAGAAAAACAGAGTTGTTACCTAATTTTGTTAATGCAATAAGATAATATAAAAATATTAACTATTTTTTATAAACATTTCATTGTTCTCAGATTTTTTATACAATCTGTAACTTCTTATGCATTGCATGTTTTTTATGTCTTAATTTTAATTGGCAGAATATTTTATTACGTTTTAAAAATAATATTATCAATAATTATTGATTAAAAAATAATATTAGTGTATCAGATTTTTTATTTAATAAATAGTGAAAAGAGGTGATAATTCCTAAAAGTTAGTATTCTATAACCTCCAAATTTTTTCGATTTGTAAGAGAAATCCCGATTTTTAATTGTATTTTGTTAATACGATTTTTATTATGTTTTTAACGAATTTATATAAACATTTTCATGATTTCATTTTTTTTTAATATGACCTCTAATATTTTTTGTGCATTGATGAATATTTCTGATCTCCGATTTTAAATGTTTAGAAGTATTTCCTTTATTTCTGACAAAATTGTTAATAATTATAAATTAAAAAATAGCGTTTACTTAAAAGTTATTGTAATTTTTTTAATTTTGTGAAGAAGTGATATTTTTTAAAAGTTATCATTTCTTAACTTTCAAATTGGTTATTTTCTTTTCGTTTTATAAGAGAAAACTGGATTTTTGATTCAATTTTGTTAATTTAATATTATGCTTGATAAACTATTAACTTTTTTGTATAAATATGTGACTGTTTTCAGATTGTTTTTTATATAATCTGTTATTTGTTATGCCTTGCAAATTTTTCCATATCTCATTCTAATTGTTTAAAAATAGCTTATTTATTTTAAATAAAATTATTAATAATTAAAAATAAAAAAAGTTTATTCATGAATTATTATCATCTCAAACTTTAATTGTTTCAAAGTATTGAATTTATTTTAAATTAAATGTACTATAATTAAACATTTAAAAATAACGTTTATTTATGAGTTATTCCCGTTTTAAACAATATTTTTGTAAAAAGTCATAATTTCTTAAAATTTCATTTATTTTAAATAAAAATATTAATAATTGAACATTTAAAAATAACGTTATTTTATCAGTTGTAACTAAACAAATGTCACGAAAAAAATGAAAATTTCTGAAAATTAGCATTCTTTAAATTAATTTTTTTCACTTTTTTCGCTTCATAAAAAAACAGATTTTTAATCTAATTTTGTTAATTAAATAAGATATTTTATAAACTATTAACTATTTTGTATAAAGATTGGATTTTTTTAGTTCTTTTTATATAATATTGAACTTGTGCATGAAAATTTTTTCATTCATATCAAATTTCAATTTTTTCAAAATATTTCATTTATTGTAAATAAAGTTATTTATAATTAAATATGTGAAAATAACATTTTTTATCGGTCATTGATACTAAAAAATTTGTTTGAAGAAAAGGTATGAAGAAAATCAGTATTTTTTATCTGAAATTTTTCAATTTATATGAGAAAAAAATATTTTAAATTTAGTATAGTTAATAAATCAAGATACTGGATAAACTATCAAATATTTGGTGTAAGTATTTCACTATTTTCAATTTTTAGATTATGATCTTCAACTTTTATTTTGCATTGAAATTTTTTTTACATCTAACTTAATTTGGTTAAAAAAAATTATTTATTTTAAATAAAATTATTAATAACTATAAATTTAAAATCAATGTTTATCTGCCAGTTATTGTAAATAAAAAAAATACAGACAAAAAAATAATTTCTGAAAATTAGCAATCTTAAACTCATAAATTTCTTCCTTTTAAAAGAGAGAAACAGATTTGTAATTTAAATTTTTTATTTTAATAAGATATTTCGTAAACTATTAAATATTTTATATAATGATTTTATTGTTTTCATATTTCCTATGATTTAAGCTGTAACTTGTTCATTGAATATTTTTTTATCCCAGGTTTTGATTGTAGACAGATATTTGATTAAAAAAAAATATTAATAATTATAGGTTTAAAAATAGCGTTTACTTATAGTTTATTGTAATTTTGAAAAACACGCGGTGGGAAATTGATAATTTCTGAAAATTAGCATTCTTTAACCAATGTTGTCAAATTATAATTATAAATATAATAATATTATAAATTATAAACATATATATATTTTTTAACTAAATGTTTCCAAAAATAAATAAAAAAGTTTCGAAAACGAAATTAAAAGCTTTTTAATAATTATGAAAGATTTGAGGATATTAATATTTTTCAAGACTTGTCGGAAAATATTAAATGGATTCGGTTTTATTTTAAAAGAATAATTTTAAATTTTGAAGATTAAAAAATGTGGAGAAAAATAATATGTAAGACTGAAAAAATTTCTCATGATTTCAATAAATTTGACATAAACTGAATTTTGCAGGGTGTGAAGAGAATGAAAAAAATGTTTTTAAGATTCCTGGGAAAATTTTAAGTGATTGTTTTGTAATGAATTTTAACAGAAAATTAAAAAAGATTACAAAAAATTTTTAATCACTGCCTACCATTTTTAAAACAATTGTAAAAGATTTTAAAACAAAATTTTACCATATTACATTATTTTAACAAAAAAGAAAAGTAATTTTAAGAGATATTCAGAAGTTTTAAAACGATTAAAAAATAATTAAAACTTGTAAAGATTTTTTCAACGAAAAATTTATATAATTTCGAAGATTTAATTTTAAGGGATTATAAAAGATTTTTAAAATTGTCAAAGAAGAATCTAAAAGATTTAAAAGTAATTTTTTTAATTTTGTAGAATTAAAAAAAAATGCATGAAAAATTTGAATCACTTTTAGAGATTCGAAGGTTTATAATGTCTGAAAATATTAAACTTTAAGAGAAAATTAAAAAAGGGGTTTAAAAATTTCAAGTGATTTTCTAAAATTTTGAAAAAGAATGTGGAAGATTTTTAAGCAAAATGTTTCAATTTAGTAAGATTAGGAAATCAAATGAAAAATCAATTAAGTAACTTCAAAAAATATTTAGAAGAATTTAGAATTCGAATAAATTTAAAGAGTATAAAAGAAGGAAGAAAGAATTTAAAATAAAAAAGAATGTTTAATTTATAAGAATTGAAGAGATTCAAACAGAATTTTTAACTTTAAAAGATTTTTAGAACTGCAGAATTTTAAAGATTTCAAAACAAAATTTTAGAAGCTTAAAAAAATAATTTTTTTGAAGGTTTTTCAGAGAATAAACAAAGAAAAATAAAATATAAAAAATCAAAAAATTAAATAAAAATATTTTTAGGAATTTAAGACGTTTTAAATAGATTTAAAATATTCAAAAACTTGAAAATAAACACCTTTTAAATAGACTCGAATTTTTCCTAACATTTCGTAAAGTCCCATAAAACAAAAAAAAAGTTTCTGTTAAATCTTCTAGATTATTTTTTGACAGATCTGAAATATTCAAAAATCTTTTTTAATTTTCTCAATTCTCCTCAATTCTCCGAATTTAATTTCCGATCGATTTTATTGTCATAAAACTTTTTAAACAAATATTTGAAATTTTTGTATAGTACCAGCATTTTAATCTTGTAATATTTTTGACATAGAACCTTTGTAAACGGAATAAAACAGTTTTTCAGACACAAATTAAAAATTTTCAAATTTATTGATATATATTGAATAAGAAAAATAATTTTTACTACAAAAGATGACTTTGTAACAAAATACTTAAATAGTCAACAAAATAATTAAATTGTGAACAAAGTAGTTGAATTTTCAGCCTAAAAATATAAATTCCAAGCAAAAAAGTGTTATACTTTATTTTTCAATAAAAAAGGTGAAATTTATAAAAAAAGAAGAGTTTTTAAACCAAAAAGACGAATTTTCAACAAATAAAGATTTTTCAATCAAGAAAGGTATAAAAGTGAATCTAAATCTTCGAACCTTTAAGCGTAGAGACGTATTTTCTCTAGAAAAATTTAATTTTCAAACAAAAAATATAACTTCAGCAAACAATTAATTTTCCACGGAACTGCTGCATTTTTACCCAACAAAAATTAAATTTTAAACCAAGGGAATTTTTTTCCCCCCAAAAAGAGGATTTTTTTCAACCAAAAAGGATGATTTTTTAACAAAATAGTTGAATTTTCTACCAAAAATAGTTGCATTTTTATCCAAGAAAGATTAGATTTGCACTAAAAGAGATGAATTTTTGATAAAAAAAGAGCCATTTTTTTTAAGTTAAGCTTTCATCCAGAAAAGATTTTATGTAGTTAATTTTTCAACACCAAAATATAAATTTTAAATAATAAGTAAATTTACTACGAAATAGTTAAAACTTCAGCAAAACAGTATGAATTTTTAAGAAAATAGTTTAATTTTCAACCAAACAGTTGCACTTTTATCCAAGATAAAACTGATCTTCAAACAGATGAATTTTTATTTGAAAAAAATAAAATAAAATAAAAAGAAATTCCGAAAAAAAGTTTAATTTTCATCCAAAAAGTTTTCAGTTCTCTTTTCAATACCGAAATATTAAATTTAAACAAAAGTAGATTTTCAGCGAAATAGTTAAATTAAAAAAAGCAGCAGAATTTTCCACCAAAATGAATGATTTTTCAACAGAATTGTTGAATTTTCAACCAAACAGTTATATTTTTACCCAAGAAAATTGAAATTCCAGCTAAAGCTGCTGAATTTTAAAATCAAAAAGAAAAACTTAAAAAAGAGTTGAATATTTAACTGAACAGTTGCACCTGAAGAAGATTCCAGTTTACTTTTCAACACAAAAATAAGAATTTTGATTAATTATTAATTATTAATTATTATTAAGAAATTTTAAAGAATTTTAAAGTAAGTGAATTGTCTGCTCAATAATCGTATTTTTAAACAAAAAGTATGACTTTTTAACAAGATTGTTAAATTTTCAACCAAACAGTTACACTTTTGCCAAAAAATTAAAAGTCTACTAAAACAGGTGAATATTTAAATAAGAAAGCAATTTTTTCAAAAAAAGTGTTTTTATCCAATAAAGATTTCAGCAACAAAATATTAATTTTATACTAAAGGTTAATCTTTTACGAAAAAAGACGAATTTTTAACAAGATATTTAATTTTGAAAACAAAAAGGATGTCTTTTTAAGAAAGTTGTTACATTTTCAACCAAATGATGAATTTTAAAACAAAAAAGATAATCTTCAGGAGAAAGCTTTTTCGAATTGGCTAAAATTATGTACATGTACATGTGTGAATGAACCCGCCCCCTTACAGTAACAAGTCGTAACAAAATTCCTCAAGCCCTGCCCCCCTTGAGCTGTTACGTAGGGTTCAGTGGGGTCCCTCAGTAACTTCCATATTTGTATGACTAAAAAAAAAGACAATCCGATCTCTGAATAGTGTCGGACATGGACAGGTAGGGGAACATTTTTCGTGGAACTCAGCTCCCCCCACTCTTGTCACGTGGAAGCGCAAACGATTTTGCGTTTGCTCGCTCTCAATAGTGCCGGTAGTTAGTTATTTTCCATCCGCAAGTACGAAGTGTATATGTTTAGATGTTTTTTTCTCGATTTTGAGTCTCTCGATTTTTGTACAAAACATTGATTCGGTAACATTTAATTAATTATTATATGTACTATAAACAATTAATCCGTTACAAAGTCTATTTTGGTACATATTTTTTAGTGGCTCTATTCAGACATACGGGAATGAAAAGCCGGCGTTCGAAGCGATAACGCGATGTTCGGGGATACGTTCGAGCAAGAATGAGGAGAAACGGCACTATTCAGAGCAGCATTATTCAGAGAGCGGACTGTATTAAAAAAGCATTCAGTGTTACTTTCATGTTTTATTTATTTTTAGTCAATCATTCATCTTAAAAAGCCTTCCTTTTTATTTAGAAAAACATCTATTATATTTTTGAAGATAATACAAAAAATTTTTATATAATGGCTATGAGAAAAGGGTGGGGGATGGTCAAAAGGAAATGTTACGGTCTATTATATG
>NC_046665.1:109263483-109270882 GCF_010883055.1 Belonocnema kinseyi | reverse complement strand
AAAATATTGTTTTGTAATATGTGAACACTCCCAAAAGAGATTTCTAAATTAATATGATTAATTTACCAAGGTACTTGATGAACTATGAACTATTTTGTGTAAATATTTCATTATTTTCCATTTTTCTATATAATATCCAACTTTTATTGGGCATTATATATTTTTCATCTCCAATTGAAATTTGTCTGAAGTATTTCATTTATTTTAAATAAAAGTTTTTTAACCCTTAAATGGCACACCTCAAAATAATTACATTGCTGTCACAAGGGGTTTTAGAAACCCCACGTGTTTAAACGTGTATAGTCAAGTCTGTACTGCATATTTTAGAACAAAAATGTTCCAGGATATAGGTTAACATGTCTTTTTAAAAGTCCAACTGGTTTTATAAACATTTTTTAAATATAAGATAGTTAAAAAAATTTTTGAAAAAAATGTACAAATGAGTTTTTTTACATAAAAATTCATAGCTGGCGTAATTTTTAATATTTCTAGCTAAAAATTAATTGGAATACTCTTGAAATACTATGATTTCAGAAAAAAATTACTGCGATATTTTACCTTCCAGAAAAGGTATTTATTTCCAGATTTGAACACGTAGTTTCTTGGTAAAAATCAGCACTATATTTTTTCATATTTAAACTAATTTTTATTTATAAAAATGAATTAAAAAATGTTGTACAAATGAAAAATATATAAACGTGATTAATACAAATGTTCAACAATCTTATAACATTGAAACATTATTCATCGATGCAGGCACATGTGCTGCAGAGACCTGAGCGGTGCGTGGCTGTAGATTATAAGCCATATATAAATGTAAAAAATACTACAAAATATTGAGAAATTTTTTGTTGTCACATTAAATAGTATACTTACATTAAGAATAATTAAAAACTAAACAATTTGAAAGGCAAAAATTTTTCTTCATAGACACTCTTTTACACACTACTGTCACAAGGGGTGTTCAACACCCCACGCTTTTGACAGGTCAACTTTGTACGGCTGCCGATCGAACACTAACGCTTGGCTATCTATGCCAACATACTTTCCCGTTAGTTAGTGATCCCAATAAATGCCAGATGGCCACACATATTCGATTTTTTTTAATATAGTATACTTTATTGGAGCGCAAACTTTTTTTGGGGTGTCATACACCGCAGCTGCCATTTAAGGGTTAAACTATAGATTTTAAGAAACTAATTTTTTTATCACACCACCATCATAGATGCGACTTTAGGTACTTCAAACGATATCTAAAGTAGCACTTTTCAGGATAGGCCGTAACATTTTCACTTAGGGTACAGCGTACTACAGGTGAACCTATGAGTAGTGCCGTTTTCGGGGCCGTAGGAGAGTACGATTCCTGGAAACCATAAATCCCCACTCCATACCGCTAATCGAGCGGCTGGAGTCTCGAGGATTTCATATCCTCGAGAAGTGACGTGGAGTGGGGATGGCGCTCGAGCCAGACTTAGGACAAGTGGCACTACTCGTAGCGGCACTACTTGTAGGTTCACCTGTATAAAGTAACTGATGGATTGGAGTGGCTTGTAATGAATTGGATTGAATTAAATTGAAATGTATTGGAGTGAATTGGATTGGATTGAATTAGAGTGAATTTGATTGGGTTGGAGTGGATTGAAATGAATTGGAATGGAATGCATTGGATTGGAGTGAAGTAATTTGTATTGGAATTAATTGTATTAGAATGGATTGGAAGGGATTGAAGTTAATTGGATTGGATTTTAGTGAATTGGATTGGAATTAATTGGATTTCTATGGATTGGATTGTAATGAATTGGAATGAATTGGGTAAGGGGATGAATTGTAGTGGAGTGGATTGAAATCAGTTGGAATGAGGTGTATCGGATTGGAATGAAGTGGTTTGTATTGGAATTAATTGAATTAGAATGGATTGGAGGGGATTGAAGTTAATTGGATTGGATTGCAGTGAATTGGATTGGAATTAATTGGAATGAGGTGTATTGGATTGGATAGGATGATAGTGGATTCGGGTAAAGGGGTTAGGATTGATTTGAATTGAATTAGAAAGGATTAGATTTAAATGAATTGGATTGGAGTTAATTTGATTGAAATTAATTGGATTGCCATGGATTGGATTGATATGGAATGAATTTGATTGGATGCGGTTGGAGGGGAGTCAATTGGATTGGAATTGTTTGCATTAGATGGGATTGGAATTAATTGAAATGGATTGGAGTGGAGTGGATTGGAGTGAAGCGGTTTGAATTGGAATGCATTTTTTTTAAGGGGATGGGCGTGGAGTGCTTTGAAATGAATTATAATTGAATAGAGGGGATTGAGATAAATTGGAATTGATTGGACTGGATTGAATTGAAGTGAAGTGGTTTGGGTGGGAATTAATTGGATTAAAGTGGATTGTATTGGATTACAATGAATGATATTGGATTAGAATGAATTGGATTGAATGGGAGTGGATTTGATTGGAAATGTAATGGATTGGATTAGAGGGAATTGGCATAAATTGGAATTGATTGGAGTGGATTGAATTGAAGTGAAAGGAATTGAATGGTAATGAGTTAGATTAAAGTGGATTTGAGTGGATTAAAATTAATTGGAGTGGAATGGAATGAACTGAATTGAATGGGAGTGGATTTTATTGGAAATGGATTGGATTAGAGGGGATTGCAATGAATTGAAGTGTATTGGATTGCAATGAGTTACATTGGATTGTAGGGGATGGGGATGAATTGGATTGAATTGAAGTGGATTGGAGTAAAGTGTTCTGGATGGAAATAAAATGAATTGAATTGAAATGTATTTGAATAAATTGTATTCGATAGGAGTGAATTGGATTTGAATCAAATGGATTGGAATGGATTGGAATCAATTATATTGGCACAGATTGGAATGAATTGGATCGAATTGGCGTGGATTGGAATGAATTGGATTGGAATGGATTAGAGGGGATTGAGATGAATGTAATTGGTTTGGAATGGATTGAAGTGGATTGGAATGAGTTTATTGGATTGGCATGAATTTGTCTGTATTGTAGTGGATTGGAATGAATTGGTTCGGGTGAATTAGATTCGACTGGCGTGAATTGGAATGAATTTCAATGGATTGGAGTGAACTGGTATGAATCCGAATGGATTTGATTGGATTAGAATGAATTGGAGTGGAATGGAATTGAATGGATTGGATTGAATTGGAGTGAACTTGATTGGAATGACTTGGGTTGGATTGGATTAGAGTGGATTAGGTTGTATTTTATTGGATTAGATTGTAGTAAATTGGATTGTAGAGGATTGGGATGAGTTGAGGTGGATTGGATTGAATTGGATGGAATTGGAATGAATTAGATTGGATTATATTGGAATGGGTTGGATTGAATTAAATTGGAATGCGTTGTATTGGATTGGACTGGATTGGAATTAATTTGATTAAATAGGATTGGGCACGATCGGACTGGAGTGTATTGAAATGGAATAAATATGATTAGCATGAATCGGATTAGAATGAATTGGATTGGAGAGGAATTGAATAGAATGAATAGGATTGGAATGAAATGGTTTTAAGTGGATTCAGTTGGATTGAATTGGATTTCCTGTCTAGTTTTTCGATTAGGACTCTATGCAACTTAAACTATTTGCACTTATGATAGACTGGTGTGATAAGAAATTTTGTGCGACACTCGGTTTCTGAGTAGCACTTTGCCTCGACTCCGACTCGTACTGCAACTTTCATACTGCCAAAAAAGTGCCACTTGGGGCCCTTGTATCACAAATAGCTGTTTTTCCAGGATATCAGATTTTATCAAAATATTCGACAAGGTCTACCCAAAAAGCAATATGCGACCAATCTCGGAAAATTTCATATCCAACATTTGGTCAACCAACTTACCTGACACATCCTCATCTCATGAAGGAAGGAGAAGTTGTCCCAGGAATTCACCTTCAAGAATTCAAAAGTAGACGCAGCAAATTGCTGGAAAGAATCATAAGAAATAATTCCGTATTAAAAAATCCGACTCTCACACATGTCGTGATAATTCCTTCCTCATCGACTGTCTACATGTCCGATAAAATTCCCTACGTTTTCCGGCAAAACTCGGACTTTCTATATTTTTCTGGGTGCCAAGAACCAGACAGCATTCTCTTGCTCACTGCCAAAGGAGATAATTTTTCCTCGACTATATTCATGAGAAAAAAAGACGCTCATTCTGAATTATGGGATGGGCCCAGAACAGGAGTGGAAGCTGCTGCTTCCTTGTTCGGGGTCGATCAAGCGCTTCCGGTTGGAGAATTCGAGAGGTTTTTCATCTCATTTGTGAATGAGAACAATAAAAGTATGATCTGGTACGATAGTGCCAATATTATCCAGTCGGAACTGCACAGGAAGTTGATGCAACTGATCAAAATAGCTGATAATCAAATGTTCAATTGTCCAAAGACAATGTTTCACCAGATTCGATCGATTAAATCAAAGGCGGAAATTGCTTTGATGCAGAAAAGTTGCGATATTGCTTCAGAAGCAATAGCAAAAACGATTAGTGTCTCGAGACCAGGAATGAGCGAACATCAGTTGTTTGCTACTGTTGATTATGAATCGAGAATGAGGGGGGCTGAATTTTTGGCTTATCCACCTGTTGTTGCTGGTGGGAAAAACGCTTGTACGATTCATTATATTAAGAGTAATCAAATTATCAAGGATGGAGATATGGTGCTGATGGATGCTGGTTAGTTTTATTTGTATAACGCAAGAAATTAATCAAGCAGGGTTGCTACAGGTCAGGAAATTCCATAAATTTGGGGAATTTAAAACTTAAAATTTTTTATTATTTTACTGAAAATTCATGAATTTTCTTTTTGCTTGAAAATTTTTTGTTGTAAATTCACCTATTTTGGTAGAAATCGTATCCTTTTTGTTATAAAAATCACAACTGGTTCCAAATTATTCTGTTTTTATTGAGGATTCAAATATGTTGTTAAAAAATCGTCTGTTTTTGTTGACTTCAACTGTTTTTAGTTTCTATTTTGTTGAAAATTCATCTTTTGAGGTAGAATATTAATTTTCTTGTTGACTAAATTATATTTTGGTTTAAAATTTAAATATTAAGTTGAAAATTCCTTTAAAAATTCAAATATTTAGTTGAATATTCATGTATTTTGTTAAAAATTAATCTTTTTTGGTATAAAATTAATGGTCATGGTAAAAATGAACATTTATCTGTTCTCTTTTTAGGTAAAAATATATCTTTTCTACTTGAAAATTCATGTATTTTGTTGAAATCTGGTTTTTTTAGTGGAAAATTAATCTCTCGGGTAGAAAATTGAAAGATTTGGTTCAAAATTAATTTTTTCTGAAGATTCATTATTTAAGTTAAAAATGGTTGTTTTTTAAATGGAAAACTGAACTATTACATTTTTTAAGATGATTTATCTTTTTAAAAAGAATTTAACCTTCTTGGTAGGAAAATTTAACATTTTTATTTGGAAATTAATTTTATTTACTGAAAATTTAACTATTCTATTTTTGTATAAAAATCATTTTCTTTCACTGAAATTTCATTTTTCTTTTTGAAAATTAGTTTGTTTCTTGTTGAAAATCAATATTTTTAACTGAAAATTTCACTACTCAAATTTTAGTTTAAAACTCATCCTTGTCATTTTTTTGAAAATTCATCTATTTTCATAGAAATTTAATCCTCAGATGTTTGAAAATTTAACTATTTTCTTAAATTTTATTTGAAATTAATTTTTTAACTCAAAAAATATTATATTTTTTGGTACAAATTTTCTTCCTTCGTTTAAAATTTATAACTATTTTATTAAAAATCTGTTCTTTTTTAGCTTGAAAAATTTACTTTTCAATCTGAAAATTTAACTATTCTTGTTTTCTTCTTTTGATTAAAAATTCATGCATTTTTTTGAAAAATTGTCTGATTGGTAGAAAATTTATATTTCGGGTTGAAAATACAACTTTCTGGTTATAAATTGGTTTTTATGGTTGAACAGTCATCATTTTAATAAAAAATTATTTTCATTGGTTGAACATCTAACAATATAATTTGAAATTCAGTTTTTATACAGCTAAAAACTAATTTTTTTAACCGAAAATTTAACTATTCCACTTTTTGGTTTTAAAATTCGTAATTTTATTGGAGATTTTTTTTTCTTTATTGACCGAAGAATCTTTCTTAATTAAAAGTTTATGACTTTTTTTGAAAATTCCCTTTTTTGGTTGACATTTTTTTTGGTTTATTATTCAACTCATTTATTGAAAATTTGTAGTTTTTGGTTTATTTCAACTGTTTTTGAATGAAGATTAAAGTATTTTCTAGCGGGAATATCAACTATTACACTTTTCGTTAAGAATGCATTTTTTTGTAAATCGAAGATGCATCACTTTGATTGTAAATTAATACTTGTGAACTAAAAAATTAATTCTTCCATTTTTGTTGCAACATTTATATTTTTGAGTTTAAAACTCAACTATTTGGTTGCAAATTTATATATTTTACGTAGTTTGTGGATGACATGATCCCTTATAAAATTTTCTATGGCAATTGTCACTAAAAGTATTTAAATCAAATTAAAGAACAAACTTTTTTTGCCTTAAAATTATTGATCTCCAAAGTTTAAGGTCGTTTTTATACCTAAAAATATCTGGGAAAACTCAGGTATTTTCCAAATTGTCACTTTATAGCAACCCTGCAACAATAATAAAGAATAACAAAAAAATTGTTCTTTTCCTAAAAACTTTTTTTAAATGGTACCTTGTTTATTTTTGAAGGATGTGAATATCATGGATATACATCCGACATCACGAGGACGTGGCCAACAAATGGAACATTTTCTCCACAACAGAGAGTTTTGTACGAAATTATTCTCGAGGTTCAAAAGGAAATGATTCAGAAAATGAAAGAGATGCCGACTTTGGATCAAGTCTTTCAAGAAATGTGTTTAATTCTGGGGAAAAAATTACAAGAGATCAATTTAATACCGAAAAATTTCGGCGGAGAAAAATTGGTTGCTGCGGCTTATAATTATTGTCCACATCACGTTAGTCATTATTTGGGAATGGATGTTCATGACACGGGGAAAGTTTCAAGGGGACTTACTGTTCAGCCGGGAATGATTGTCACTGTTGAACCAGGTACACATTTTAATTTTCTAAATGTATTCTACAGTTTTGGAATTTCTCATTGACTAAAGAGTTTAGATTTTCTCATATTTGTAATAAATCCGATGGTCCTTTGGGCATCTTTTTTGTGAAGGCCGAGCGCCGCCAAGCCTTATATTAAATATAAATATTATATATGTTACAAGCGAGGTATATAATCCAGGCATTACATATAATGCCTGTCCACTTCAGGTAAAGTATATAATCAAATACTTATTGCATACTATGCCTA
>NC_046665.1:109260052-109263383 GCF_010883055.1 Belonocnema kinseyi | reverse complement strand
TGGGTGAGGTGTCTAGAACGGTGACTCTGGGATACCGGGCGACCTCTCAGAGTAAACAGCCTTATCCTTGCATGCGGGGCTCTACAAGGATGGACGAACCCCCTTTCTTAGCTTCTCGTGGGAACAACAATGACAACACCAAATATAGTTGTAGTAAGTGCGGTTCAAAACAACAGAACGCGCAGGGCTCCCGACAATGGGTCGGCCAACAATGCCGACCAATGTAGAGCTGGGAGAGCCAACGAAAATGGATTCAATGCGATAGATCGACGGGATCTCGCGACCTTTGAGTGGACGGAGCGCCTGAATCACGACTTGCTAGAGTGCTACGATGCGAGTGTGGCCCCTGAACGGGGTTACATGGCACGGCTGCATGCTCTGTGGTGCGAGAAACACCCGGAGCTATCGCACTTTTCGCAGCAACGTCCGCGAAACCATGCTGAATTACTCCGAAAAAGGGGCTATGTAAGCGGAACGCCTACTCTACCACAGCTAGAACAAGCCGGCAACAGAGAAAGAGAGGCGACACTAAGACCAACCGCGAGCAGGCATCCAATAGAGGAAGAGCGATGCTTTACGACCCGGAGAAACATCAAAACCAAGGCTTCTCTCAAGCCTAAAGATCTGGCTGAAATGGATGACGAGCTTCGTGGACATTTTTCCGGAGAATCTGACCTCTGGGCTATGAATTATTGTGTGTATAATGCAGCGAGAGCTCTGGCCGATGCGAACCGTAAAACGAATCCAACGGTTGATCATAAGATCAAAAGACGAAAGCATCAACTTGCCATAAAGATAGGCTGGGAAAGACAGTACGTGTCCCGCATTCAGTGTGTGATTGACTACATCACATCAGGCAGGAATTTTACCGCCAACGTTAAGAAAGTTCGCGCGCAAACTCGGGACTCGTTATCACACACTTAACAAGTCAAAGTTGCTGACCATCAGGCAGCATATTGTTGAGAGAATACGGATACTATCTGACGCTAAGAGAAGTCTAGAGCGGAGGGAGAGGTGGGTCAGAGGAAATCAACAGTTTCTCTCTGACCCATCACGACTCTTCCAAGACCCTCCAGTTACTGTCGAACACCCACCCAAACCAGAGGAGGTCGAAGTATTTTGGAGAGAAGTCTACGAAGTAGTAAGTATTAAGAGGGATGAAGAACTATTCCGCACCAGGGCCAGATTGTATCAAAACCTTCTGGAGGAAGAAGTTTTCTTCAACCCATCAGCATTCGGCCCGTATTTTCACCTCATATTTGAAGATGGAAGAGCCGATTCCGGAGTGGTTGGTGGAAGTGCGCACAATACTCCTGCCAAAAATTAGCAACTTAGCTGACCCGAAGAATTACAGGCCAATAACTTGTCTGAACACACTTTATAAGATATTCACAGCTATCCTAAATGATAGGATTGTTCGGGCAATTGAACCTGTATGGCAAGAAATGTATGAACAACGAGGCTCAAAGAAAGGCGTAGCCGGATGTCGGGAAACCTGCTCATCGATAGATGTGTCTGCAAAGATGCAGATGCAGATGCAGGTCACCAGCGTGACCTATCGATGGCCTGGATTGATTATCGGAAAGTTTTCGATTCGACCTCCCAAGACTTGTCATCTGTCTTTTGAAAATCTGGAAGGTTCATCCGCAAATAGTTAGGTCCATAGAGAGATTGATGCCGCTTTGGAAAACCAGATTTACTATCTCATCTGGAAAAAATCGTGTGATAACTAACAAGGTCACCTTTCAGAGACAGGTTAGACAAATTCGCTAAGGTTTATTCGAAGCGAGGAAAACTTAATGGCATCCCTGAAGATCCTGAGCTCGTTGATAGAAGCGCTATACGACACCTTTGCGCTGGAGAGACTTATACATACCTGGGCGTGCCACAGAGCCGCATTCAGGATGTGACATCTATAAAGGATACTCTCCGAAGCAGATACAAACGTCTCATCCGACAGATTTGGTCTTCCGAACTGTCGGCGAGGAACAAAGTATCTGCAACGAACATGCTTGCCGTCCCGATAGTACTCTATTCATTGTGAGTAGTTCCATGGACGAAGAACGAGCTCAGATCCCTTGATATCGGGACAAGAAAGGTTATGCACATGAACAAAAGCATGCATCTTAAGTCTCCCGTTCCGCGAATGTACATCTCACGCCGTCAAGGTGGTCGCGGAATATTGAGCCTTGAATGTCTTCACAACAGGATTATTCTGGGTATAGCACATAGAGTTGCAAATGAAAGAGACCCTCTTCTTAAAATAGTCAGGAATCACGAAGAAGTGGGGAAAGGAGCGTTTCTCTACAAAGCAGCGGAGGAGGCTGCAGAAACACTTGGACATGACTTCAGTATTAGGGGTGAGAAAAATGCATCAAATATTATCTATCTCGAGTACTCACTCCTGAAAGCCCGGATTAAGAAAGCACAACAGAAAAAATTTCGTGAACAGTTCCTCGATAAGACGATGCACGGTATCTTCTACAGAAATGTGAAGGATCAGTCAATGTCTTGTGAGCTAACGTTTGTTTTCCTTAAATCGCCCGGATTGAAGTATTTTACGGAGGGTTTCAGTTTTCCATGCCTGAACATACCGTCACCACATTTTGAGCCAAGACATTCCTGATGAAAGCTGCAGGACGTGCCATGGACACCCCGAGAATTTAGCTCACATACTATCTAGTTTTCCAATTCACGCGGGAACGACGTACATTCAAAGGCACAATGCGGCACTGAGTGTTTTATTACCATCTCTGTCACTCCTATGGCATTAACCTTAATATCGCTCCTCTAAATGCTCCTAGGGAAATCGAGTCAATTGTCGGGAATGGAAAGTGCCGCATATACTGAAACTTTATATTCTCGACAATTGTTTCTGTTGCTCACTCGAGGCCTGACATGGTTCTTCTTGACTTCGAGAAGCGAACCATGTTCGTTATCGAATTTTCGGCACCAGCTGACAAAATCATCATAACCAAGAAGAATGAAAAGAAAGACAGGTATCGAGACCTTATAAGGGAGTTGCAATGATTGTACCCGGAATATTCTGTTAAACTAATCGTCCTTATCATCGGCGCTCTTGGAGGTGCCAAGCTTTCACTTGCTAATGGCCTAAAAAGCATCCCTGCGTGCCCTTGGGTCGCTCCGTGTTCTTAGGGTGCACGAGGCTTTTTCTAGATCGTCGTATTGATTCCTTTACAGACTGTAACCATCTATCTTACGGTCGTGAGACGTGGTTGTGGCTGAAATTTTACGGCGATTTCGCTGGGAGCGGGTGCAATTTTTCAGATTAGCACCCGCTCCCGGCGAAATCCTGCGGTTGTCCTTATGA
>NC_046665.1:109231234-109259952 GCF_010883055.1 Belonocnema kinseyi | reverse complement strand
CCACCCGAAGGCCACGAGATCCCGCTGATCCATCGCATTGAATCCATTTTCATTGGCTCCCCCAGCTCTAGATTGGTCGGCATTGTTGGCCGACCCATTGTCTGGAGCCCTGTTGTTTTGAACCGCACTTGCCACAACTATGTTTGGTGTTGTTATTGTTGTTCCCACGAGAAGCTAGGGAAAGGGGTTCGTCCATCCTTGTAGAGCCTCGCATGCAAGGATAAGGCTGCGTACTCTGAGAGGTCGCCCAGTATCCCAGAGTCACCGTTCTAGACACCTCACCCAGGTGCCATTTAGCTTTCGGCACGGTTTTCACACCTCCGCTTGGGGGTTAATTCCTTCGGGACCACCCCTGGACAATTGTCCGCGACTGCCTATTTATTTTTCTAACCATATTCAGCAGAAACCCTTGTTACAGGGACCCTCTGTCCGCAACCCGAGGACGCGTTCGGTGGCTTTGTCATAGGCCCTTCGGTTTGATTCTAGGGGAATCAAAACCGAACCGAATGGCTCTCCGGCGGGGAATCGAACCCCGATCTCCCGCGTGACAGGCGGGGATACTTACCACTATACTATATATATATATATATATTATGCTTGGCCGCTTCAGGCGAAGGATATAATCGAATACTTATTGAGAAATTGCCGAACATTCATAGAATTCATCACCCGTTTACTCGCTATTCATTACAACATGGCATTAAAATCCGAGATTTTGAAATTATGATGGATTAAGATTAATACAGAATAGATATAATACAACAAACTTTTAAACAATGCCGGGTAATTTAGGAAATGAACAATTTCATGTCAAATCTTGAAGTTGAACACATATTTATAAGAAAAAAGACGTTATTTAAAATTTTATTCTGAATCGTCAATATTAGGTGAATCGAGTTAAAACTTGAATTAATTATTATCTTAAACTACTTGAAAATTGGACAAAATGTTGAATATTTAAGAAAAACCAGCAAATTTCCAGCATTATTCGAAGACAATATTATTTAAAATAATGCTCAATTGCATAAAGAATTATGTTCGTCTGCTTGAATTAATTATTAGCCGACACTAATTAAAAAATTTTTAATAAGTTTAAAAATTCATAAAATCCTGACTCTACAGGGCTTTTAGAGCACATTGTAAGCTATATTTAAAGAAGAGTTTACAGAAAATCAAAACTGAATTTGTTTCACAAAGTAAGTTTCAAGATTTGTTTTTGAAAAGTAAGAAAATTTGTGAAAATGTTAAATTGGACTTTTTTTTAACTGCGTCTCACTATAAATAACTTAAAAAAACACCTCTGTTAGGTATTATATATAATGCCTAAGTATTATAAATATCGCCGAATTATATACTTTGCCTGTAACATATATATTATATTAAATTAAATACGAAACACTTCAAATCCCTAAGATTTTAATCCGAAATATATTGCATTTTCAACAAATTAATGAAATCTTCAACTACAAAAGTTTTTCTAACAAAAGAAATGAATTTTTAGCAACAAAAAAGCTCAACCAACGAATTGTCCAAAAAAATAGTTAGCCAAAAGGACGATTTTTTCGAAGACAGTTGAATCTTTAATAAAAGTTACTTTTCAACAAATAAAGATCAATTTTCAATTATGAAGGATCAAATTTCTACTATGAAAGATTAATTATTTTTAATCGAAAAGGATGAATTTTTAACAAGATAGTTGCATTTTTTACCAAAAATGATGACTTTAACAAAATGGTTGAACTGTCAGCATAGAAGGATGTATTTTCTATGAAATGGTAGAATTAAAAAAAAATTAATTCAATCAAATATTTCAATTTTCAAGACATAAAGACAATTTTTTTACAAGACAGTTGGATTTTCATCAAAAAAGTTAATTTTCAACCAAGAAAGAAGACTTTTCTACCATGAAAGGTGAATTTTCAACAAAAGAGTCAAGTTTTCAAGCCAAAAAGTCGAATTTTTTAGAAAAGAGTGGACTTTTAAATCGAAAGAGATGAATTTTTGTCCAAAAAGGTAATTTTCTATCAATAAAGATGAATTTTTATTAAGATAGTTGAATTCTCAACCGGAAAGTTGAAGTTTTAACAAATAAGAATAATTTTCTACCCAAAAAGACAAATTATTTGCAAAAAACATTAAATTTTCAACTCAAAAATTTGATTTTTCAATCAAGAAGTTTGATTTTCAATCAAAAAGTTGAACTTTCAATAAGCAAGATTAATCTTCTGCCCAAAAATTCGACTGGTCAAGAAAATTTGTGAATTTTCTATAAATTTGTTGAATTTTGAACTTATACAATATACAGGATAAATTTGCGAACAAAAATAGAATATTTACATTTTCAGATAACGAAATTATTTTTCACAATAAATGAATTTTCAATAAAGATATTAAATTTTAAACGAAAAAGATGAATTTTCGACCAAGAGGATTAATGTTCTGTCTAAGAAGACGAATTTTGAAGAAAATACAGGAATTTTCAACAAAAATATTTAACCTTAAAGCCAAAAAGACGAATCATCTACGGAAAAGTTTAACTTTCAACTTAAAATATGTTTTTTTTTAAATTAAAAAAGTTGAGTTTTCAACTATAATTATGAATCCTTAATAAAAAATCCTTTTTTTTTACAATGTAGTTCAACTTGTTAAATAATCGATTTTTCAAACAAAAAATGCTAATTCTCTACGAAGCAGTTGATATTGTTAATAATTACAGCTTTTAAAGTTAATATTTCAACCAAAACATTGCTTTTTTAACGAAGAAGATAAAATTTCTACCAAGAAAAACCAATTTTCAACAAATCACATGAGTTTTTAACCAAAAAGTTGATCTTTCAACTAAAGGAAAAAGATAATTTTTTAACCAAATACTTAAATTTTTAACAGAAAATGACAAATTTTTTCCAGATTTTTCTTAAAAATTGTTCAATTTTCAACAATAAATGTACATAATATTTGGAAATTCGCAAATGAAACAAATAACTCCCACCAATTGTACAAACTTGGCATGCTAAAAAAACCTAACGAGTAAAAAACGAACCGAGGCAATAAGAATTTTTTTTTAAGTCAGGGAATTTTTTTGTTCAGGGAAGAGTCATGGATTTTAAAAAAGTCTTGCAAAAGTCAAGGAATTTTTAAAACTTTAAGTAACAGGGAAAATGAAAAATAGTTTTTTTTAGGTAATACCTTTTTAGTTACAAATTTTATTATATGTTTGAAAATTTAACAATTCTGTTAAAAGGTCATTGTTTTTTGTCGAAAATTCAACTTTTTTGTTGAAACTTCATCTCTTTGTTTTGAAAATTTAACAATTTTGTTAAAAAAAATCATTTCTTTTGGTTGAAAATTCAATGATTTTTTTCTAAATTCTAAATTTAACTATTTAGTTAAAAATTTTTGATTGAACTTCTTTGTTTAGAAATCATTGTTTCGTTAAAGATTCATATTTTTATATGAAAATTTATCTCTTAGGTAGAAAGTTTAAAAATTTGGTTGAGAATTTATCTTTTTCAAATAAAAATTCAACTGCTTGGGTAAAAGTTGAACTGCTTCGTTGACTTTTGTTGTTGAATGAAGGTTTATATCTTTGTTTGAAAATTTATTTTTATGCTGGAAATTCACATAAGCTGGTTACAAATTCAATGTTTGTACAGAAAATTTGTCTACTGACTTGATGATTCAAAAATTTAGATGAACTTTTTTTTCTTTCATGCCTGAAAAATCATTTGTTAAAAATTCGTTGGGTTGGTTTTGAAATTAATTTTTTTTTGTGAAATTACATTTTTTGGTTGAAATGTCAACTCTTACACATTTTTATTAAGGATTTATACTTTTAGGGTGCAAATTCAATTAATTTCTTGAAAATTTAATCATTTTGTTGAAAATTCGAGACGTGTTTTTTCAAAGTAATTTTAAAAAAGTAATAATACGCGTAATAGTGGGCTTCTTTAAAATTCCACAAATTCAAGTCACCAAAGGACTTTTTTAAATTTAAGAATTAAACAATATCTTTTCCTAGGTGTCTATGTAAGTTCTAAAAATCAGTTTGCCCCTCCGGAATTTCACAATCTCGGAATTCGGATAGAAGATGACGTTCTAATACAAGATGGTGAACCCTTGGTTTTAAGTAGGAAATGCCCAAAAGAAATTCTGGATATTGAGGCCCTGGCTAAAGAAAATCAAACTTCTTAAAAAGGGTATGTTTATATATTTATTTAGAATCCTGATTGCTGTTTTTAGCATTTTCTGTTAATTGTTATCAAGTAAAAATATAAGAGTTTATTTTTATTTTTGCTGTAGAATTTAAAGTAACTTCGATTTTCTTGAAAAAAACATCTCTTTTTTGCGTAAAGATCAAAAGTTTACTCTTACCATAGTTGTTTTTGAATTTTTTAAAAAATTTTTACTGTAAGTCACTTGTATCATTTTATCTTAGATTTAATGAGAATTAAAGGCAGTATAAGAAGATTGAAATATTTTAAATATTTTTCTTTCATTAATAAGTTTAAAAATTACTTTCATATTCCCCTCGTTTCCCTTCCTAAATAATATCTCTCTTTCTTCTGTTTTCAGGAAAATTTCCCTTTTTCTTGATTTTTCGTTTAAATTTTTGTTCTGGGTAAAAATTCTACTAATTGGTGGAAAATTTAATTATTTTGGCGAAAATGCAAGAAGTAAATTTATTGTCGACAATAAATTTACTACTCTTCCTCTTAAATCGATTGACTGAAGTATTATTTTAAAATATTCTTATGCATGACTACAAAAATCAAATTTTTTCGAATAAATAGTGTAAATGAGGTTATGGTAAAACTTGAAAATTTTGTTTCATTACATATTTTGTACCGAAAGATCCTAGTTTTAGACGTTCAAAATCATTGCCAGTTGCTGATTCATATTTTTCAGACTCAACTTAAATTGAATCTATTTCAAATAAATATTTAAGAATTTTACGTAGCTAAAAAAATACAATTTTTCTGTATAAATATCTAAACATTCTAAACTAGTCTTCCATTTATCAAGTTTTAATTTAAAGTATCAAATTTCTTTATTTTAAGTTTGTTAACAAAATTATTTAAAAAAAGTGAAAAATGGGTGTTTTTTACTTAAAAATTCATAAATATAACTATAAAATAATAAATCAGATTTTTTGCTTTTAAATCAATTTGTTATTATCAAAATTGAGGAACTTTGACATGTAATACTATAAAAATACAAGAAATTGAAAAAAGAGACATATATAACTGTATTTTCATAATTATATTTTATTTAACACATCCACAGTCTGCTCTCGCATGACGCACTGCCGTAACTTATAAGCCATCTACAAAGAAAAAAAGTATGAAATAATCGAAAAAAAATATTTCACTTCACATGATATGCTTACGTTAGAAACTAAATAAAAATCAATAAAATTTCAAACAAAAAATTTGCTGAAAACTTACTTTTTCACTCACTAAGAGCACACTGGGTGTTAGAGACCCCACGATGTTTTTATCTCCACTTTCAGCAGCTGCTGCTAGTAGTCTGACGCTTCACGCAGTATGCTAAACGACTTTACTTACAGTTAGTGTCTCCAAGTAAAGCTAGATGGCGACACTTACTCAATTTTTTCGAATTAAGTATGGTTTATAAGAGTTTGAAAATTGCTTCGGGTATCGGTCACCCACAATGCTCTTTAAGGGTTAAATTTCAAGACAAAAATGTTATTCGTTATGGATCCATTTATAATTTTAAATATTTAATTATAAGCGCTTTTATATAATTTAGTTTCGCATGAATCATCAGGGTGGCGACTTAACCGGGAAATGATCGGGAATTCATTTCTAAAAAAAAAGGAATTTACTTTTGTTCTTAGCAAAATTCAGGTTTTCCTTATTTAAATAATATGGTTCAGTTTATAAAAGTGAGTAATAAACCTATTTGTTCCTGTGCAACTATCGTTTAATTCACTTAATCTAGCAAATTTAACAATTTTAGCGTGAATCCCCGATAAATTACCGCTTTCTTTTTTTTTAATAATTAAAAAGAGAAATTAACAAATAATTTATTTATTTATGTAAAATTTAGAAGAGGACCCTCTTTTAAATTTCAGATTGAGAAAGTACTTCAAGCAGTTTTGAGTTTAGAAGTAGTATTTCAGAGAAAAAATATTTCTGAATTATAAATGAAAACTTGGTTGTATTGTTCTTTGCCAATTCATTCTTTCTTATATTTAAAAATTTAACTTCTTGGTTAACAGTTAAACTCTTTTGTTAAAAAATAGTTTTTGTTGTTGAAGATTCATAATTTTTATTGAAAATTCATCTCTGTTTGAAAATGTAACTACAGTCGACGCTATTTACCTTGCCGTGGATGGAACCGTAGGGGAGTACTTTTCCTGGATACGATGTTCCCCCACTCTCGAATCTAATCTTGATGTGTTACGGATTATTGATAAACCTTTGATTAGATTTGCCATACTTGAGGTTATCCTATGTGACAAAGAAATTATCATAAGACATAAATATTATGATTTCGAAATTCTTTTATAAGCCTCATTAACAAAGCATATATCGACTTTTTGCACTTTAAAATTGCCTTAAAAGACCTAAACCATTGACCGCAATGTAAATATCGAACGGAACAATTCTCGAATGCCGAGCCATCGCGGTCGTGGTGGGGGAAGAGCTCGAGCGAGATTCAGGGGAAGCGGCAAAGTAAGTAGCGTCGACTGTCCTTTGTTGAAAATCACTCTTTTTTACTAAAAATTTATCTATTCCAGTAGAAAATCCGACTATTTTGCTGAAAATCCGTTTTTTTTGGTTAAGGTTTCGATTTTTACCAGATAATTCTACTATTCTATTTTTGGTTGAAAATTGATCTTTTTTGGATGAAAAGTCAACTGTTCGGTAAAAAACTGATTTTTTAAATTTAAAATTAAACTGTTTGTAAATTTATGTACTTTGTCGAAAATACATTATTTTTGTAGAAGATTGATCTTTACGGTTTAAAATTAATCTTTTTGATAAAAAATTAAAATATTCCAGTTAAAGCAGTCAGTATTTTAATAGAAGATTGAACTATTTTTTTGGAAAATCCGTTGCTTGTTTGTTGAAAATTAATTTTTTTAACTGAAAGTTAAACTATCCATTTTTTCTAGAAATTTAATATTCTTTAGTAGAAAATTCAAGTATTTGTTTAAAAATTAATTAATTTTGCAATTTTTTGCTCTGTTTTCCTAAAGGATGTTAGAAACTAAGAAAGGATACAATTCCAGGTGTCATGTGAGTTCCAAAAATCAACTTAAGCATTCGGAATTTTAGAATTTCCGAATTTGGAGAGAAGAGGATCTTCTCATCCCGGTAGGAGAGTAACTCTTATTGGTTTAAATCGAAAATTTTAAAAAGAAATTGAGCATAGTGAGGCCCTGAAAAAAGTGAATCTTCTTCAAAAAGTGTATGTATATACATTCATGTACAAACTACAATCGTGTAACATAAAAAACTTCATGTAAATAAATTTTTTTCCTATGAAAAGGTCTTTTTGAAAAAAACTGTATATTTATGAACAAATTTGAATCCTATAATATTCGTCATTTTTGTTCTCAAGTTGTAAAATGCTTTTTGTTATTTTTACAGTAGGTTAGTTGTATCCGTGTATTTCTTTAGAGTCAAGGAAGGTGAAATAATGAGTTTTAAATATTTTGAATAATTGTCTTTATTTTCGGTTTTCTTAGTAGCGAAGGACTAATAACGGTAGTTTATACGATTGTGGAAGGCAGATTTTTTAATTTTTTAATTTTAAACAATATTTAGAGGTGGCGCATCGTCTTTGAACTTAGTTATACCCTTACCAAGTATGGGTTTTTGTGTATAGTATTAGTAGATTTTTAGGCCCATTTCCTAGTTAATGTGTGACTGATTCCAGCCTTGCTTCGTTCAAGGTAGAAGAGATTGAACACCGCCAATAAATGAGTAGACGAGTTAACAAGTGTAACAGTTTATTAAATGAAGTACAGCACGTACTCAATCAAGCGTACACAAGGGCGGCCGGCTGCCAACTGACGAGAAGAGAAACAGGGTCGTCGTGAAGGAGTAGCCTATGCGTCGGGCGGGAACTCAGTTCCGCCATAGACTATACCAGGGCTCGCCACTTCAAGCAGGTGCTGGCTGCCACGACAAGTGTATAACTGCCACCAAGTTTTTCTGTCATTTTTTCCATTGTTTTCCAGGAATCGAGCGAAGGGTTACGGTCACGGTAAATCACGTCTCGTCGTCATTCACGCCGGGGGGTGACTTTAACTTAATAATTAACTTTAACTTTTTTACTTGAATTTATAATACAATTCATTTTCAATTTACAAAGTGAATCGAATTTGTCTGCAAATTAAAGCTTTAAAAGGTGAAAAAATTTGGAGAGTTTTGAATTAAAATTCAGAAAGAATAAAGAAAAACGACGCGCGTATGGAAACTCGTGTAACGTGTTGCGACTCACGATTGATTTATAATATAGGAATGTCGAATACACGTAAGAATTTAGCGATATATATGTATTTATAATATTAAAGCTTAAATTTAGAAACGCAGGAAGAAATATAGCTATTGAGAAATTAACTAGGTCCCTTTCCCACGTTAAAGCGAACCGTAAAAATTTACGAAGTCCGAGCAAGTCACGTCCAGCGATAAATAAACATCTGCAAATTGTAAAGTAGAGAGATTCGAAACAGACCATCCTCAGTTTTCAAACTTTTATCTTTCCCATGTAATGAAATGAGAGGAAATCTATTCTTTTACTTAAAATTGGTCCCTGGTTCTCGTTAGAGCTCATTTCTTTATTTTTATTGCTTTTCTTAAAATCTGAGACAACGTCTACGACAACCACTTAACGTACCGCCACACGTGGTTGGGATTAACTCACCCAGGGGCCTTGGCTACGCTGTTCGGCCCTTCCGGCTATGTAAGAAAAAATGGTTTCTTGTTTCAAGTTTCTCGTGTACCTCGGAAAACTGTAACCGAAGGACCTTCCCACTCCAGCGAACTATAGTGCGTGACTCATGACCTGTGGGCCCTTAGCGATAGAAAGAGAAAATTCTGTAGGGGATAGTTCCAACGACTGCGATTGTTTAAGCGGGGGTGAATCACCGCCCTCAACTCGCTGTGGCCCAGCGAAACCGCAAAACAGCAGCGGCCAATAGCACGTCCAAGGCAGATTTTCGTCGACTTTTGAATTGTTAACTTCTCTTCTGTTAGAAATTCCAAGTATAAAGGACTTAGAAGATTTTAAAGATAAAATTTCGCAGATCGGTCGCGTTCGTGATTTCACTGTGTTCGGAATTTATAACTATATGTTAGTGCGTGACTCTACAATTTAAATTCATATTTGAACAATTTTGAATAAGCTAGTTAATTTCCTTATTGTAATCATTTGTGTGCAAAGTGTTTTTCTTTTCGCTACCATCCAACTTTTTAGGAGGTCGCTTCAACGGCCGCAATGCAGCAGCGATCCCAAATGAACGAAGAACATTTTGAAAGTCGACCTCAACGTTGATTTAGAATATTCGCGGTTGCGTCGACCATCTTGCTTCAGGAGCCGACGTAACACTCGCAATGCCACCACGATCTATAGAGTGGTCATGTAGAG
This sequence comes from Belonocnema kinseyi, assembly GCF_010883055.1. Taxonomy (NCBI): domain Eukaryota; kingdom Metazoa; phylum Arthropoda; class Insecta; order Hymenoptera; family Cynipidae; genus Belonocnema; species Belonocnema kinseyi. The sequence goes on along the minus strand of NC_046665.1, from coordinate 109,250,331 downwards.
TCGAAACTCATGATATAGAATAGTGAAATGTTAGAAAGCCTACAGTACTCCCCCCTGAGTGACAACGATATTGGAGAGTTGAGACTCACGAAATACAATAGTTTCATAAAACCCTTAGACCATCATAGAGTTACGATTAATGAAGTTCATGGGAATTCCATTGATTATTTTTTTGTATACGAGTACATATTAATTTGCGACTAGAGAAGTATAAACATTTTCGCTGAAATAATGGCTCGTTAAAGTGTATAATAATTTTATTTGCTCAGATTGGTGTTTTACGCTTATTATCTAATATCACCTTAAAAGCAAGGATTGATAAATTAAATAGCGTGGTACATTTGAAGAGATATCCTTGCCAGGTAAACGGTTTGCGCAGTATATATACATATTGGTTAAGAGTACGCTTAAAAGTTTTGTTAAAGAAGGATAGATCTCTGTTGAGCAAATATTAAAATATCAGTCTTCAATATAGATACTGGTAATTTCCATTTAAACGTAAACATTCAGATAATCTATACATACGACAATTTGCAGCAATAATTCAAACAATTAGTAATTATGAACTGTACAATAACACATTTTTCTAGCATGTTGCGATTGATGCGATTATCGCCCTAATCAATCGGGTATATTGAAAATGACATTTTTACGAACGTATGTTCGAAGTGGTGGAATCACGTTACTAGCGTTACCTGCGCTGTTGGTTAACAGAGTGGTCGGGTCGATGTCGTCGTGCGTTAAATGCGCAGGTTTATTACTATCAACCGAGACTTCGCGAGGTGTGCCTTTGACATCTATTTCATAAACCCTGTCCGAAGTTCTATTAATGATTTTATGTATGCCCGTATATGGCCGTTCGAGAGATTTCCTAGTGCCGAGGCGTAGGAAGACATGAGTAAAAGGTTTGAGTTCTTTATAAAGAAAAGGTTTTATTTTATATTTCTGAGCCACGGGAATTGGTTTAACCTTGTGCATATGTTCGCGGAATTCTTCCAGGAAGATATGCGGATCCGGCGTGAAATTATTGGATAAGAAGAATTCTCCCGGGATGCAGAGAATAGTACCAAACGTGATCTCTGCCGGAAATGCACCGACGTCCAGAATGTTGGACCTCAAACCGAACATTACGATCGATAGTGACCGGGAACATTCGCTGTCCGCGTGGCACATTAGGGCTGCTTTCAGGGATCTATGCCAAAGTTCTATCGTGCCGTTGGATGCGGGATGATAGGTAGTTGTCCTGATGCGATTACAGCCAATCGTGTTAAGTAGGGCTTTAAACAGTTGTGATTCAAACTGTGCGCCGTGGTGGGTAGTTATTGTCTCTGGGGCTACAAACTTTTTTGTGCATCAATTAAATCAAATATAATTTCGTAAAAACTAATCAATAGTTTGACTTAACAAATTTATCTGAACAGCATATTCATCGGTGCTTTCGCCAATCCCCATTACGGACGAGGAAGGTTTTTACCTTCGGTGGAAGAACTCGGCCGTTTAATTAATTATACAATTAAAATAAATGAAAAATAATTGAACCACTTATATTTTTAAATTCAAAAAAATGTTTTGTTTGCGCCATAATAGCTCAAGATCGTTACAGAAAAACTTTTTGGTGTCGTGGGATTTCGGGTGGAAATTGAACGCTGCCCGAAAGAAGAAGACGATCTGGATAGTCGGCGGAGGATTTCGGGTGGAAATCGGACGAAGCCCGAGGGAAGATTTTTTACTTTAGTGAGGAAAAAGGATCAGCAGGATGGAAGATAGCCGTGAGTACCTCCTCTACGTTTTTTCCATGGGTTTTTGACCGAGAGGCTAGTGGTACCACTAATTACCGAGGACTCGTAGGCGGTGCTTGGAAGAGATCACGGATCATCCGTCACCTTCACTGCAGGCTTTTGACGATGAAAGGGCAGCAAACAAGTACAAGAATTAGAAGGGACTAGCATAGAACCGAAGAGGCTAGCTTGTAAAAGTTACCTTATTTTTTCCAGTGATAAAGCAGTGTGGGGACGTGCATGTGTATGAGTGAAAAAGTTAAAGTCCTTAAATTATTATTTGCTAGCCAATCCATCGAGACCATCGCAAAGTAAGTCAGTTCGAAAATTTTATATTGTTAAACCTTGTCTCTCTCTATGAATCTATTGGGTTAGATTGATTATAGTATACATAAATAAAAATATAAATAAACTTTAGTGTAGTTAGTGATTTAATAAGTTTTTGGGAATTGAAAAAAATATATAAACAAAAAAGGCAGACCAAGGCCAAATTGCAAACTATGGGGCTGCGAGTGCAAACGGCGCTGCTGACGTCGGCGATGGCAATAGCGTAAACAATGGTTACGTCCACCCAGATCCATGCAATACAGCCCCCAATGGCAGTCACAGCTGTCCGTACCCTAATATAGGAAATGCAGGGAATAAATTTAAATAACTCTGCACCGGGGTCTTCTCGAATTAGGTCGGATGGATCACAGGCCCATATATCAGGATATTTTCCACCAGGAGTAAACCTAGATGAGTCCGGGTTATTTACCTTGCCGGCACCTGAGCCCCAATACCCTATCCCTTTCAAAGCTGCCTTCGTATTTTTGCCGAAGTTTTTTTATCGGAAAAATATTCCGTAAAGTCGGTTTATTAGGGACTGTATTTACGCTCGCAACTGAATTTCAAGTAGGGATAGACAACATCCGTTTTCAATAATTAGGTCTTGAATATCCGGAAGCGCTTATAATGCATTATTAGATAGAGAGATATATACCCTTGAAGAATTGCTGAGGCACTTAAAGGACATTTTCACACAGAACAGGAACCTTAGTCAGCTTGACTCCCTTTTGGCGAGAGTAGCTCAAAAGTTTAATGAAACCGTGCAGGATTATGGGGACCGGGTTAGCGATTTATTGAAGAATATCATGGAGTTGATTGAGGAGAAAAACGGGGTTGAACATGCCACCCCTATGATTAAATCGACTAGAGGAACGGTATGTGAAAATTTTATTATGGGGTTAGACCCGAGAATGGTGTTAAAGGTTAGGATGGAGAAGCCGCAATCTCTTCAGGAAGCGATTTTAGTAGCTAGGTCGGTTGAATGGGAGGTTAAATATACTAAAGAATTATGTGAAAAAAGAGAGGCTGAAAAGAATGATAAAAATGAGGGGGCAACGTCAAATAGGGGTAGATCGTACCAGGGAAATCGCTTCAGTCCCTATAAGGGGAATGCAAGGGTACATGAATTGACAACCGGGAGAGGAAAAGTTAATGAGGGATCAAATATAAACGGACAAGGATTACAGGGAGGTTTTAGAGGAGGTGGAACCGTTGGAGAGTGAGGAGAGAGAGGCGGTCAGCGAGGGACTCCGTCACAAGTGATCTGTCGCCGTTGTCGCGTGTCGGGTTAGTTTGAAAGGGGTTGTGCTGTGGCCGCCCCTCAACTTTCTATGGTTTGTCGTGAGTGTTCCAAGTCTGGGTATGAAGCGAGAGATTGCCCGAATTGTGGCTCCCCTCCCCTCTGCTTAAGGTGTCAACAGCCGGGGCATTTTGCACGAGACTGCACTCAGATAGAAAGACTGGTAGCAGGTGGGAAATTCTGTAAATACTGTAAAGCAAGCGATCTCATAATAAATGACTGCGACAAATTAGCAAAAAGAATCGAAGAAAATAAACAAAATCAAAAAAGCTCTTTAAACAGGCAATAAGTTCGTTGGAATGTTGTGACGACGAACTTCCTTCAGAAATTATACCTGATAGGCGTATTTTATTAGCATGGGATTTGGAAAGGAAGGCAAAATCACCCAGGGTTGAATTGTTCGCAGAGGAATTAGTGGATGGAAATGGGATATTTTTAATCGATTCAGGCGCTGAATTGAACATAGTTCATGAAGAAAAATTAAAGGGTTTTGTGAAAGTTAATGAAAAGCTTAAATTTATTCTGTGCGGAATTGGTGGGAAATCAGTTTATACACTGGGTGAGGTATCCAGAAATAAAAGATGGTTATCTACAACTAGTAGATTTAGGCCCAAGAATATTTTTGGGGGAGGTCTTAGTTCGCGTGAAGGAAAATCAGGTTAGTTTCTATTGCATAAATATTATTACTAGGGACGTGTTCCTTACCCTGCCTCCACTAATTCTAGAGGAATTTGAAATACAGAATATAAAAACCCAAGGCTGCTAGGAAAGAAAAATTTTCAAGTGCTTCTACCCCTAAGGAAGATCGGCTGAATTGATTAATAGATGCCTTAAATTTGTCGGACATGAATAAATTGGAAAGAGGATCCTTACTCTCTATACTAAGCAAATATTAGCAAAAGTTTTATTTAAAAGGTGATCAACTAGGAACTACTAGTGTTCTCAAGCATCGAGTAAATTTGACAGACGATATACCTATTACAAAAAAGGGGTATCGTTACCCACCAGTACATAAGGAAGTAATTAGTGAAGAGACTAAGGATTTGCTCGAAAATAAATCAATCTCACCCTCGTTTTCACCGTATAATTCACCTGCTTGGGTGGTACCGAAAAAACCTGATACGCAAGGCAATACAAGATGGCGTATGGTGATTAATTATAGGGCCTTGAATGAAAAAACTGTCGGAGATGCATATTTGCTTCCGTACATAATAGACATTTTAGATCAGCTGGGAGGTGCAAAATATTTTACGGTTTTGGACCTCGCAGCTAGATTTCATCAAATAGAGGTTGAGCCGAGTGACCGGCATAATACCGCGTTTTCCACCCCTTTTGGCAATTATGAATTTAATAGGATGCCTTTTGGGATGAAAAATGCACCTGCCACTTTTCAAAGATTGATGGACAGGGTCCTATCGGGTTTACAGGGTATTGCATTATTCGTATACATGGATGATATTATTGTTTATGCAAAGTCGTTGAAAGAACATAATGAGAAATTAGAAAAATTATTGGGCCGCTTAAAAACTGCGCATCTTGTTTTACAACCGGAAAAATGCAAATTTTAACGTAAGGAAATAGGTTATTAGGGACATATTATTACTCAAGAGGGAGTAAAGCCTGATACCAGGAAATTAATAGCTGTTTGCATTTTCCTGTACCGAAATGTCGAAAGAATGTGAAACAATTTTTAGGGCTTGCTAGGCGTTTTGTGCCCGGATTTGCGCTGATAGCTGAACCTCTTAATAATTTCTTAAAAAAGGACATTACCTTTAAGTGGACGTAAGAGGCACTGGTTTCATTTAATTAGTTGAAGCGAATTCTTTGCTCAGAACAATTGTTACAATATCCGGATTTTAGCCGCCCATTTATAGTAACTGTTAATGCATCTGATTTTGCAATGGGCGCTGTATTAAGCCAGGGTCCAAGAGGTAAGCATTTACCCATTGTATATGCCCCTCATGCGTTGCAGGGAGCCCAGCTGAGGTATAACGTCACGGAAAAGGAATAACTCGCTGTAATATTCGCTGATATTCAATTTAGACCGTATATTTATGGAAGGAAATTCATTTTAGTTACGGATCATCGTCCTTTAGTATCGTTGCATCAGGTAAATGATCTTACTTTAGGTTCTAAATTGGCAAGATAGATGTTAAAGTTGCGGGAATACAAGTTTGAAGTCATTCATAAACCTGGGCGAGTTAATCCAAATGCCGACGCATTGAGACGGAATCCTGTTAAAGAATTTGAGCAGGTAAACAATGAGGAGATTGATTCAGATACCTCTGACGTGATTGATCGGGATGTTGAAAAAGTGCACGTTCTTACGCATCCCGAGAAATCACCGAAAGAGGATGAGGTCTGGTGTCATGAGTTTCCTGTAGAAAGGTTATTTATAAGTTTAGGCAAAGAAGATGGTATAAATTCCAACGATTGATCCCGACTTTGGTATAATTTTGGATGGAAGTGGTATATATTTCACGACTGATCTAGATATTGGTGAAATTGTAGCTGATGGTGGTATAAATTCCACGAGGGATGCTGATTTTTAAAGAATTGTTGTCGAAGATTGTATAAATTCCACGGTTGGCTTTAATTTTTTTGAGATTATTTTTCGAAATGGTATCAATTTAGTTGATTGTGTGAATAATCATAGGGGCACTCAGACAGGTGGTATTAATTCCACGAGAGACTCGGACATTAATGAAAATGTTAGCGAGGTTAAAAAGGATCTTGGGGAAGCGGGCTGCCAAAGTACTAAAGAAAAGAAGTTACTAAAAACTTTCCTTGTAAATAAGGACAGTGTCAATTGAAGGGACTTGTCATGTCAAGGAAAATTAAAAAGGGCTAGGAATGATGACGTGAGTAATTCGCCACAAGAGGAGTCTGGAACTCTGGTGGGAAAGGCTCATATCAGGTCTGAAAATGTTGCTGGGTCAACCTATGCCCTGATTGATGATATAGGAAGGCCGCCACTTTTTAAGTCGGGGTCTCTTTCGGGGAAAGTCTACAGCAGGTCTACGGAGTTAAAAATAACTCCTGCTAGTGATAAAGACGAGCCGCCGGAAGGAGAGTCTGAACTCAACCGGGGAAGGTCTTGCGTAAATCAGTTGAAAAAGGAAACCTTAAAACGTGCGCACTCGGGTCAAATAAGGCACAGGCAACCCCAGATCAATATTATAATAATGACGATAATGAACTGCTTGATGAGTATTGTAAAATGACCATGATGGGCGAGTTGAACATGATTAGAATAATGGAGGGAGTTGAGGGAGAGAAACCTGGCGCCGCTGTTTTAATACCCATCCAGGGGAGGGTACTGTGACAGCAAGGAATCTTCTCAACCCTTGGTTTAAAAATAGCAGGGATAAATTGTGGATGCGAGGTGATCATTTGGTGAACTTTATGAGTTGTGACCGTATTCTTATTACCTTTGTAGGTCGAGAATTAATTAGTAATTCAATTATTAAATTATCCGATCCTAAAAACGAAAAGTTTCAAGTAGGCCATGTTGTTTAATTGAATTATAATAAAAACTTCGTTTTTAGTTTAAATGTTAAAGAGAAATTTGATAGTAAAATATATACAATTAATATTGAATCTGCAATATCAACTTTAAAAGATGCGGTACTCGAACATAAAATAAAAAGTTTCAGTATTTCACGGAAGGGTAATGGGTTTGATATACTACCTTGGAACACGATAGAAATATTATTTAAAACTTCTTTCGGAAAAGAGGATTATATTATTAGAGTATGCATAGGTGAAGTTACAATTCCACCTGAAGATCAAAGATCCCAAATTATTAGAGAATGTCATGACTCTGAGACCGGAGGTCATAAAGGAGTATTCAAAACATTGGAAAGGGTTGAAGAACGTTTCTTTTGGAAGGGCGTAAAGGAGGATGCTCGAAATTATGTAAAATCGCGTGATTCTTTCCAGAAGAAAAAGTTAGTGCGAGTAAAAACCAAATTGCCAATGTGTATAACTGTTACACCTGTAAGAGTTTTGGAAAAATTACAAATTGATTTAGTGGGCCCTTTACCGAAATCTGACAATGGAAATGAATACATGATGACTTGGTAAGATTGTCTTTCTAAATATTCAGGTACCATCCCTTTATCTAAAATAGATGCCCCAACAATAGCGTCATTGTTTGCTGAACATTTTATTTGCCGGTTTGGGTGTCTCAAATTTACTCAAACGGATCAGGAACATCAATTTATGAGTGAAATAATGGCCGGTTTTGTCAAATTATTTAAAATTAAACAATATAAATCATCGACTTACCATCCTCAATCCTTGGGAACACTAGAACGAAGCCATTATACTTTTGTAGAATATCTTCGGCATTATTGCGAAGAAACGATTTAGGACCTGTGACTGCCTAACGCAATGTTCTCATTTAATACCTCGGTCCACGAAGCTACGCGTATTACTTCTCATGAGATTGTATTCGGCAGGAAAGCAGTATTTCCTTCCGACTTCGCTGAGGAAGAGGTCACGCTGACCTTTGTAAAATTGGTTGATGATATTTTAAATAGACTAATTGCAACCGAATCAATGGTCCATTGTCAACTGGAAGCTGCAAAAAAACGTTGTAAAAAATATTATGATCGCAAAATTAACAAAATGAATTTTAAAGAGGGACAATATGTCTATTTGTTGAACGAAAAAGGGCTAATAAATTAGGAGACCATTATGAAGGTCCTTATAAAATTACCAGAGTAGTCACCGACTATAACGTGGAGATCCTGAAGAATTATGGAACAACATCCGTTGTCCATATGAACCGCATAAAACAGGCGTTTTTGCGATATAACCCCTAAAAAATATCGATAATAATAAGAAATAGGAAAAGTCATATTTGAAATATTAAAGACATGCGAATTTAAAAAGGGAGGTTTCAAAACTTTTTAGAAAATTTTATTGACGCAATTTTTTTGAAAAATTTTAATTAAATAAATTCTTTTAATTAATATAAAGATAAAATTTAAGAAGTGAAAAAAAGAAGAGACAAAAAGGGGTGCAAGATAATTATAGTTCCGCATTGTATTATTATGAGTGCTGTTAATGCTGTTAATTTCATTAATAAAGATTTAAATTTAAACTCAGGATGGTAAGCAATGTAATTAAAGTTTTTTTCTTTAATTGAATTTGCATCATAATCTTCCTATAAAAGAAAACAAAAAAAGAAAAGGGAAATTTTTGTAAAACTGAAAGGGTGCCCGAAGAAATTATGAAGGAAAATTAAATAAAATTCTTGGAAAGTCGTTTTATGATTTTGGAACTACCACGAAATTACGTGGGTCAAATAAGGTTGAAAAGTATTCCTTAGAGAGTTCAAGTGCACCCAGGGATGGCGTAAATCGTAGGGAGACGGAAGGGGACGAACATGGAAACTTGGGTGCGAATGGAAGGAAAATGAGACGGAGAGAAAAAACGCTTATGAAAGAAAAAGAAGGTCGCACGGGCGAGTTGAGACCGAGGCAGAAAAGAACGAAGCGCGATGGAGCGGGTGAGTAAGGGAGAACAAGTGCAAGCCGTTGGGATTCCCTCATATACCGCGTGGTCTTTGTTTTAGTTTGTAAAAGATAAAGAATCGAAATAGGAAAGTTAAGGAAATTTTTTTTTTAAATTAAAAGGGGAATAATTATTTGTTGTTAGGTAGCTTTGGTCACGGTAGATGATTGAGGTGTGCAAAGTGTGAAGGCGGTGGGAAGCTGCCTGACCACAAATTTTCATGTAATGAAACATAAGGAGTAATGATCCTCGGAATTGAGTCCCGGTTAGGGTCCGCGTGTCTGAGAGCAAGGGTTAAAACCCAATGGACAAATATGCATTTTGATTTCACATTTGATTTTGTTTTATTTTATTTTATATCATATCATCTTTATTTTCATATTTTAAGAAAAGGAGAAATAAGGATTAAATTTAAATGCAAATAATTTTATATTTTGTTTTAATCTTTTAATAGAACAATTATAAAAATAATTTTATTTTATTTTAAGCTTTAATGGAGCAATTATAAAAATTAATTCAATTTAAAATAGTTGGTTTTGGAGGTTTCTTTTATTACGCCAATCACATTGAGCTGTTGCGGAATACAAAAAAGGGAGAGCTTTGACTCAATTCCAGATACGAAGTACTTTAAATATAGACAAAAGCGTTCAAGGAGAGAAGGGGGCCAATTTAATGTAAATTAATAATAATAAAAGAATGGGGCTCCACCTGTAGATTAGCAGGATGAGTATTTAGATTAGCCGTTCGCATTAATATTGGATTTAATAAAAATTTGAGTCTTATTTACTAATTACCTAATAAGTTTATTTCTTTCCAGTTTAATCATAATTTTAGGATTATGTTTTATTGATTTGGAATTTTTCCCCTTACAAAAAATATATATAATAATAATATGTTGATGTCGCAACATCAACTTGCGTTGATGTCGCGGTAGGACTTGAGCTCTCCTCTCATGGTTACATGCAGGGTTCCCTATGCAAAATAGGCTGATAACGAAGAGGAGAGGGATTAAGTAGAACACCAAAACCCGTCAAAGAAAAATGGAGAATATATTAAAGATTTTGAAACATGGAGGAATGTAAATAAAAATGGAAAATGGAGATTATATTAAAGATTTTGAAACGCTTGTTGCTTCCCAAAGATCGTCGGGGCGCCCCTGGAGCCACAGCTGGGGACCACAGCATGCGAGACGGTGGGGATGGTGAGACCAGCAAGAACATCTGCGACAAACGGTAAGCAGTGGAAATAAACTGTACCTGCTAAGGATGCTTTGACTAGCGCTAGCTATTTGTAGCCAACTATCTCGACAGAAATATCGTGGGAGAGCGTCAATTGGGATACCACAATGAAAGAGAAATTTGTGCGTCTCTATTACGAATGTGCGAAGTTTGAAACAAAAATCGAAAAAGGATACAATTTCAGAACCAAATTTACTGCAAAGTATCGTTATATACTTAGCAATGGAGATAAAACAACAGGTTGATTTGGCGTGGAAAAACGACAGCAATGAACATCGGTTAGAGAAAGCCACGTCAAACGGTCAAGCAGCAGCAATTGATGTTCTTCCTCAACATATTGATGAATCAACATCACCACATCCTCCAGAGGTGGATGACCTTATACAACAAGAGGCAGAAGCAGAGATTTAGCAACCAAAAAAGCGACCAAAATGGACATATTATATGAACAGAGATGTTACGCGCCTTTATTTTTTGGCAGAGAAATGTGGGCAAAGTGTGAGGAGAGAACATCATAGACTCTTCTTACTTAAATACCTAGAGCTAGCCACAAAAATAAATAAGCAGAATCTGGCAGATCAAAAACGCTCATATTTGTAAACAGACTGCTTTCGGCTGTTGAAATAGCTGCTATCAAAATGGAAGTGGAACAGCAGCTTCATATTAATTAGCTCGCTTTGGAAGATGTGGATAACGAAGACTTGATTGATGCTGAAGGCATAGGTGCTAGGGATAATAAACATCATGCACCGGGTCCATTAGAACCACATCCGGATATTACTAACGATGATGTGGATAGGGAAATCTCAGAAAAACTACAGCACCAGGAAAGGAATTTTGGTCATTCTTTACTTGAGTTCAGATATGTAGAACCAACACTAAGGCATTCTCAGCCCAAAATGAACATCACAAATGATCTGCGTGCACTAATATCACATCTCGACAGCAAGGTTTTTACCTACGAATTTGAACGTAGCATAAACTGCGTTAGAGGTGCAAACTCTTGTATACTGTGCAGCTGTGGCAACCGTTAGATCGTTGGGCCGGAAAACTAGGCCTGCAAATGCAGTTTTTGTCCCAGAAAGAGATCGAGATCCACCATGGAAGATCAGTTTGGATATGGATGTCAGCAATGTAAGGTGCAAATTGTACCGTCGGTACAAGAAAAGTAATGCACCAAGGCAACAAAATCAAAACTTTTAGACAGATGAAAGAAGGTTCCATCATGAACTGAGAGCAAAGCCAAATAACCACCAAGGCATCGAAGTCCCTGAATTGGAAGATATGACTAACTACTGGTCAGGTGTTTGGGAAAAAATGAAAAGATGCAATTTGGATACTGCGTGATTCAAACTGGAGGAAGTAAGGGCAAACAATAGCCCTGAAATGCATCTGACAAACATCACAGCTTTGAACGTTTCAGCGGTCTCGAAAAGGGCAAGTAATTGGAAAGCTCCAGGTCCGGACATGGTGCACAACTTCTGGTACAAGTACCTGACGAGTGTGCATCTTGCGTTGGCGAGGTGTTTTCAGAAGATCACTGAACACTCAGATCTGATGCCAGGTTTTATGCTCCAAGATACTACGTATATGATACCAAAAAAACCAGACGCTCAAAATCCATCTGACTTTCGACAGATAGCCTGTCTTCCAACAATTTATAAATGTCTTACAGCTATCATTGCACATATGGTATATTCTCATTGCGACGAGAATGACATTCTTACAGAAGAACAAAAAGGATGTTGTAAAAACTGACGAGGCTGTGAAGATTTAGTCACTATAGACGCTGTTGCCATGACTCAAGCTCGTAAGCATCAAAGGAACTTACACATGGCATACATTGACTACAAGCAAGCGTTTCCTTCCGTGCAGCATGACTATTTGCTTGAAGTCTTAAACCTTTACAAAATCTGCCCACGCATTATTGACTTTTTAAGCCATGCGATGAAGTTCTGGGGTACAAGAATAGAGTATTTTGATCATGGACAACCAAGGATAACTGGATCAATATGCTTTACGACGGGTATATTTCAAGGAGACCCCTTCAGCGCACTGTGGGGAATCAGGGACCGCAGAGTTATTGAACGAATTCGAAAATGACATCGAGGCAATGACTGCAGGCAAATCATATAAATATCTGGGTATTCTTGAATCTAAGGGTATTCAACATACGATAGTTAAGACAAGCCTAACGACTGCCTTCACTACGAGACTGAGATTAATTATGAAGAGTTTTCTCAACTCGGCAAACAAAATCATGGCTATCAACACATATGCGATCCCTGTCCTCACGTACTCCTTCGGGCTCATAAAATGGTCTAACACCGACCTTGAAAAGTTAAACAGAATTGTTCGCGTAGAAATAACGAAGCTCCGAATGCACCACAGAAATTTAGCGATTGAAAGGGTAGTTCTACCACGACATTTTGGGGGTAGGGGCGTTGTAGATGTCAAAAAATGGTGTAAGTCACAATTTATACAGTTGCGAGACTATTTTAACAGAAAACCAAATGTAGCGTTTTACAGTATCATCTGTGAAGTGGATCTTAAATACACGCCCTTAAATTTGTCCTCAGATGGGGCCTTGAATATCATGGCAGAAACCATAAAGGAATTAGAAATACAATGGAGGCAGAAAGTCATCCATGGCGAGCACCCCAACACGTTAGATCAAAATGAGGTGGATAGTGAGGCATCTAATATTTGGCTAAGGAAGGGTGTTCTGTATCCAGAAACGGAAGCATTCGTCATTGCATTACAGGACAAGGTTGTCAGCACCAAGAATTATCGCAAACACGTGATGCATCAAGACGTGGTTGATCGGTGCCGAATATGTGGAGATACCAACGAATTCATCGAGCACATTATTGATGGCTGTCGCGTAATAGCTCAGAGAGAATATACGCACAGACATAATGATGTAGTGGGCATTATACATCAACAACTTGCTCTAAACCTAGGACTCTTAAAATAATGGACGCCCTTCTAGAGATACATTTCAATGCCCGTTTTAGAAAGCGAAGATGACATCTTATATCGGGATGTTACTATCTAAACGGATCATTACATCCTGACCAATCGACCTGACATCATGATGCGAGAAAAAATGGTGGAAGAGTCTACATCATCGACATTGCTTGTCTGCTTAACTGAAATTTGCAGTCAACCTATACAACCAATATCCACAAGTATAGCGAGTTAAGGCATGCAGTAAGGACCATATGGAGGAATGTGAATCATGCATCTAGTCATTCCATTGTGATTTCGGCTACAGGCAATGTGCACGCAAGATGCACTGAATATCTTTAACATTTAGGAGTCAGTAGGGTATTGGTAGCAGCTCAGAAGGCGGTTTTATTAAACACCTGTCGCATTGTAAGAAATTTTCTTGATCATCAGAAAGCGAGCGACTAAAAACCGGTGGAATGGCAGATGGTAGCTATAAGAAAGCATCCAGAGGTGACTGTTGTCACCTCCAACGCTGGTGGCCGTTCGTAATTGATACCTACAACATCATCGCATGAGGTATCAATAATCGCATTAAATTATTTGAATTAACTTATAATATTCTAATCTCATCAGTACACTTGACATTTAAAGGGTAAAAGGGATTTTCAAAGGGTGAAAGGGACATTTCAAAAGGTAAAAGGAACATTTTAAAGGGTAAAAGGGACATTTAATTGGGCAAAATTGAACCATTTAATGAACATTACCGAGACTTTAGTATGATTAAATGGATCTACATTTTATTATGAATTTAATTTTGATTTTGAAACTTATTTTCAATTTTGATTTAGGAAATCCTGTGGGACATGATATGCAAAGTAAACATTTATGGAATGGGGAGAACCTGTTTGGCTTCTTCCTTTACAATGGTTTAGGAAGGCATATTGTGTGAGAGATACTTATAGTAATGAGATGGGGTTATTAATGTTAAATTATTAGAGGTACTTACCCAAGTTAGAAGAAGGTGATATAGGATGCTATCATTGTAAAAATTATATTCGTCTGTGAAGTTTTCATTGCAACTTAAATACTGTAGGAACCACCCGCGTTATAATCGCGAATTTTTTATAAGGGAGGAGGTGTGACAGTCGGTGATCGTCCCTTTATGTTGAAGCCGTCCGCAAGAGGCAGCACCTCCCAGGCGATCAAATTTTGAAATTTAAAAATGAAATTTGTAAGAAGCAATTATTTTTGAAATAACAAGAAATTAGAAATTCGAGTTTGAAATAAAAATAAAATTGGGATAGAGAAAGAAAGAGAGAGACTTGGTATTGCGGAAATGCGAACTGACTTTATAATGTAAGGAATTTTATATATTGCGTTGTATTTTACTTTGATACGTTGCACGTGTTTTGAAAAATATGTTTTATTTCAGGTCTGTTTTTCTGAGTTAGGTTTCAATGCGGAAGTATATGGTTTGAACGTGATTTAGTTTCGAAACCAAAAGCAAATTTGTTTGAAAGGGTAGATAGGCATGATGAAATGTAGCTCCAAGATCTTGTTTTCAACGGAGGTTTTTACCTTCGGTGGAACAACTCGGCCCTTTAATTAATTATATAATTAAAACAAATGAAAAATAATTGAACAACTTATATTTTTAAATTCACATTATTTTCTCGTTCGCGCCATTATAGCTCGAGACCATTACAATTTGCAGATGCTTGGTTAGCGTATTGTAAAAGCTGAAAATTTCGTTAAGTGAAGAGTGGATCGTTAAAGTGCAACCTCAGATCTTTTCATTGAAAATGAAAGTTTAAATAACGCAGAAATAAGAGTGGGACGATGGTCGTGGGGGCTAAAGCGTAGGCTTTGGACCCACTCCTTCGGCTTGCGGGTTCGATTCCCGCCTCGCACTCTGGAAGAGTCTCGGTGGCCCATGCGGTGAACACTAGCCTAGCAAGGGAGTTGTTCATCTCCGGAGAGTCGTGGGACCGGTACCTCTAGAGAAAAAGGTTTTCTCTAAGTACTTAAGGCTGTTGCTATTGGTGGTTCGGAACCCACCTTAAACTGTAGGTCCCCCTTCCACCACCAAGTAAGTGTGTGGAGGGTGTGTAAAGGAATAGAGAAGGTGTAAGAAAAAATGTAAACCCTTAGGGGACACATTAGAAAAAAGAAAAAACTGAACTGAATAACGCAGAAATTCTTTCGGGAAATGTTAATAAATATTGAAGGACCGTTTGTGGCCTTGCAAAGAGTTAGGGGAAGAAAAAAGTTCATTTATGAAAATAATGATTTTCGACGGATGCATTTAGACTTTACAGCTAAAGTTTGACTTTTAGCTTTCTCTGTCAGTAATCATGCAATCTATTTTACCCACAGACTCGTAGAAGTTCAAAGTTGTCTACTCGCTGCGATAGTGCTGCTTTGAGACAGCTGATACGTATGTTAGATCAAATTAGTTTATTTGCAGTTCAAGTGCAAACATTAGTTTTTGCATTATTTGTGCATAATATTCGTGAGCGATTTTTGCTTTTTTCTCCCACAAGCCAAACCCAAGAACAGCTCTTTCGAAGCAAGCGAGTAAGGGGTTCAGCAATAGTAGCCAAATTTGGTATAAATCTACGATACCAGGATGCAGAGTCCAGAAATCTTCGTAGTTGCCTAACGTTCCTTGGGGCTGGGTACTCAATTACTGGAGCTGATTTTTCTGGATCTATGTTGACCCCCTCGCTATTGATGAGGTAACCTAAATATCTTATTTCGATCCGAAAGAATAGGGGGAGTTCGTAAAACCAAGCGGCATACAAGTATAATGAAAATGACCGCGGCCCGGTACTAAAAATGCGGTAATCTCCTTACTTTTATTTTGAAGGGGTATTTGGTGGTACGCCATTTTAAGATCTAGTGTTAATATATAGTTGGCCTCCGCTAACCTGTCTAAAATGTTTGAAATAGATGGTAACGGATAAGCGTCCTTTTTGGTACACCTATTAACGGCCCTATAATCTACACAAAGTCTATAAGAACCATTAGGTTTTCTGACCATCACAGGTGGCGACGCCCAAAGACTATCTGACGGTTCCACTAATCCTTCTTCTAATAGACTATCAAGAATTTTGTGGAGTTCCGTCCAAACCGCGGGAGATCTGCGGTACCCCTTCTGTTTAATAGGTGCATGATCACCCACATCGATTTTATGTTCGTCTAGGTTTATTTTACCTAATTTCAACGGCTTATGGGCTTTATCCGCTATGAATTTATTGACTATGTCAGTCTGTTCGGCCGTTAACTCTTTAATAGCTCCTCAGTCTTCGTAATAAGAAGGGGTTGAGAGTAAGTCAACGGTAGCCGTGTGTAATGTGGCTTGGTTATAGACCATTTGTAATGTATCGGTGCTACCGTCCACTATTAATTTAAAAATCTTGACAGCATCCATACCTAAAACACACTGGTATTTACAATTTATGATCCCTATAAAAACAACCTGCTTTTCTACTGTATCGAGTTTGACCGGTACGACTACCCGCCCTAATACGGTCTCCGTTGTCCCATTCGGAAACATGACTGCTTTTATTCTTGACGGTGTGATCTTTGCGTCTGATTTATTTATTGCCTCAATCCCTTGATTACCAAGGATCGATTTTCCCGAGCCTGAACCGAACAGAGCTTCTAATGCGGTGTCACCGATTTTTATTTTCACAAAATACCGTTCATTAATTTCTTCGTAATCTAGCGCACCACATTCGCCTTCTGAATCCGATTCGGAATCTATTTTACTGATTTTATTTTTACCGGTTTTACACATTCAGAAGTGGGGCAATCAGATTTGCGAACCCCAGGACGACCACAAACAAAGCAATAAATTGCCTTATCCCTATCGCAATTAATGTGACAGTGGTTATGAGGAGCTGCCACTCCATGTGACAGATAATTTCGACATATTTGTTTTAAAGGGTTTGAGGCCCAATCTTTAGAAGAACTGGCAAGAGCATCCACTGGTTCAGTAAAACTGGAGGATTTGCCCTTGTTTTGTTTCTTACTTTTGTTCTTTTTATTGTCTGGTTTGGAAGTTGAATTATTTGGCACCTGACTCATTGCTGCTAGTAGTTTAGAAAGAGGGGTTTCCGCTGCGACACAGTGAGCTGGTTTACGCGTATTGCTATTCGCGGTACTGGGATTAGGTTTATTATTTTTATTATTTATTGGCTTATATGCAAACTCCGGAAGAAATGAGGATTTCGGTGGCGGGGGTGGCCTATATTCTTCGAACGTTGCCCACTCCGCCTCTCAGTTCTTTCCTAAATGAGCCAACTCCTCAAAATTCCGAACATCCCTGCATTTAATATGTTTTTTACAATCTGGACGCAATCCGCGATGAGAATTATCTAATTGTTCCTGTCTGGTACCGGGGTAGTCCAATTTATTGTTTAACCCGACCAAACAAGTAAGATAATCTTTGATTTTCTCTTTAGGGCCCTGAGTTCGCGTCCTAATTTGTTCCCTAATTTTCTGGTCTATATTATCTCCTGTGAACCGATCCCTAAAATCGGTTTGAAATTCTGTCCAATTATACCATACTTTGCCTTCCGCAAATTAACTTCCGGTGCCATAGCCTAGCTAAACCTGTCAACAACAACGGTAGCGCGCTTATTACCTGGGCATCTGTCCACGGTGAAAATACCCTATTCTCTGATATTTTTGTTAAGAATTCTTCGGAACTGGTTGCCGAAGACCCGTCGAAAGAAATACACCATTGCCTAATTATTTTTCCTATATCACGTTTTTGATTGAGGTTATTAAAATGTTTGGAATGCTGAGGCAGTGTAGTATTAATTTGGACCGGTCCCCGATTAGGTAATAGAATCGGTGTACCTGCCGGCGTTAATAATTAATAAATAATTAATAATAATTAAGTAAATAATTAAAGGTGTGGGTGGTAAGCGCGTTAAATTACAAATGTTATTTGGAACATTTGTACCTATGTTTCAATCTGTTCTATTTATTTCGTAGCTAGTGCACCCCGGTATGTTTTATTGATATTTATTGATATTTTTATTGATTTGAGAAAATCCAGGCAGTGGTTGGCTCAAATCAATTACCGGAGAATTAAAAATCCGTTGAACCGATTGATAATTCGGAGAGGTAATTAGAGATAAAATATCATTTGTTGTCAGCGGAAGTGTAGTCGGAAGTGTCGAACCGATTCTGACATGCGAGTTCTAGCTGTAGTAGTAATTTTCGAAGTAGTCGTCGCGGTTGTCGTGAATCCCGTTGTAACAGTTGGGATTTGACTCCCATGCCTATGAACATTTAAAAAGAAAGTTATCTCGAAACCTGTGACATTACTACTCTGCATCCCGTTAGGTTGCATGAAGGGTGCATTATGTGTATACCATGTGTCCCACGGGATATTTATTTCTTCGTCTTGTACCTTCATATAGCGCAGGATACGGTCGCGCAATATTGGTATTAGCCGGGTCGTGTTAATGCATAGTTCGTTGCCCAAACATCGCAATTCGGATTTATTTAAGAAATAAATCCAAGAATCCCGATCCGGTTTGCGAGTTATTTTTTACCACGAAAACTAATAAGATTACCCGTAATTTAACAATTGAAACACTATCCAAGCCCACTGAATAACTCGACGGTTAATTAAAAAAACCATTAACCACCGAGAAACACAGCAGACTATGCATTTAATACATTCCGTTAGCGATGGAAAAAGAACGCACTACGCGTCGAATGAGAAAGAATCTCGGTATGAATAATGCCGCGCGGATAGGAGAGGGTACGATGGTCAGCGCGTGCGGGAAACCCAAAATAGTGGCAACTGTTGTTGCTATGTGTCAGAAAAGGACAGAGCTTTACGTATAGTACTTTGATACGGGGCATTATTCCTCAACTGCCCCAACTCAAAAAGTCATGTTTTTCGATTGTCTCTAAATTCTGGGAATATGTTCGCCTACCCAACAGTAGTTAATC